>NC_053450.1:97823924-98141047 GCF_015227805.2 Hirundo rustica
GATGAGTCTTAAACTCTATTATGCAACAATTTGTCATGATTTAACAGCTGCTAAGTTGGTGCCGGTGTGTCGTGCACTTATTGAAATTTTTAGTAAGCTGTCTAATTCAACCACATCTTCAGTAGTCCTCTCAGCCCCACTGCTACCACTCCCAGCTGCACCACCCTTAGCCACTAAAATGCTCGCCACTTAAAATGAGACTATCTTTTACAAAGACAAAGATGTCCCTTTAACCCTAGACCTGTCAACCCTAAAAAAGAACCACATGATGCCTACCAGAAGCCGTGGCTGTGGCTGTAGCTGTAACTGCAGCTGCTACTAGTACCGCTGTGGGAGGTGCAACGCCCCCACTTAGCCTCAGCCAGCATGATCGTAGCCTGCACAGCGTGCTGAAACTGTAGCACATCAAAATATCAACTAACACTACGTACTAACAGAAACTCTATTAAAATTTGCCTTCTAATTTCACTAACCTGCGATATATAATTTTTAACACAATTGTTACTAGAAAAATTTAAAGCTGTTTGTGTAAATATGGTATCTTCTTACATATTGATAACATAACAAGAGTACACAATTTACTGAGAGTAATTAGCGAAGTCCTAAATTTAACATTCCTTTACTCCCATTAAAAGCAAACTTTGAACATTATTGACAGTAGTTATTTAAAACTTAGCTATAATTAGTACATGAAACTTCACTATCAGCTTTACCAGTTCCTTGTCTTTTACTCCAGTTTTAACAAAGCAATTTTGTTGTGAATCCTTCAGTACTATTTAGTGATTCAAGTGTAATTATTTTTCCTTGCCACATTAAAATTAAAATTAGACCTAATATTAAAACATTTTAGGTATATTAATAAACCACAAATACAGTAAACAGTAACTTACTCTTTAAGATAACCTAAACCCCTAACTTTGCAATTGTATATATGCAAGTATTAATCTTATACATCCACTAACCTAACCAAATTTCTTATATAAAACTCGTAACACTAGTATATAACAATTTTTTTTATTAATTTAACCTTCAATAGTTAAATAGCATTACTTTTATTAAGTCAAACTCAAATCTATTTACAAACAATCCAAAAAAGCTAAAGTACTTTGATCCCTCCAGTAAATCCATATTGCTGCTATTTCAGTATAGTTGTTTATTTATATGCTGTTTTACCTTGACAAATGAGTAGTATAAAGCCTAAATGAATTTCCATTAAATTTTTCTCATTTAAATTACAAGATACAATTATTTTATTATAAAAATAAAAATGATCTCTACTGTTTTATTTCTATAAGTAACACTAAAGAAATGAATAACAATTCCATATTATAACTCTTATTAGTTCTAAACTATTTAATTCTTTCTTACTTTTTTTACGTTAATGTCATACATGTATAAATATCTAAGAAAATATTACCTCAGTTTCTTAAGATAGTTACTGCTAAATATGTTGTTAATATTATAATGTGAATTCACAGACTTTACAAGCATTACTTTACTAATTTATTATTTGTCTATAGTATCATTAACTGTTTAACTAAAGATAAATAACAAAGCCAGCTGCTTTTCAGACTTAAATATATCTTTATATAACTATCTACAAAACATGTTTCATTTTAAAAAACTCTCCTAACAACTAGTAGTGAGAAGTTTTTAAAATATATTAGGGAGACTCTTCCAAGTTAAAGCCCAGACCCTAGCCAAATCCTAGTCTTACCTAGTCAGAAAATACACCAAACCCAAGTATTTTCTGCACCAAAACTCTACTCAAATAATTTTAACTTACCAAGTCTGAACCTATAATAACTAGACTACTTTTTAAAATAAATTTAAGAATCATACCCAAGAATAATTTTCTAAGTCCTCACTTTAGAATGAGGCTTACCAGCTATTAAAAACCCTAGATAAAGGTACAGTATTTTAAAAATTGATGATACATTGTTTTAAATCACCATTCTATCTCTCATGTATTACTAATTACATGTATTATCTAATTTATTCCTTAGTGTAAATTTATTATTTTGCCACATATTGTTTTACTTTTTTGTTTTCATATTCATAACAAAAAATCAAATTTAACCCCTAGAAAAAAAAGACTTTAAAAATTTACATGTACAAAAGCAATTTCTAAAATTTCTACATAAAAATCTTTAATTAAGTATACACTAATAAAACCTAACTTACTAACATGAAGAAAAAATATGCTTCTGTTTTATTACTAACAAATCCAAAATAATTGCCTATTCAGCTAGACAAACATCAATCACCTCCAATAAAATAACACCCCTCCAAATTACCTAATTACCATCCAACCCTAACATCAGTCTCTAAAGATTTGTAATTTCACCCTCTAAAAATAACCTGTAAAAAGAGCCTCACCAACAACTACATAACAACTAACAAACTTATGCACTTAAAAAATAATTTAAGTTTATACAATACCCAGTTTTCTTTTTAAAAATCTGTCCTTACTTTAAATTAAGAACATATTTTAATCCTAAACAAATAGTCACTTTTAAAAAAAAACTTAGTACAAAACTACTAAAAAGAAGGAAAGGGTGTCATTCAGTATAAACTGTGGTAGTATCACAAGTGTGAACTTAACACACATAAGTTAGTCGAGACCAGCAAATTTTTAAATACCCTTTGTAAAAAACCGTAAAAGAGCTTTCTGAAGAACATTCACTTTCGCATGGCAGCCTTTCAATATCACCATCAACAACTGGCACCTATATACTTAACCTTGTCAACGAAAGGTACCATTATATTCTTGCATCCTTGGGGGAGTCCAGCTCCAAAACTGAAATGCCCAGTAACTCCTCCCACACAAAATGTGCCAAGACAGGGAGCTGTTGGTGTTGCTGGCCTTGATGTTCTTCCAGTAGGGCTTCTCATAGCATAACCAACACGACTGCTATACACTTCCCTTGCAAAGTAAGGGCACTGTTACTATCTCTCAGTATTCACAGTGCCCAGCTGCAAAACTGAAAATGACCAATGGGTTGCACACAAAAGGTGGCAGGACAAAAAGCTGTTGCTGGTTTTTACCTCCCCTCTGTCCCTATTCAACAGCACCACCAGAGAGAGCTATGTCCTTGCCTTGCCAGCTAAAAGTACTGTCACACACTCAAACTTACCTCAAGCACAACTCCAAAACTGAAAATGTCCAGTGACTATTCTCACACAAAGGAGTCAGGACAGAAAGCTGGCTTGCATCTTCCCCTAGCAGCCTTACAATAGAACCACCAACCCTGGGGTTCATCTTACCAACTAAACGTATCAGCACATCCTCTCACCCTCTCCAGAGTCCAGCACTTGCTCCCATACAGAAAGTGCCAGGTCAGACCACACCTTGCACTTGCAGGCTTTCAACAGCACCAATAACACTGTGGCTAGGCAAGTGCATGTCTGCCTGCTCTTGCACTATCAACTTGTGTCCTGCTTTACCCTTCACTCCATTTCCTCAGGGGATCTTGCTTATGCAAAGAGCCTGGTGCTTTAAAGGGGGTCCAGACTTGCTGTACGATTTGGAGCTGTCCCTTCTCAGCTCCCCCTGCATGCAGTACAAGCACTTCTCATGCATCCCTGGCCAAGAAGCACAGCTGGGAAAGTTTTTGAAAAGCAAAATATGTACTTGTCATTGACTCATGTCATACTTCTGAAAATATTCTGCAGTACTACACACTTCTTTTACATTTGTGTGTGGTCAGTACTGATACGCATTCCCCCACATTCTCACCCTTCAGGAAACAGGGATTGCTTGGCCTATATTCCTGCTGCTACTCTTGGTGGATTTTCTTTGCCACATTGCAAGGGATTTTTTCCAGCTAAACTGAAGAACACATCAGCCTACTCCTATCTACATGTGTGCATTGTGTTAATACTTGTGAGCATTGGTTGTGAAAAGAATATAGGAAAAAAAAGAACAAAACCCCCACCAAAAAATAAATTCCTGTTTACAATTTGCATCCTTTTTGATTTGTATCCTGAAAAGTTTTTAGAACTGAAAAAGTCCTGGTATTCAGACAAATAATTGTCTCATTTTACTCAATGTCACTGAGTTCTGAGGTGAGGAGTGAAAATGGTTTTAATTTAATAAAACTGGGCATAAACACCAATTAATGTAGGAGTTTTAGTATTTATTCTTTTTGTGGGAGGGAGAGATTAGGAGAAAAAAAAAACAAAGCAGACTTAAGCTTAAAAATAAACAAAAATAGTTTTATTAACACACACTAAAAGAATGAAAGAAAAAAAAGAAAGTTGAGAAAAAGAAAACTTAAACTAGAACAGAATGACACTTTAAAACACACTTCTCTCCTCTTACAAACTATTAACTTTCTTGTTGAACAACATAGAAAGACACAACTTGAGATTTTTCAGTCAGTTTCACTATTTAGGCATCATCACATATTACTTAAGAGAAGAGTCCCACTAAGGTTGTCTATGAAGATGTTTGCCCCAAGACAAAATAGTCCAGTGCTCCCAATGTCACACATCTGCTGCCGCCCGGAACTTTTGCAGACTGTGATGTTCTATCAGCAAAGCTTCTTGGTGTATCTGGGGTACTGTTTACGAATACTTCTTCTAGTCTAAAATCATCTTTGTCTCAAAGGCTGAGACCTCCTTTTAACTCAAGAGCGGGGGCTTTAAAGTTCCCAAATAAATCTCAATTACTTCAGTTCTCAATTCTGATTAGAATAGCATTCTACCCAACAACACTAAGATGCTGCAAAGAACAGTCTATTTCTCCATAGTTTACCTTAGAGAAGTCCAGTTAAAAATGTCCACTTCTTCAATCCCATTCCAATATTATTAGTTCTTTCACTTCTAATCTATTTGACTTAATTCGGTGTCTGTTCTACGTACCCTCTGTTTTCTTTCTTCTCTCAAGGAAGAGTTGTGCTTTAAAAGTTCCATGTTGCTAGAAAAGGGTTAAATCTGCCTGTTATGGAGAAAAAAAGAGTCAAGGGCCAGGAGACTTGCTCCTTTTTATGCCTTTATTAGAAAGCCTAGCTCTGGGGGAGAGCTTGAGAAGCTGCGCAAGCTTCCTGCTACTCCCTTGGCAACACGGAGGAGGAGGTATAAACAGCTTCACTTCACAGAGAAGCTGGGACTCCCCTTCCTCGCGGGCTTTCCCCTGCTGGAGGAGTCATTTTCGGTTCATTAGCCAGGAGTCGTCCAGTGATGGGGAACTCCCCCTCAGGTCAAAGCGACCAAATAAAGCTGCCTCGGCAGACAGTTCTACTTTTGTGCCAGTTCAGAGGTACTATTTCAGTCCTGGATTCCACTTTGGTTCTCTGCTTTAAGAGTCCTTTGTTCTTGAGTAGTTCCCAGAATTCCAGTGTCCTTTTTATTTGCATATTCAGACACTATCCGATGAATGGGAGCAGAGATATACAGGTAACAATGTCTTAATTAACAAACAGAAGTAAATAAGATGATTAATTGTTGGAGTCCAGGGCATCCCTTTGGCTGCCCTGGAGGGTCAGAGGCCTGGACAGGGGGTCTGGGACCCTGGCACAGAGCCCACAGGGACATAGGCTTTGATCCCAGTCCATGAGAAAGGCTTCCTGCACTGCGGGAAGGATTGCAAGCCACAAGAGTGTGAAAGATAGTGGTTTAGCTTATCACAGGGTGAAAAAAACAGTAGGTTTGGGTTTTTAGTATGGAAGTGAATGGGAGCAAGATGGAGGATTTGGGGCGTTGTCTCCTGCTTCTTCTTTCTTCTTCCCTCACTCCATTTTCTGCAGTGATGGTGGCACAAAGTAGTTTCAAGAGATTGGGTCAAAGCAGGGATGACTTTTTTAGTATAAGTGATAGGTATTGGCAAATAATGATAAATAAAGAACACGTAACAATTAGTATAAAAGATAACGCCGCAGCCCAGTGGGGAGGAGTCACCAGATGCCCGAGCAGCTGCACAGACCTTAGTTGGGCACTGAGAAAACTGTAAGATAAGAAACAATAAACAAAGCACGCAACCTTGAAAAATCAGAACCTAAAGACTCCGTCTCTTTCTTGTGTTTGGCTCAGAGCTTTGCAGAAGGCAAAAAGACTCTAACACCACCTGAATCTTGGAACAAAAGACCAAGAACTGGCGTCCCTGGGTGGGCACCTGGAAAGGGGCACCGAAAGGGTCACAGTGAACCTTCTGCAGTGAACATCGCAAGCTCTCAGAAGATAAAAAGCCAGATGGTCAGCTCCAGAGAAGATAAGAAGAACATTTCTAGCCAGAGCAGCTAATCTCAAATTCATCCCAGACCAACAGATCTCCAAGGGCCCTGGAATCTGTCACCCTGAAACCTGCTGATCAGCAATCAGGACACCTCTGAGGCGAATTCAACAACAGCTGCACCCAAGCCTTTCTGCTTTGGTAAGAACAGCTGGATCTAGATCATGGGGGGGGTGGCACTTCCCAGGAACAAATCTCTATTTTAGCAGCCCTAAGGGGTGTGGTCTCAACACACGGTGTGGCTCTCAAGGAAAAAGGGCTTCAAGCATTGATGCTTTGGGTCTGTTGTAATTACCCTCATTGTGAGACCTGTGTCCTATTTGAGCCAGGGTTTTGGCAGGAAGCAAATAGGGAGTTGTATGATAGAGCCACAAAGAAGAACAAGATAGCTGCTAAGCTGTTGTCCGCAGGTAGAATTATGTTAGAAGCTATATCAGAGAATACCGATGGAAGTCCCAGAGTTGGGCAGCTACCAAGTGGCAGGGGGGAGGAAAGTAGCACTTTATCTATCAGCCAGTCAAAGGGAGGGGACAGACAGCTACTTTCCCCAGGTTTAGGACCTCCTCCGGGAGATGGACGAGGGGGGAGCCCTCAGCTCTCCCAGAGTTCACCACAAAAAAGTTCATCAAAAGCCCCAAAAGCTGACCAAATGCCCGTCCCAGGAAAGACGAAAATTCTAATCCATCCTAGTGATCAGGAAGAGCTAGACATGCTTTATTTCGAAGCAGCTCCTGAGGGCACATCACACTTATCCCAAGAGTGGGGGGAGACAGGTCCAACACAGAGTCCACCTCGGAGTCCCTTCACCCCCCCAACAGTCACCGCGCAGCAGCACCCCACCACTCTTTTCCCTTTCCACACAGGAACAGTGTGCACGGGGGCAGCGGGGAGCCGGGGGGGTGCCGGGAGAAAAACAGGTCCTGATCGAGCCGGTAGTGGAGGGCAGGACTGCAGCGCATGCGCACGGGGGTGATCCTAACCTATCTCGCTGGGGCGCGGAACGCAGCCGAGGGCGGTCGGGAAGCGCATCGGGTCAGGAGGGGCCAGATCGTGAGGGAGAACAGTTCGCAGATGAGCGGCGCAGGTTTGCGGGCCGCGGGACCGAGGCACTGGGGGAGGCGGGACCCGTACCGGCAGCTCGGCGCACGCCGATGACACAAGTTACGGGAAGCAGCACAGTTCAAGATACATCCACCTCGCGGGGCGCAGGGGGGAGGTGGGAACAAGAAACGCCAAGCAGGGTACTACAAACCCCAGAAACACCAGCGGCGGGTCCAGGTGCAGGCACGGAAGGGGCGGGACGAGGCCCAAAGCGTGGTCCTGCTCTGGGTGGGGCAAATTCTGATGACTAGGGAGAAAAGGCGGCCTCTGGGCATGAGCGGGGAGGGTGACACTTCACCAGGTGCCGCCAGGCTGGGACAAGCAGGGGCGGGACAGGCGGAGGCAGAACAGGCAGGGATGGGGTGTGGCCAAGGTGGAGAGTTTCTCCAGGGTGCCACCCCCATGTGGCAAATGTCATGGAGCTCGACTCTGCCCACCAGCGACTCACTGGTTGCGGTACAACCTATGCACGGCGATTCAAACACAGCTGCTGCATTTCTGCAGATGGGTGCACGTCCAAAATCATATCAGGTTTTACAAATGCACCCAGAAATTGAAGGCTTTTTGAAAGCTTGACATACTCCGTCAGGGGCAGTGGGAGAAATATCAGATCCATATAGTACCATGAGCTAGCAGATGCCAGCTGTCAACATGGCATCGTCACCCAGGGGTGGGACTGTGAAACCACAACAGTCACAACGAGTGTCAGGCACACCAAGTGGAGCACCTTCCAGCAGCGAGACAACCACGTTGCACCGCTTTTTTCCAGTTTCATATAAAAAATCAACTTCTTCAGAACAGCAATTCAAACAAAAGCTGAGAGAGCCTTTGTCGATGGTAAGGGACGATGAAGCTGCACAAGAAGAACAAGACGTCAATCACTGATGACGACATCATCCACATCACTGCTTCGGAGGGCATTCCTATCCAGACAGCAAAAGCATTTGATTTTTCACGTCAAGCATCATCATTTTTATCTAAGGACTTTATGAAGCAGTTTTTCCAGCAATTCAGTGAAGCAGCTTCAGAATTCCAACACGACCCAATGTCTTCTTTCTCTCGACTTTTTCTTCCGAGGAAAGGTGTTGCAGAGAAATTGTGTGATGCCCAGCAATCCCTAGTTCCTGTTCCTCAAGAAAAGGAAAAGGAAATGAAACAAGATGAGGTAAAGCCTCAAAAACAGGTAGATCCTGGAAAGGATGAAGCAGCAGTGAAGCTGCAAACACAGCAATCAATTCCGGTGTCGGACAAGACACAGATTCCTGGTGCACAGGTATTTCATGCAACAGATTGGACTGAAATAAGAAAGAAAGCATTGAAAGGGGAGACACTTCAGATGAGTTCAAGAAGTGTGGCAATGCCAGTGACTTATGATGCACAGGATGCAAACCCAAGATGGGAGCGATTGGATCATGCAGTCGTCAAAGATCTGATGAAAGCCATTCGTGATAATGGATTGGGGTCTCCGTACTTCAAACAACTTTTAAAAGGGACATTTAATATATATGATTTAACACCATTTCACCTCAAATCCTTTGCTTCAATGATCCTCACCGACTTGCAGTTCATCATCTGGGAAGCAAAATGGAGAAGAGCTCTTAACGAGCTCAGGGACAAATATCAGGGAGGAGCAAATGCAGGCTTCACTGTTGCACAATTGGCTGGTAATCCACCGTTTGACAATCCAGCTTGTCAAGCCAGACTTCTTCCTTGGGAAGTATTGACAGACATCAAGAATGCAGCCAGAAAGGCAATGGTGCAAATTCCACCGACAGCAGTTACAAAAAGTAGTTATACAGACATAAAGCAAGGTCCTTCAGAATCTTTCACCTCATTCATCGATCGTCTCACACAACCAGTGGACAGGCAAGTCAGTGATGAGTGGGTGAAACCACATTTGATTCGGTGTCTTGCATTTGTGAATGCCAATCCAGAATGCAAACGTGTCATCAGTGTGATGCCTGGCCAGCCCTCTATAGCAGAAATGATAGAGGCATGCAGCAAGGTGGGAACACCACAGCATGTTGCAACTGTTTTGGGAGATCAAATGGAAAAGGCTGTCAAAGATGCATTCGCGAATTTTCAACAAAGACAATGCTACAAGTGTGGCAAACAAGGGCACTTTAAGAAGGACTGTCCAGAACTTGCAAAGATCGCAAGCTCACTGGATGTTTGTCCAAGGTGTCGTATTCATACTTGCTGTGCATGAGAACATTGTTGTAACACAGAAAAGGTAAGTACTTTGTTTCTCACATCAGGGTACATGCATCTCTTCTAGGATTTTTAGTAGAAGGTAATGCACATGCAGACAAATTGACCATGCCAATTTCAAGGACTTTGCCGAACATTTTTGAACAGGCAAAATTGAGTCACGCATTCTTCCATCAGAATGCTCAAGCACTAATGAAAACTTTTCACATTTCCAAAAGTCAGGCAAAAGAAATCATTAGTGCTTGCCCAGATTGTCAGCTTGTACAGCCTCCTGCTTCCATGGGAGCAGTCAGCCCAAGAGGATTGCACAGTTTGCAGTTATGGCAAACTGACGTCACAAAACATCCATCCTTTGGGAAACTCAAAAATGTTCACGTTTCAGTTGACACATTCTCAGGTGCAGTCTTTGCATCATTGCACACAGGTGAGACAGCACAACATGCCTGTCGACATTTCTTGCAGGCATTTGCATCACTGGGTGTGCCGCAAGAAATCAAAACAGAAAGTGGACCAACATATATAGGGAAAGTGCTTGACAAATTCCTGAAGAGGTGGGGTGTCCATCATACCTTTGGTATCCCAGACTCTCCAACAGGTCAAGCAATCATTGAAAGGACGTATCAAACACTGAAATCCCTCCTAGACAGACAAAAAAAGAGGAGAAGCAGACACAACGCAACACCGTACATGCGCTTGAATAAAGCCTTATATGTGTTGAATTTTCTAAATGGCTCTTTTGCAGAGCCAACTCCACCATTCGTCAGACACTTTTCAAACAGTGCAAGAGCGAAGCTAAAGGAAAATCCTTTGGTTTTGGTCAGAAACCCAAAGCCAGGACAGATTAAAGGGCCATTCGAATTAATAACTTGGGGCAAGGGATATGCTTGTGTCTTCACAGCAGTCGGACTGAAGTGAGTGGCATAAGGATGTGAAACTGTACTGAGTCCAGATGCAAGCAGACGCAGACCCCAAGACCGGAGGAAGAGAAGTGGGCACGCAGACAATGAGCCGGTGTCAAGACAGCAGACATCCCTTCATTCTACGTGCAAAAGAGACTCTGGGAACTGAGTTTTCTTTGGGGTTTGGGTTATCTTTGGAACTTGGGTGGTGTTGCATTTTTAGGGATTCCCATGAGAAAAAAGCCATGGAACATGAAAGAACTATACTTGTGCCTCATTCTCTCCTTGGTTGCCTTGAGCAATGCGGCAGTTTTGCCCGTAGCCCAACCAAAAGAGAATGTTTGGGAAACTCTAGCCAATGCATCAGGTTTGGATACCATCTGCTTGACACACTCAAGGCCAGGGAAACACTTTTCAACATGTTTGGTGGGGTTGCCAGTGAGCAAATGGCCGATTCCAGAGAACATCTCTCCAGCAATTTCAAAGTCCACTGTAAATCCAGTAGACAGATGGGATGTTTGGATGAAATTCCTTCCTGTGGCTCCTTTTTAACCTCAGGAATTGGAAATCCTTGGATCAGTCCAAATGCAATTTCGTGTGAAATTCGGCCTTTCTGGAGTGGCACAAAACAAACCAATAGATGTCACTCCAAACATCAATTTTTACAGAAATTCATCATCTTGGTGTAATTACACTAAGATGCTGGACAAGCCATCCAACCATGTTCCAGCGCAATCGCCAAGAGGAATCTTCTTCATCTGTGGGAACAGAATTTAGCCCGCAATCTCCGCAAATGTCAAAGGTGGTCCATGCAGCATTGGAATGCTTTCATTGCTAACACCCAACCTGACATTGCTGAGAGAACAAAAATATAGAAGAAAAAGATCTATCAAAATGTATGATCCAAATTGTGATGACAATGTTCACATGTGGGGCAAGACTCAAAGAATTGCGGTTGCACTTTTTTCACCACAAGCAGCATCAGGAGTAGCCTTGACACAATTGGATCGGGTGGGTTGTTGGCTGAGCAAACATGCCCGAGCCACCTCTCTTGCACTGAGTGACATGTTATTGGACGTTGACAGTGTAAGACGAGCGAGTCTCCAAAACAGAGCAGCAATAGATTATCTATTGCTGACACACAGGCATGGGTGTGAGAAATTTGAGGGAATGTGCTGCATGAATTTGACAGATCATTCCAAATTCATTCATGAGAACATCAAGCAATTGCAGGAGAGTGTAAACAAGCTTGGAGAGGTAACTGGGTCATGGATGGATGGTGCGTTCAATTTGTTTGACCTCTCACCATAGTGGAAGGGATTGTTAAAAACATTTGTATACATTTTAGTAGGGCTTGTAATTCTTCTCATGATCATGCCGTGTTTGCTTCGATGCATATGGCAAGCCATGGACAGGGTTGCCAAAGAGGGGTTTTTGATTCAAACAGGAGGGGGAGATGTTGGAGTCCAGGGCATTCCTTTGGCTGCCCTGGAGGGTCAGAGGCCTGGACAGGGGGTCTGGGACCCTGGCACAGAGCCCACAGGGACATTGGCTTTGATCCCAGTCCATGAGAAAGGCTTCCTGCACTGCGGGAAGGATTGCAAGCCACAAGAGTGTGAAAGATAGTGGTTTAGCTTATCACAGGGTGAAAAAAACAGTAGGTTTGGGTTTTTAGTATGGAAGTGAATGGGAGCAAGATGGAGGATTTGGGGCGTTGTCTCCTGCTTCTTCTTTCTTCTTCCCTCACTCCATTTTCTGCAGTGATGGTGGCACAAAGTAGTTTCAAGAGATTGGGTCAAAGCAGGGATGACTTTTTTAGTATAAGTGATAGGTATTGGCAAATAATGATAAATAAAGAACACGTAACAATTAGTATAAAAGATAACACCGCAGCCCAGTGGGGAGGAGTCACCAGATGCCTGAGCAGCTGCACAGACGTTAGTTGGGCACTGAGAAAATTGTAAGATAAGAAACAATAGAGCGCGCAACCTTGAAAAATCAGAACATAAAGACTCCATCTCTTTCTTGTGTTTGGCTCAGAGCTTTGCAGAAGGCAAAAGACTCTAACACCACCTGAATCTCAGAACAAAAAAACAAGAATTAATCAATATTAAAACAGGGATAAGGCAAATTATTTAAACAGAACAAGCATTGACAACCTTAATGGAATTTTAACAATTAAACAATAATAACTAAAACATAGATCATTTGAACAGAACTCGTTTATAACATGCCCAGGCTTGCAAAGGCCACGTGCAAGCGCCGGGCTGCAGGGCTGAAGAAAATACAAAGCTGTGCTGATGGAAGAAACTGGTAGATGTCCTTTTTTCCACCCCTCGTTCTCATCTAGGGGGACTCGGCTCAGAGTTGTTATGGACCTGCAGGCTTTCTTTCTCTGCTGCTAGCAGCGATAAAGCTGGGCCATGGCTTGGCCCCTTCTGATGCAGTCTGAGCATGTGGCCAGCACTGCTGAACTGCAGCCGCCCTTCTCCCCTGCCGGCAAGTGGTGGGGAAAGGGGCTCAGCTGGCCCAGGCCCTCTCTGTGTAGGCAGCAGGCCTCAGAGGCCTGACCCGGCCCAGCCGCCCTGAGGGGCAGCAGGGCCCTGACCTGAGCCAGCCCGCGGCTTCTGATGTTACCTCATGGCTGATTCCAAAGCAAGAGCACAATCTGCTGAAGATTGGAGTTTTAAATGTTCCTTCCCAAGTTGCATCGACATTTCCTATTGGTCAATTTAGCTGCCAAAATCCCAGCCAGCTTTTTGATAGGTCCCTGTACTCCCCGCCAAACCACTCCATGGTCAGGGCAGGGAAAAACATTTCACATTTCTCTATAACCAGAAAACAAAACTGTGCCAACCCATGAAGCTGCTTTGGAATAAACCTACATCACTTGCCTAGTCCACCTGCTGACCAACACTGGAGCTCTGCACTTGCTCTACTGCTGTCTGCAGCTAAACCCTCACCCTTGAGAAACAAGCTCCAAGAGTGACCCGGACTTAAAGGTGTTTCTAGCTCTCATTTTTGAAGATCCAAATGCTCCTTGGCAGCCTGTTCAGAGGCCTAGCATCACAGGAACTCTGAACTTGCTCTACTACTTAAATCCTATGCCACTGTCCTTTGCATCTCTCAAACTTACAGAAAAACCTACTCTATGATTTAAGCTTAATCTCACAAAGTCATTAAGAAATACCACAAAAAGCAAATAACAAAGATGGGCATAATCCTTTCTACTGTAGTGTCGCGGTGTCCACTGTGCGCGTGGAAGTGCTGGCCCACAGGCTAGCTCAGTCCCACACTGCGACACATTCGCTTTAGGTCGGAGTTGCTAGTTCGACTAGCTCCCTCCTCCCTGTGGGATCTTAGCTCCCCACACCCTGCAATGGACTTGATGGTAGTCACAACCACGGTGACAGATAGAAAGGCAACTCTCTGAGCATGGTTAAAAGGGTTTCATTCAGGGGGAGACCGAACGGGAGCTCCACACCTGACCACTGCTGCTCAGGACAGCCTCCAAACAATGGTTGTGCAGTAACTTTTAAATGGGGGAGGACCAAGAGGTGGTAACAACAGATTAACCAACCAGGCTAACTCAGGGTGGAACTAGGGGTATTAATATTCAACAGGGGAACCACTCCGCAGTGGGGGAAAGGGGATTTTCCGGGCACCTGCCTATCACTTGACACTGTCCCTGGAACTTTCCAGAATCTGGGGAAGGGTCCCGAAGTGACAGACAGGGTGCCCAAGGGGAGAGAGAGGGGATTGACAGCAATATATAATAAACATAAGGGTAAGAACCATTGGGAAGAACTGGGGTACAGGGAACAAACCATTTTTCAAAACTTCTTATAAAAAAATGTACATTAATTCTATAAAACACTTAAAACCTAATAGAATAACTTTTGCACCACCACACTGTAGGTGAATTTACATATTCACCACTCAAGTCATGGTGTTTCATAGCTTGTAACATGTAAGGTTTAATATTGTGTGCAACTATGAACAAAATCTAAAAGAATTATGTACCCAACAGACAAGTACACTCATACTTCCTCCTCCATCATGGTGCATTTACTACCTGACACCAAAAAGCATGAAAGCCTCAGTTCAGCAGCTGTTGGATCCATATCTATGTTTACTGCCATAGTTAATGGATTCTTACCTCACTTCCTAACATACTTTAAGGCTGCAGGAGACAACAATTTGCAGGTGAGAATAGGTGCAAACTTGTCCTGTAGCTCGCTCTTATGAGATCATTAGGAAATATAACAAATTATCACCAGAAATAAGGCCTCAATGGCATTTTGCCCTGACCGGTCTTGGATGTGAATTCACCTATCCACTGCTTTAAATCATAGTGTTTGATAACTTATAGCCCATAATTCTTAATATTGTGCACCTACAAGCAAATCTCAAAAAAAAAAAAAAAAAGCCGACATCTAAGTGTTTGTATATCCTCCTCCATCACAGCATGAGTGGTCCCTGTAACACACAAGTATCATTACCATTCCGGACGGCTCAAATAACGATACGTAGAACTCCGGTTCCTTTGGAGGGCACTATAGCAAAAGTTTATTGAAAGACAAGCTCTTTTATCCAGTGTTCTGGTACAATGAATATTATTGGTTGTTTCAGACCAACGCCTCCCAGTAAACATCTTTGCAAGTAAACAAGTTGGTTAGAAAAATGCGAGATTAGAAATTGTTTGGAACGTCTTCTCCCAGCTCCTCCAAAGCCTTCTCCAAAGATATTTTCCTCACAAGCTGCCTGATGCCTAAGAAATTCCTCTTTGACCACTGTCAGTTCCCACACACAAACATGTATAAAAGTCTCAGAAGCCCATCTGCTGTTGGATCTTCAAAAGCTTCCTATCTAAGTTGATGTTTTATACTTTCCAGCTTGAAGGTTTGCTCTCTACCACTTCCTCAAGTTTATCAAATGCCTTCTGGTATGCCCACAGAAACCTCGGTCAGTGTTGCCTTGCATCTAAGGGAACTCATGGAACTTTGGTAGGTCCCAGATGCTTCTGAAAGCCTATCTCTAAACTAAATTTTTGTAATTTCTTTTACTATGAGCTATCTACAATTGTCTATACAGGGCCTGCTGATGGCCTTGCACCACAGCCCATGGAGTGCTTTTTAATATGTCCCATGAAAAGCTTAGAGCCCTCTGGAGTGCAGTGGAGGCATCTGCTGATGTTTTTCTTCTCTTCACTGGTCTGAGAATGTGCTTTAATTCAATTGATACACTATGCAAATCTAGACCCTTCAGATGCCTTCTGATCTGTTCACAGGGCCTCTTTGTGCCTTTCACTGTACTTAAGAGCTCCTGGAGTGTCTTTGGTGCACCCCCAAGGTACCTCTGAGTGCCTATACATAAACCTATTCCTAATCCAAGGAATACAGCTGCAGTCATACCTAGTGGTATACGGGGGCATTCTGGTGTGCAGCGTGCCTTTTCAAGTGCCTTTTGATGTATCCCAGCAGTGTTTTTGACTCATCAGGAGTTCACTGGGCCACCTGATTACCTTTATGTTCCCTCTGTTCCTGTCCATCAAACTACAGGGACAGGATGGCTGTCTTGCTAGTGGCTGATAATGGCTTTTGCTAATGGCTAACTAATGGCTGCTTTCAGCTTTTGCTGTTTATAGCTTTGTCTCCACTTGAGAGTGTTATGATAAAAACACTGGCCTTGAGCCTAGCCAGGGACTTGGGCACTATATCACTGCTGTTCCAGTCAGAGCATTAGACATCTTGATTGCTTTAGAAATAAACAAAAAGAAGAAAACCCAAAATATTGGTTTATATGTTTAAATAGACCCATTATTTTTAGAGCAGAACAATATTCTGATATACTTTAGGCCTTAAACAACATTTACAAAACTAAAGAGTGCCTAAAAAGGAACAGAATTGTAACAGGCAAAAAGTTTTTATTGAGCACCTAAACTAAACTACTTAACAATTTCAAATGAAAAACACAAGCTCATTTGGTTCAGAAAAGCAGATTTTATTTCAAGCAGCAGCATACACATACATTTTCAAAATACACATATCTGAAAACAAGAGACTGCATTTCATTAACCACCTTGCTGTGGTTTATCAACTGTTGAATTATATTTGGAACCAGGTGGATTTTTTGCACCATACCCTTCCTAGGAGTTGAATGTTCTCATGTTCCATCATTGGTATAACAGTGCAGAATAACGGTAACTGCCAGTACCTCATAGAAAAGAACCCACACAGCTTGTCTGTTTACTATCACCTGGAGGTTTCAGCTACCTAAGTATTTTAAATACACAAAGGCTATTTTTATCAGGTATGGCAAATAATGAACTTCTGGGAAACACCTAATGCACATCACACACAAATTTGACTCACTGTATACATCTCTGAAGGAAGATTCTTGAACCACAACTAAGCAACATAGCAGCATTTTGGTAAGGAAAAAAAAATAAAAAATAAGAAAAAAAATTACAATCTTTCCTAAAACCCTTCCCTTTTATTTAGATATAGAACAAAGATTAAAATAATCAAAATTGCTTACATTTCTATGTCTTTAAAAGTATGACTGCATTACATTTTTTTTTATTTTACCACAGGTTAAGAAGTGTCAGAATATGCTACATATAAATATTCTAAGTCATCCACCATTTTTTAATTCACCATTTATTAATTTTCTACATAAATCTGCTTAAAATATTATTTAAATATAACATCTTACTAGGAAAAAAAGAACACATCATCAGAAGATTCAGCTTGCAGCTAATTTTCAATGCACTAGAACGTAACGAAGCTGCTCAAATTATGGCAAAAACCTTTGTTTTCTTATGGTGGAGGTGTATTGTGTTTGAAAACCAGATGCAAATAGATTAAGAATAAATGGTGATCACCTCACGTCCACTGCCTCGGACTAGGAGGACTCTATCTAGACCTTCTGTCAGAACTTCCAGAAATTCCATGTCTGAAATACCATTTGGTCAAGGAAATTATTCAGAAGAGAAACAAAATACCTAGTAATCTCTCAAAAGGTCTGACATACAATGCAAAAATAGAGTTTAAAATTTTCATCAAGGAGTTTTTCTGTGTCACCCTTTACTGTCCTGGTACCTGGTTATTCAAGTGGAAGTGAGGCCTAACTTGGGGGAAATTCTTCGTTTTGCCCTACTCACCTACAAATAAAGATAAGAATAGGAAATTTTAAAATTAGTTCAAAGTTAAGAAATCCTTTATATCAATAATACCCCTTCCCCCAACTATCAAGACTTTTTAATCTTTTATTTTTTAATTATGTGTCATTTTCTCAAAGGCAGACTTACGCCTACCATACTTACTAATGGTTATCTCAACAGGTAATGGCAGAATCACAAAAATTAAATTATCACTTTCAAGAAATATGGAATCAATAGAGGATACAGTTTTCATCCCCTTTTCTGTTTTTAGGAGGTCCAGGCATGTTCAGGAGAACTAGCTGAGCATGCTGTGATTTATTAAGCACTACTCCGTTGAGCTTCACAGCAGTGTGCATTCTTCTCACATTTGACTGATTCCTAGCATGCAAAGAAACATTTTTAAGCATTGTCATAATACTTATGTAACTGAATCATACATGGTTTATTTGAAATTATAAGCATGTAAAACAAGCTGTTTTCATAGACACTAGTATTTGTACGTATTAAAAATAAATTAAATGCAATGCCTTTGACAAGAAAATTTAATTCTGAATTTCAAGCAGTTCTAAGTAAATTGTCAGAATGCACAAATCTTTCAGTTGTCAATTATCTTTTACTCAGATGAATCAAAACCTTAGTTGCAATAGATATTAAATGTCAGACAAGAACCACTAAGAATCCCATTTATTCCAAATTTGCCTTAATCCAGGACAATGACTTCTATAAAAAAGTAACTGGAGTTATACAAGAATTTCCAAACAATGAAAATACAGGAATGCAATGGAAAGATCACAGTATTTATGTTGTACAGTACAAAATTTTACTCATGGTCCTTTGGAAACATTACAAAATTCTGTAAGCTGGTAAAGAAAATTCAGAAACACCATAGAATTTTGAAAAAAAAATGCTAGCTACTCATTTTCTAACAGTAAGGCAGTAAGAAGTGAACCGAAATTGAGCTTACCCCCTTACATTATCAAAACTTCCTATTTTCCTCGTTGCATCTACAAATATAATTGTTGTAGATTTGTGCACAAGAAGAAAAAACTACTAGGATTTTAAAAATGTCCTTATTTTAGTATCTCTCTTGTATGGTTTAGTGATTTTTCAGAACAAAATAAAAGAATAGTTTCCTTACAGTTCCTGAGAAACAGCTATCTGTGTAAAGTTAGCCAAGGCTGGAAATGAGTCATATGCTACAGTGTGACCAAAATAATCAACCTCTACCTTAGTCCTTTTATCCAAAAGATCTGCTTCCTAAAAGTAGGGTGGGTTTTTTTTGTTGTTGGTTTTTTTGTGTGTGTGTGGGTGGGTTTTTTGTTTTTTGTTTTAATTAAATAGGTAAAAGGCATTTGGCCTGAAATTTAGTAGTCAGTGAAAACCAGCCCTATCAATTAAATTGATTCTTCATGTCTGCCACCTCCCATCTTCCCCCTACAAGAGAATGACATTTCTAAAACTGAGTTTATCAGTCTGTTCTGGGGGATTTTCTATCACGGTGGTCATCTATCCTAAGAACCAATTGTACAAAAAACTATATTGGAACAAAGGAATGCTTGAAGTTCTGTTTTTTAGAAGCACAACTGCATTTTGAGAAAACCCAACAAGAACTATGAAGAGAGGCAAGATTTTATAACTGAGATGTATAAATATTGAAACTGAAACACTGTTAAACTAAAAAAAAAAATGCAGGGTGTAACTTTATGATAGAGCGGGCAAAAACTCAGCACTGAAATAAAGGCTCATGTTGTGTAAAATGTGACTGAGGCTGACATCACTTATCCTTCAAGTATTGGTAGAACTGAAATCATATATAGTAAACAAAATAAACTTCCAAAATTTTCATGAGAAGCTTAATTTGTTACGCAGATATAATTAAGAAAATGCTGAACTCTGAAAAAAAGCAGAGTAATCAGGTGAGTTCCACTCAAGAGACGTAGTATTCTATTTTTGTGTGCCCAATGTATGTCTGAATTTATGTTATTTCTACACATGCATGAGTTGGTAGAAGGCAGGCAAGAACTGACTTCTGATGAAACATGAAAGTTCCCTTTTTGATATATTCCCTATTGTCCAAGTAGTTATAACACAATGGGAGGCTATTCTTCTAGAACAAAAATATATTAATTTTTTAATGTCGTTAATTAGAACACTAAATATTATGCTGGTGCAGAGGAACACTGTCAAGTTTTATATTCTTACAGAAACTACAACACGTTTTGTGTTACAGAATAGAAAATTGACCATATTTAAGAGAACATTAGCAAGTCACAATGATGAATATTTTTTCAGTGACATGCTAAATCACAGTATATTAAACAAGGAACAAAAGAATACATGCACTGCAAATTATGATTTAGAAGCATGCATACAATGTACAAGATCACAAGAACCAAGGAACTTAGCCTATGTTGTTTAAGTGAAGTGAAATTTAAACTTACAGATTTCCCCATTCTCTATGTGAAAGGGAAGCAAATTCATAGAAAAAAAAATTATGTCATCAGGTACACTTTTAAATCAACAATGTTAATATATTGTACAGGCACACCAAACTTGAACTGTAATTGCTAGCCAACTATACACAGTAGTCTTAAAATAATATCTGAAATCAGTGTCTTGCACAATTCCAAAGTAGTAATAAGAAATGTTTCAAACATATAAATTTTAAAAGCCCCTAATGTTTAGAGTGTAATGCAGCCTAAGACAACACTTTAGAGCATGAGCACAATAATTTTTGGAATGTGCAGAAGGCAAACTGTTTCTAAAGAGCTGAAAGCAAATCCATGAAACAACTTACGACTTTGAGGTACTAATTTTAAATATGCTTTCTAACTGCATTGCCTACAAGTCCTAGATTTAAGATGCATTTCATTTAGATATTAAGTTTTCCTGTAACATCCACAGTTTTGGTTTTGTCATGTGCAGAAAATAATTTCAGTTATGCTTCTAAGTACATTCTTCCAGAACTAAGAAAAGATGCATGTGAGCACTTAAAATCACAACATGAGGAAACAAACAAGCTGATTTCCCTCTGTCATTGTTTTTGTGTCTACTACATTGGTTTGACGCAGAGAGTAGCTCTTACCTATTTAAGAAAAAGACATTAAGGAATATTTAAACAGGATATACTTAATATAGCAAGACATATATATTTACACAAGTTTTATAATTCTTTAATTTACAGGATGAGGGCTGAATATCCATTAAAAAACCAAACAGGCAAAAAAACCAACCAACCAACCAAAAAATAACAACAACCAAACTAACCCCAACCTCCACTCTCTTCCCAACAAAACACGCCCCAAACCCAAAAAACATGCACCTAAATTAAAAACATATGCTAAACATCTTGAAAGACTACCTGCTTCTTTGGTACTCCCTCTAACATTAAACACAATAAAAATACAGGGACATATACACTAATTTTTCACCCACAGGAAGAAAGCAAAAGTTATCATTAAGCTTTTTAACATATATGCTCTCTGGTACAACCCAGAAGTTGAGTTTTCAGCTTGAAGTCAGTCATATTTAAACTTCACTCGCGACATTTTTTTGAATGACTCTTTACAGTCATTCCATCCAAGTCCATGCCATTTTTACAAGGATGCCATTTAAGTGCTTGAAAAGATTATTTTTGTATTCAATTTTAAATAAAGCAGAATCTCTTAAAAAAAACAAAGCCCATATAAAACAACCAACCAACCCTCACCAACTGCCCCCTCCCCCTCAATTAAAAGACACATAATGAAATAAAAAGCTCAAAATACCACATGTAGACTTACGGCTTCATGTTGAAAATATCTTTAAAGCCAGACGCATTTGAATCCTTGTTTTTATGCTTTTCTGCTACAAACTTTTCTTTAGTCCAGGTCATTTGCACTTTCTCCAGCGCAGCAGCAGCCACACTTGCTTCAACTGCCAGAGCAGAGCGTGAGGCAGTGTTTTTGTCATGGATAAGCTGGGCCTGCCCACAAAACAAATAATCACCCCAAGATTCAGCTAAAACCAACATTTGTAAATTACATGTTATTAAAATTTTGAAAAGGAGTTTCGCAGCGGTAGAACCAAAGAAGCTAAAGAAAAATGTACCTTATTTTGAGAACAAATATGAGACTACTGTGACTTCAAAATGAAGTGAATTTGCTTGTAAAAATGTTCTTTTTTGTTTATATTTGCAAGACTACATCTTGCCTGGAACATTACTTTTGTAATGAACTAAAGTGAGGTTGAATTCCACCAGAGTACTTTATTAACATCAGGGTGTTTTGACAATGAAAAACTTGAAAGCCAGTCATCTCATTGTTGACAAGTTACATTATTTTCTCAGATACTGTTGTAAACATTGTCCATTTCACATGCCTTTAGCTGAACTACAACATGACTCTCATGATGTCAGTATGGGACTGGCTGAATTGAAGGCTAGCTATAGATTTAGATTATTATAGTAGATTATTTATGCCTGCAAGAGTATATTACATAACAAATTCAACCAATATAGCCATGAAGAGGCCTCCTCTTCCCTTTTAACAGTAGTAACTCAAATCAACTTCAAGAACATAAAAGTTCATATGCATGTGGGAAGAATATTGGGTTTTCTATTTTCTATTCCCCTTGCTTCTTTGAAAGAAAAAAGAGATTAAATATTTAAGACATTACTTACTTACTTTCACTCATAATACTTTGTCCATAGGCTTCTCTATTTCCATCAAATTCAACCCAAATACAGTACCTTAGACTCTGAAAATTATAAGTGAATTGATATTTGGGGCAGAATTCTTTTTGTATTTTGAAGTTTTCTGTTTCGGAGGTAGTATTTATTTTTTTCCTGTGATTGTTTGCTTTTTGTTTAAGATATTTAGCAGTTCTGAAAGCTATTCAGAGACTTGTTAAATCATGAGTTAAAGCTCCTGTTCCATTTGGGAACCTCAGTTATTCATGTGTTAGACATGGTCATGGTCCCTTCATATACCTGGTAATTAAGAATTTAATGTAGGTCGATAAAACACATTAATAAAATCCAAGCAAATGAGAATACTACTTTCGTTCTCAGAAAAGCAATTCCTCTAGTGGCTCAAACTGTAATTGCAGGTGGTTTTAAATGCCTTTGAGCTTTGGTATATTCCCTAAATTATTTCCTAGTCCCTATCCTTCAGGATTCTCAAATTTTGGAATTCAGTTCTGAGGCTGACATAAATATCTCTTAGTATGGTCTTCCTACATTCACAGATGATTAAATGATGAGTCAAGACTACAAACCAGAAGTTACTGTGAATACAGTTGTATCACGAGAATTAAAAAAGCTAACAAATACATGCCAGTATTGTAAATACAACGCAGTAGTATCCAATGAACTAAAATTTTGAAGGAACAACTGTAAGATGAGTTCAGTACAACTATGCCTCAACAGAAGAAAATGCACCATTTTTAGACAGTGAAACTGAGAGAAATTCTGGACCTATAATACATGTTTACAAAAATGCAAACACAAAAGGACATTTTTCTTAGTGCTATTTTGATACTAAATACAATAAACGAAACAACACATTACTCTCTCACTCCATGATGAAAGGGAATATAAAGGTATAGAGCACTTCTACAAACTAGGCTACACGTTTTACATATGAGCAACACTTCAAGTGCACACTAAACTCATTGATTACAACAGTGCATTTCCTTTCAATGTCACCACACAGAATGCAGTAATGACATATATGGGTTAATAATGGCTTGCACTCCTTGAAGGACCTAGTATAACAATACAGTGTCTGAGAATCTTCAGTACTTCAACAGAGGAACTATCACAGAAGTCAATGGTTTATGAAAGCATGAAATATGTTTATTAATGTAACATCCTGCTTCTGGCTCTTAAGAAAACAGTCTGTCTCAGAAATGTGTTTCTTTTACGGAAAATAAATGTGAGAAAGAATATAGTTCAGGTCACAGAAGCATCATCTAGAGACAAGAGATACAGGGTAAGATAATTAATTTAGAAAAAATTATTAAAACTGTTCTGTAACAAGGAATACATTGTTCATGTGCAGTTCAGTTTGCAATAGTGGTACTTGAAGTGTTGCAATGGAAAGTATGTCTAGTCATGGTCAGCACCATGTCCAACTACCTCTTCCTCATTAGTCAGCAGTGCCTGAGCATCTTGGACAATGGACAATGGATTGGAGTAGCTTTTTCTTCTAATTAAGCCTCGAGACTCATCTGTGGTGCTCTGAATCTGGGACAAAAAGGTTACCAATGACAAAAAAAAGTCTACAGAAAAAAGCAGATATCATATTATTCTTCATTTTAATAGATGAGATGTGGTGTCAGCTTGTAAGGCTCTTTTTAAAATGTTTAGTAGTTAGTTATGAAGTCCCCATAAAGACATTTGTGAAAACATGAAGCCAGTTGAGTCCTTCAGTCTCTATGGGAAGCTCAAATATTCACTTGTTTTTGAGGGTCATATCCCTTCATATATGTATATATTCAGCTGAATTTTTTCTCTCAAATACAATCAAAAGCATGAAAAATATTAAAGCATGTGAGAAAGCTACTTTTCAACTGTAAAAACCTAAAAATCTAATGATTCACAAACTATAATTGTGCTCCTCTTCTGCATGCACCCAAACTTCTGCCAATCTTACCTAACAGCACAACCCAACACAATTTTTCGGTGGAAAGGATTATTACTTTCTCACAGGCCCTATTATCACTGCCTTGCCCGGGAGTCCTTAGTGAGGATTAACCAGAGCCAACCACCAAAAAGGGAAGCAAAAAAGTGAATGAGGCTCTACAATTTCCTTCCCCTTCGTAGCACTATAACTAAGTCAAATAAATAAATGTTTGCCAGTTACACCCAGGTTGCCTTTGTCATGTTTTGCGGGCACATATTATATTTACACTCAAATAGAAGGAAATTGACAAAGTTTTCCAAAAAAGTAAACAAAAATCTGGTGAGTTCTCAATCCCCAGCTCTACAAGAAAACCCAGAGGCAAGATCAAATCAGTTCTGCCTTAAAAAAACGACAGAGAAGGAAGGATGAGGGTGATTGCTCAGGGATAAAAGCATGCCTATGACTGAAACAGCAAATGAACACTGTACAAAACCAAATTCTTCTCTTTGGGAAGGTCTGAGCCTCATTTGAAGGCATACATCCACAGAAGTGAGGTTAAAGTACTAGTCTTGGTGGCAACAGGAAACCAAATTACACTCACTACTCAAAGCTGAAATACCAGGTTATATTTGAATGCCTGGAGGCAGATACTAAAAAGAAAAGCAATGCTATTTTGAACTAGTGATACTAATAAAAGAAATGTTTTGGACATCAGCAAAAAATTGAAAAGAATGGTTCGGTTCATTTAAGAAAAGGTGATCAAAGTTAGAATGGGCTGGGCACACTGAGTGCATATACTAATCTTGTAGCTCCAGAGGAAGTGAAGACATAAATAAACCACATTTTCTTATGAAAATACAAAAAACAGTGTAGATTTAGATATCATAAGCAGAAACAATAAATGGATATGACTTTTATTTTTGGACAAGGCAGTAAGTACTAGAGGAATTCTTAGAATTATCAAGGATTTTAGTTCAGACCCTGAAATAAATTCAGTGGTATTTTGAATGTCTCAGATTTTACCCTGCCTGATAAGAAGAAAGAAATTGATGCTATAATGGTGATGCTAAAGTTCAGACAAAAGTGAGTAATAAAGAAAGAAAGTTATATGGAGGGAACAGAAAGAAATAAAAACTTCCAAGCAAACAATGCTCTGAAGCACAGCCAAGATTCCAACCAGCTCAGAGCTGAGAAAAAATTCTTTCATCTCCTCTGCAATTTATGTCCTATAGAATCCAGATCACTAGCTCCTACTAATCATGTGAAAGTTAAATCCTTCAAAATCTACAACAGATAAATCACTCGAACTCCACTGGAAAAATATTACTGCTCAGTAAAGAAACAATAAGACTGAATAAGATGTACAGAAAAGTTTGTGGTTTTTACTGGAAAGATGTTAGGCAGGCTCAAATTAAAAGAAAACTACCGTAACATAGGTAAGAAAGAGGATTTACAGCAATAAACTGTAACAATAGCAGGCATCTTTAGGATCCTTAAAAAAATCCTATGAGGTGAAAAAATTAATAGAGAGAAGAGGAAAAATAAAAAGGAAAAAACACATAAACCCCCCAAACTGCTTGGACTTGTATGATTAACACCAAAAAGGAAAAGCCACAAGAAAAAAGCTAGCTGTTTCGCAAATAAGCTATTAAACACAGTAGAGTTCTCGTTTGCCATGGGATGGAAATCATTTATGTGATGGCAAAGCCAGAGCATTCACTATCTTCCACATCACTAAAAATTCTTGATAATACTAGGAGTTTCCAGAATAGATGAGGGGGTAGAAGCACAAGCCAAACAGAAAGGACTTATAAGTTACAAATATTCATAAAAATACAGCTGAATGAGGCTTGTTGCTACAATATGCAAAACAGTAAAGATAGGGGACCAGCAAAACCAACATTTCCTTCTTGATATTATAGGATTATAGTTTGTTGGCCTAATTTTGGTTCCAAAAAAAAATTAGCTGATTCATAAAACATTCAAAATAACACAGAAACTAAAACACAGCCAGTGTGATTTGAACAAATTTGTATTATATCGTTTAATATGGGTGTATCTGTAAGTCATATGAGGAGTGGCTGAAGGAGGTAGGGCTCTCTAGCACAGAGAAAAGGAGGCTCAGGAAGGACTTTCTTACTCTATTCAACTACTCAGAAGACAGTTGTAGTGAGGTGGGGGTTGATCTCTTTTCCCCAGTAATAAATGGCAGGACAAAGGAAATGGCCTTAAGCAGTAGCAGAGGATGTTTAGATTGGACATTTGGAAAAATCTGTTCATGGATAGGGTTATCAAGCATTTGAATGGGCTGTCCAGGGAGGTGGCTGAAGCTGAGTCCCTGGAGGTATTTAAACAACATGTAGATATGGCACTTAGGGACACAGTTTAGTGGTGGACTTGGCAGCGTTAGGTTAATGGTCCAACTTGACTTAAAGGTCTTTTTCAACCTAAATGATTCTATGATCTTAAGACCAAATCAGAATGAAAGAGAATCAGTCTAGCTGCATTATCATGAACCTTAGCTACCGATGTCAAGTTTGGAAAGGCTCTGAATGTATTCCACACTGATGCTCGAATGTTTTGCTAATCAACATTTGCACTCTACAAAACCAGGAAAACTCTTAAAATCTGTTTAAATAAAAATTTATTTCTCTCCCCATGTAACTTTAACCTTGCAGGTAAAACTGGTTATAGAGAAACACACTGCTGTTATGAAAGTCCTGGCTATAGAGAAATGCAATGCAGTTATGAAAGTTTTTGACTAGTTAGGAACTGATTAGAAGACACAGCTAAAAGACAGTACTTTCAGATTTTTCATGGAACATCCTGTCAAGTCGAAGTTCCTACCTCTCTTTCTCTTTCATTCTTTGATAGCTGCATCTGTTTTAGCATTTGAGATCGCTGTTCCATCATGAGTGTCTTCTCATATGTGAATGCAGAAATATCATTTTCAAACTGCAAAAGAAATTTGCTTTAGAAACACCAGAGGAAGAATGTTTAGACAGTGTGTCTCTCATACCTGTATTCATTTGGTGGTCCTGGATGTATTCACAGCATTAAAGTAATCCTAAGCATATAATTGATCAATCACTTCTGTCCTCATTCTTAAAACCTAATCCACAAACAGCAATTTCATATGGTGAACTATGCTATTGTAACAATATTATTGTGGTTATATCTACATTTTAGGCACTTGGAACAGACTTCCCACTATTCTGTTCCAATTAGGAGAAGTGAGAGTTGAAAGCACTTATTTAAACTGAGTCTGCATCACAGCCACCTGAGCATGTGTGTACTCTTGTTTTCTTAAAAACAGTAACTGTTAGGCACAAATAACACATTATCCTTTCATCAGTGAGAAATGTTCATAAACAGAAGCCATTAACAAGAAATTCTGGCATATATTCTCATATTGGCTCAAAACTAAAATACAACATAGAAATCTATAGCAGTCAGCTGTGTTGTCATTGACTTGTAACATCTCTCTTATCCTCTGGAAGATTCTCAGAATTAAATATTATCCACAGAAGAAAACAAAAAATTGTATTTCTGTAGTGGTTTAACCCCAGCCAGCAACCAAGGCCCATGCAGATTCTCACTCCCCCACAAGTGGATTTGGGAGAGAATTAGAAGGATAAAAGCTAGAGAATTAATGGGTTGAGATAAAGACAGTGTAATAGGAAAAGCAAAAATTGTGCATGCAAGCAAAACAAAACAAGGAATTAATTCACTGCTTCCCATAGGCAGGTCCCCATCCCCATCATGCATAATGGTTACTTGGGAAGACAAATAGCACCACACCAAACATTCCCCCCTTCTTCCCTCTTCCCACCAACTTATATACTGAGCATGATGTCATATGGTCTGCAATATCCCTTTCATCAGTTTGGGACACCTGTCCCAACTGTGTCTCCTCCCAGCCTCCCCCAGCTTCCTTGCCAGCGTGGCAGTACAAAAAGCAGAAAAGATCTTGGCTCTGTGAAAGCCCTGCTTCACAATAATAACATCTCGATATTATCAACCTTGTGCTCAGCACAAATCCAAAACACAGCCCCATACCAGCCACCATGAAGAAAATTAACCCAACCCCAGCTGAAATAAGTACAGCTTTCTATACTGTTTTCTGCCCAAAATTCAACCAAGGCTGAGCCTTTTCATGGCACTCTGTGTTCTTCCAACTGTACATGCCAGAGCATTTGAGACTTTAATGTTTAGTAGTCTAAACAAAGAAGAGTAAATTTTTCACAAGTAATTTTATCCCTAAGTAATTAACACAATTCTTAAAATTGTTTTATGATTGATTAGCATGATAAACCTTTTAATAAGTTCTCGTGATTCTAAAAACTAGTACTGGTAGAAGTTTTGAACCAGTTTACTCAT
Organism: Hirundo rustica; assembly: GCF_015227805.2. Lineage (NCBI taxonomy): Eukaryota > Metazoa > Chordata > Aves > Passeriformes > Hirundinidae > Hirundo > Hirundo rustica. Next base: position 97,852,518 of record NC_053450.1, read on the forward strand.
CTTCACCCCACTTCAGAATGAGTGAAAGTTTTGGTGTTTTTTTTTTTTTTCCCCATGAGTTTTACTTTGGACATTACCCTAGTCATCTTTTACTGCTGGAAATTAAATCATTAGTTTCCAAAACAAGTGGGCCTAGACAGAATACAGCTTTTGTCCTTTCTCCTAAACAGTTTATGACACATATTTAAAAAAGGAAAAAGCTTACAAAAATAATTTTGACTTGTCAAACTGTAGCTATACCGTCCTGCTGTTCAATGCTGGCTGAGACTGGCAATGCCAAGAACAACTCATTTGAGCCTAGGGACTCCTTACTCCAGAGGGGTATTCTCACAGTAGCTGGAGACATAGACAAGTCCATCCTGTCTCATACCATATGTCATAGCTTATTAGATTAAGCACATTCAGCCTTCCATTTCACTGCTTGCTAATAACTCAAGCTTTTTCCTTCCTGAATGAAACAGATCTATGGACTAGTCCTTATAAATAAAGGAAGAATTAGCACATAAAATATCTCAAACTCTACTTGACAAACCCATTAAACTCACCACCATATACACTAGCATTGTAACATGGTAAGATAACGATGCTTAACTTCTTGTTCTTTGTAGGACTACAATCTTTCAATTTCTGTATTTGGGCTAATATCCCTTTATTTGAAAAAAGCTAAATCTGCTTTCCCAAGTTTAGTCCCAGTTGAAACTTAAAAATATGTAGTAACAAACCATTTCAACAACTTCCACTTGAGCATTCAGTCTAAGGTGGTATAAGAACATCTGAAGATCCTTCTTCATTTGAATGCTATTATCATCCATTTGAGCGACGGTGAAGATACGCATTTTACATTTTCTCCAAACCTTTCAAAAAGATACATTATAAGAGTTTGTAACACTGTGATTGCTATTACCATGCATAATTTGAACAAGGTGAAGGAGTATTCATTTAGACATGCTGAGAACCACTCAGTGCTAAAAAATTAAATCCCAGACATTTTCTGTTGTCCTTGCCTTGTGCTGTCGAAGGAGAAAAGGCAGCAACATCAGCATACCACCATCATGAACAATCCACCACACATCTATATTTCCTTCAGTAAAACGCTCTTGATTTGTTGGAAACAAGTCAATGTTTTTAGCCACCAAAAGTGCTTGTTGAGCTGCAGTTGTTTCTCGTACAGTATCTGTAAGGGAAAACAAGACATTTAATCAAGAACGCCTAATTTTCATATGTAGATTTTGCTTTTGTTTTAAATTCAGAAGTTTAAACCCTCCCAGATTCTGCTGCAGAAGAGGAATATCCTAGGTGTCTCGGCAAAAGAAGAATATCCTGGGTCTCTTGGTTCTGGCTGGGACAAGGTTAATTGTTGCAATAGCAAAGAGGGGTGTGGTTAGGACCCAGAGACTACACCACACCACTTCATGCCATTGCTGAAAGCAGGTGTCCTAGGGTAACTTTATGATGCCTGTATCCCCAATCGTCTGTTCTGTTTGTGCTGAATATTGAGTCCTGTGCCTTTAAGACTGGTTCTAAGAGCAAGGAGAAGCGCGGAGTTTGTTTTGAGAAAACTGCCCGACTCCTCCACATTCTTCTGCGGACAGCGTGTTCGGCGGAGGCTTGGAGAGACTGCAGGACAGAGATCTTTTTTTTTGCTTTTAGTTAGTTTCAGCTAGCTAGGGCAGAGAAGTTCCCTGGACTGTTTTTTTTTTTCCCTTTTTCTTCGAACTGTTTAAACCTGCTCTGGACTGAAAACCCAGGGGAGCACTGGGGGCTGCACCTGCGGCCCACCGGGGCCTGGACCTCGGCATTTTCCAGCAGCGCCGGAGGGACTGGGACTGAGGAGAGGCACTGAGAGAGAGCCAAACTACACCCACGGCAAGGACTTTCTCAATTTGCCATCTCACTTCAGAAGGAGAGGTTTTATTGTTTCATACTATTCATTCTTTATACTTGTATGCACTTCATTTGTTTAGTAAAATAGTTTTTTCCACTTTTCTCCAAAGAGGGTTTTGGGTTTTTTTCCGGACCGGTTGGAGGGAGGGGCCACGTGGGTTTGCTTCCTTGGAGGGATCCTATACAGGGGTTTTCTCCCAAATTTGTCCCAAACCAGGACAGCAGGGGAGAGTATCTTCTGAAGAGAAGGGGTTCCTTCTGGTCTAGTAAGCACGGAGCTGGTTCTGAGCTGGAGTGGTTGCGTGGCACCAGTTCCAAGGCAGAGGGAGAGGCTGGGGTGGCATGGCTGTGATTAGGTAGAGCTTCATGGTGAACATTTTTGCACATGCAGCATTCTCTCTTTTGTACACTTTTTGTTACTAACACTGATACTGTTTCCAGTAAATTGTTCTTAACCTGTGATCTTTAACTTTTGTGCCTCCAATTCAGACACAGGGGAAGAGGAAAAGTGAGTGAACAGCAGCATGATTTGGAGGGTGTCAGTGGGAACACTAAATTAGGGAATACTATTCCTAAGCCACAACAATCTTTATTTGGTGTCTGATGTGAGGCACAATGGATTGAGACAACAGACTGCCCAGAGCAGGTTGGAAACAAATTTGATCTAGACATTTTTTTTGTTTTAGGTATGGAGCCACTGGTTGTAATGCTGCTTGTTCTGTTCATGTGGGAGTGGTACCTTGTCCTGTATATATTCCTGTATATATTTCAGAGTAGGAAGAGGGATCAGGATTTCTTTGCTGATATACTGAGGGATGTCAGTTTATGACATGATAATATCAAGGGATCATTTGGGATGTATATTGACTGTTGCTCTCTGACTCTTACCTTGGGCACTAGCTTTGCATGTTTACTAATCATACACACTCTGTGGGGGGGAACAGGGGAGGATAATTTTCCCCAGCTTTTCATGCCCTTTTCTTGGCCTTTTCCACCCCCTTCAGCCTGTTACATTCTGAGAATTCTGAATTCCATTTGGATGTTAAGGAAATCATGTTCTTGGTGCTAAGCCTGCCAGGTCTTCTCAGCCTACATCACATTTAGAGTGAAGGAGTTTTCTAGAGAGGATTTTCAAAGATCTGTCCCAAGGGTACATAGTCATGAGTGAAATGGAAAGTGGAAGAAAATGGGCCAGCTTTTGAAGGATTATTCTGATCCAGTGGTTTGTAACTTCACTCCTGAACAACTACAGGATCCTGGTAAAGTAACAGAATGCTTGACAGAAAAATCATGTGGCAATTCCAAGGAAGTGTGAAGTTTTGAAACATACTGGGCCTTGGCTACTATTTATTGGACATTCTGCAGTACTAGACAGCAGTCTCAGGGGGAAGAGGAAGAAAGCAGACTGACAGGCACTGTGGCCTCAAACTGCAGCTGGACCAGAGAAACAACCTGTGCCAGTAGCAGTCACCCCTATATAGAAAAAGAAATCAAAGACAAAATCAGTTCACTTAGTGAAGGATAAAGAGGAAGGAGAGCCCTCCCAACAGGATGAACAGGTAGGGCCAGAGATAATCACCCAATCCCCATCTCCAGGTGCGCTCTGAGATATGCAAAAATAAATTTCAGCCACCATTCGGGTGAGCCCCTAGTGACTTAAGTTGCTCTGATACTGGGATATTGCTGCCTGTGATATGAAACTAGATGGTAGTGAAGCCAAGCAACTGAGATCCCCTGACTTGGGATGTCAGCATTGGCAAGGGACTGGGAAGAAGACAGAAACTCTCAGCCTCTGGAGGCAACTCCTATCAAGAATGAAGGAAAGGTATTTTCTCAAAGATGACCTAATACTGCACCCAAGCAGGTGGAACACCATGGAGAAAGGTATCCAATACATGAGAGAATTAGCTGTGCTGAAGGCAATCTATAGGGGTTCAAATAACAAACAGTCCCCTGTAGATCCAGATGAGGTCCATTGTACACAATCCACATGGGAGAAATCATGCACCATCATTGTATGCAAACTCATTGGCATTGATGTCAATGAAAGGAGAACAAACAGTGCTTCAAGCAAGAATCTGACTCCAACAATATGAACATTTTTTCTTCCCTAATGACCTGTGTCTTGGCTGTCCAAGACTGCAGACAGATTTGAAAAGCTCGAGCAAGTTAGAGAGGAGATGTCCCATGCTCTGCCAGTATGGACCATAGCTGCTGCTATAAGAAGCAAGACTGCATTGGAAAAGCCTCAGGGTGAGGATTCAGAACACTTGGAATACATTGATTACATCGTCCTGTGAGGCAACAGAAGTTTTTGAGAAAGGGAAGAAGATATCCCAAATCGTCTTGGAGGCCAGTTTTGCTACAAAGCAAAGTAAGGCCAAGAGACCTGCCAAAGAAACTCAGATTTTAGGAAGAAAATAGCAAGATGGACATCACCAGATTGCGACGGATGTGGTCTACAAAACAGCAGCTACATCCTCATCAACCAGCAAGAAGGAAGCACAGACTTTCCTAGACATTGTGGGTTTTTGGAAGATGCATATTCCAGAAAACAGTCAAATCATAAGTTCTCTCTATCATATGACTGCGAAGGAGAATGATTTTAAGTGCGGTCCTGAACAACAAAAGGCTTTTGAACAAATGAAACAGAAGACTGTCCACGCCGCAGTCCTTGGCCAGTCAGGACAGGACAAGATATGAAAAATAGGCTCTACACTACAGCTAGGGAAATTAGTTCTTCCTCAAGTTTATGGCAAACAGTACCTGGAGAGACTCAACAATGATTCCTGGGGTTCAGGAATCTGGGATACAAAGGATCTGAACCTCGTTACACTCCTACTGAAAAAAGGCTACTGGCATTATAACTGAATATTATAAAGGGGTTCAAGCTTCTTCAGAAGTGATTGGCACCAAAGCACAGCTCCTCCTAGCATCCCGACTGCCAGCGCAGGGCCAGATGTTCAAAGGGAGAATCCTTTCTACACATCATGCCACTGATTTTATGTGGAGTAAGTGGGTCATGCTGTTCACACAGCAAGCTTGAACAGGAAACCTTGATTACACAGAGATCTTGGAAGTAATCACAAACTAGCCCAAAGGTGAAAATTTCATACTAACATCAGAGGAGGAAAAGGTGACATATGCTGAGGATGCCCTACCGTATAATCAGCTACCTGAAAAAGAAAAGTGTTATGCTCTCTTTACTGATAGTTCTTGTCATATTGTAGGTATACATGGAAAATGGAAAGCTGCTGTATGTAGTGCTATGTGATGAGTCACAGAAGCTACTGAGAGACAAGGTAGATCAAATCAGGTTGCAAAGCTGAATGCCATCCAGCTGGCTTTAAGTATCACTGAACAAAAGAAATGGCTCTAGCTGTACACTGACTCATGGATGGTAGCAAATACTCTGTGGATATGGCTAGAACTATGGAAAAAGATCTGTTGGCAGCACAAAGGTAAAGCCACCTGGGCTGCTGAATAGTGGCAAGACACTGCTGCCTGGGTAGAGAAGCTGGCTGTAAAAGCATGCCTGTAGATGCACACATACCCAAAAGTCAGGTTATTGAAGTATATTGCAATAATGGACAAGTGCATTGGGCAGTCAAGAATGAAGTCTCTCAAGTGAATGAAAACATAGGGTGAATTATTTCTGGCTCAGTGGGCCAATGATATCTTAGGTTATCAGGAAAGAGATGCAACATACTGATGGGCTTGTGATCAAGAAGTGGACTCTAACATGGACAATGAGTATGGACTATGACAGATGCTCTGGTTGTGAGCTCCTGATGCAGCTTGCAACCAGCTGTCCTGCTCTGGAAGACACTTAGAACCCGCTAAATGCTCTAAATTAACTCAAGAGACACCTTGGAGGAATGGATATTGACTGTGCAAATGATACTTGTTTGTGTGTATATATATATACACACACACACATATACATATAAAAGTTGGAAGGTGCAGGATCTGGGCATGACATAAATGGTATAGAATACGGGGTGGATAATATTTTGGTCCTGGCCAAGACAGGGTTAATTTTTGCAACAGCCAGGAGGGGGCATGGATAGGACCCAGAGGTTATTCTATACCACCTCAGGTCATTGGCAGGGGTAAGGGAGTCTCTTAAAAGGAGAAGGGGTTTCTTCTGGTTGAGTAAGCATGGGGCTGGTTCAAAGTCAGAAAGAATGGCTGAGTGACACCAGCTCTGAGCCAGAGGAAGTAGTTGGGGTGGCATGGCTGTGGTTGGGTCAAGCACCATTGTGGACATTTTTGCATGTGAATCACTCTCCTTTTTATGCTTTTTGTTATTAACACTGTTGCTCTTACTGCTCATTTTGTTATCTCATTGCTGTTTCCAGTTAAATTGTTCTAATCTCAATCTGTGATATTTACACCTTTTGTGCCTCCAATTTTTCTCTCTAACCCAGACCAAGTGGGGTGGGGGAGGAGGAAGGGGGGCAAGCAAGCAGCAAGGTTTGGTTTGGAAAGTCTCAGTGGGAGCACTAAATTGCTGAGTAGCATTCATAAACCATAATACTGATTTTAGTGACCAACCTGCTTAGAAGAAGAAAAAGCAAACCTGTGGTTGAAGAGGTCTGAGAAAACCCATTACAGATGAAATCTGTAAAAATTAAATCTATTTATCAGATAAAGACAAATATTCAATTGTCCACCAGATGTTCAGTAGCACTTTTTCTCCATGCAGCAAATACATTAGTTACACAGTTGAATTACAAATGCAAATGAGAAAGTCAATAAACACATACCAACAAAATTTTTCCATGAGAAACGATTTTCTGTCTGCTTCCATGACTGTGGCCATGCCATCAGGACTGTGTTATGTTTCATTCCTCCTAGACCAGCTGACTGAATCAAATAGGATATTCCATCTCTGAAGTTAGGAGAAGCCACAATCTGGCAAAATCCTTTAGTCTTTTCTACACCCATTAAGGCCTTAACATTCTGCAATAGGAAAGTTACACAAAGGGAAATACAAATCATCAACACTGAGGATTTATCAGTTTAAACAGATGGGGATTTTTAAAGACAAACAGAAGAAATCATTATTTCCTACAGGTCTCCAAGAAACACTTTCTAGTTTAAATTTTCCAGAATCAATGAGGCCTGCAGATGCTGAATCTTTTACAATTCATCTTCATTTCCATTTTAAATGCAATAGTTTCCTGAATCTTAACACCAGGTCTGACATTCTAGAGAACCATGAATTAGGCCTCCCTTAAACTCATTAATTTTTCATCTCTCAGAAAAACAGCTAAGTTAGGCCATAGCAGTTCAAATTCTTGTGGGTAAACAGTTTCTGTTTAAAGGGGTTTTTTCTGTTTTATTTCATAGGCCTGATTTTGTATTCTTTATCTTGTTTTCTACTCATACATGTTGATAGCAACAGCTTAGTAACAGCTACTTTCACAATATTGCATGGCTGGACTTTTCAACTTGTTTTCAAATTATTTGGTATCTTGGAACCTTTTCATGTGATATCAAATAGGTCATCTATCTTTATATTTTGTTATTTTAAAAACCACTACGGATAAGCCTGAATATCAAGAGGAAGAAAAAAGAAAACTGACTAAACAGGCAGTTAGCTATGTTAGCTAGTCCATTTCAAGATTTTAAATGCTCATTTATTTAAGAGATACCAAGTCTGAAAAAAAAAATCACAGGAGTTTTTACACAGCTTTGAAGACTACTTGGATCAAAATAGTAGACATATCAACTGCTACTCTTGAACAACACTGCAGAAATTGACCAATATGGAAGATATAATGGCAATTGAAACATACTTTTGGACATTTCAATAAAATACAGGAAACATACTTTCTCCAAATGTTTCCTCAGCATATAAAGATAGGACTAGGAGTTGGCATAGGCAAGTAAATCCAAGTATTATTATGAAAGAAATATTGAAACTAAATTCACTTGTGTTTGTAAGCATAGTTGGATGTAATTTTAAATTATAAGACAACTTACTTCTTTTTCTTACTTATCCTACTGTCTCCAGAGAGATGGTATAAATAGAAGAATAAAATAAAGGATCTCAAGAAGGATCCTGTTCACAGTTTTCCAGCAAGGACTACTCCTAATTCTAATTCTGCTATGTATTTCTAGAAGGATGTAGAAAGTTATGCCAAACATTTGCATTTGTTAGTCAAGCATTAAATTTTTTGTTAAATATATGCTGTTTTCTTTATAAGATAATTTGTTAGAACTTGGCGTTTGTTTTGTGAGGGGGGGGTTGTGGGTTTTTGCAGGGGGAGGTTGTACGGGGGTATTTTTTGTTTTGTTTCGGGGGGTTATATATTTTTTAATACAATTTGATTGGAAGCCCAGGGCTCTCAATATTAAAAAAAAAGCTAGGAAGTATCAGTATTGTCTTATCCTATTAGAAATTTTTATAAAACATTTTGCTACATACACCAATCCATTCTTTTTATATAATCACTGATTGTGCTGAAAGCAAAAATAGATGTTTTATCCAATATTTTACAACAGTCTGTTTTCATTCAATGTATGAGTTATGCAGATCCAGATTCAACATTTAAATACTAATGTAAATTACAAGTATTTGCAAGCTCTCTTTAACATACCTCTTCAGCCTTCTGAGTTTCTACACATTTATCTAAGTAGATTCCCTGAAGCACAGAACCCACAATAGTCAGTCCTTTACCAGCCTTCAACTGAGAGGTAAAAGAAAGCAATCTAGGGTGTTTCACTAACTGCTCGTTATCCAAGTTTAACAAGACCAAAAGTTGAGGTCTGCCAAAAAAGGAAAAAAAAGGTTTAGTGCACACACACACGTTCATTAAGAAGAACTGGAAAATTAAAATTAACAATTAATAAAATGCAGATTAATTGCTTAATTCAATGGAAAACTGCCAACTCCTAAGTAGATAAGCCAAAATTTGCAATAGCAACAACAGTTCAGGTACAGAACACATAAACCATCACAATGTCATTTTGAAAAGCTCCCTTAAAGACCAATTTTACCTAGAAAATTATTAAATCACTCTTCCAATGTCATCTGGTGCAACCTGCTGCTTGAAATGACTAAACACTGAAAGCACATCACATTGTTTACTGCTCCATTCAGTTGGATTTGGAAAACCTCTAGAAATAGACCTCTGGGGCACCTCTTCAATGCTTAATTATTTTATAATCTTCTCCTATTCTTCTATCCTAATCTGCTGCAAGAAATATTATTCCATCTCCTTAGTAACCTTCTTTTAGGTTTTGCATGTTTGGAAGTTAGTTACAACAGCTTTTAGGGTCCTCTTTAGCCTCCTCCAAGCTGAACAACTATAGCTCCCCTCAGCCTCTCCCCAGAGGAGAGATGCTCCTGTGCTCCAACCATCATCTGCAGTCATATCTTGTGACTGGGATATGCAAAGTAATCACACGGAGTCAAGAGATTTTCGCAGGGCAGAGAGTTCCTCCGAGCCAGCTCAAGGCTGAGCCAAGGCGGAGAACAAGGCAGAGAGCCCCTCTGCCTGTTTATTTCTTACTTTTTATACATTTGTGGGTCTGGCAGCGGATTAGCTTTTGGAGTTATCACCTCCCAGCCGAATGGCCAGACCAACTGTCAGTTACAATTGTTTTCAGGTTAGAAATATGCAAACAAAGGACAGAGAATGAAAAACAAAGGATTTGTTTATGTTACATGTGTGAGAAAAAGTGAAAACTGCTTCTAATATTGTACAGTAGCTAAAAGGTCTGACTCCATTTTATGAACAATCAAAAGGCTTTAAAAAAACTCAGAAAAAACAGGGTGACAGTATCTACTCGAGTTTATGTCATTCCTACCTCACAGCACATAAATGTGGAAGAAATATCCTAAATGTATTGTAATGAGTGCTAAACAAAAAAAAATATTTCCCAATATATTTACTTCTCAATGTACTATCTATCCTCCTGTCAATATTGTCCAGTATTGCCATTGCAAAGACACACTGCTGGATTACTATCTACAGGGAACCACAGATCCTTTTTACCAGAGCAGCTTACCAATCTTGTATCACTGCTCTAAATATGCCTGTGCCAGGTACTGAATTTGCAGTTATCCTCCTGGATTTTCATGATGTTCTTAACGACCCATCCCTCTATCTGCATAGGTCCATACAAAAGGACAGTCAACCCCTTAATCATACCAAGGGTACCCAAAGTTCAGTTTCAACTGCATACTAGATGAGGATTGTCATAGGTTGGCACAATTTTGTTTTCTAGATATAGAGAAATGTAAAATGTTTTTCCCTGCCCTGACCATAGAGTGGGTTGAGGGGCGAGGACAAGGACCTATCAAAAAGCTGGCTGAGATATTGGCAGCTAAGTTGACCAATGAGAAGTGTCGATGCGACTTTAGAGGGGACATTTAAAAACTAACTGCGGGAAATCAGTCTCTCTCTCTCACTTTTGAATCAGCAATGAGGTAACATCGTGGGCGGCTGGGCCAGGCCCAGCCAGGCCCCCAGAAGCTGCTGCCTGCATGGAGAGCAGGGGGGAGCCCAGGTTGGGCCTCCCCCCTCCCCAGGTCGCTGGCTGGGCAGCTGGGCCACGCACAGCCGGGCCCCTGAAAACTGCTGCTCGCATGCAGCGCAGGGGAAGCTCAGGTCAGACCCTGCTGCCCTCTGGGCAGCTGAGCCAGGCCCAGCCGAGCCTCCAAGAGCTGCTACCCACATAGGAGCAGCCTGGGTGAAGCCTTTCTACAGCTTTGTAGTAGCTCTGAGCTGGACCACCCTGGATGAGACTGAGGGGTGGAAAAAGGGATATCTACCAGCTTACTCCATCAGCACAGCTTTGCATTTTTCTTCAGCCCTGCAGCCCAGCGTGAGCACATGCCTTTTGCAAGCCTGGGCGGATGCAACCCTTTCTTAGCAATATGGAACTTTTAAAGCACAATTCTTCCTTGAGAGAAAGAAGAAGGAAAAAACAGAGGGTACATGGAACAGACACTGCATGAAGTCAGCTAGATGAGAAGTGAAAGAACTAATAATATTGGAATAGGATTGAAGAAGTGGACATTTTTAACCGGACATCTCTATGGTAAATTATGAAGAAATGAACTGTTCGTTGCAGCATCTTAGTATTATTTGGGTTGAATGCTATTTTAATCAAAATTAAGGACTGATGTAATTGAGATTTATTTGGGAACTTTGAAGCCCCCGCTCTTGGGTTAAAAAAGAGGTCTCAGCCTTTGAGACAAAGATGATTTTAGACTAGAAGAAGTATTCGTAAATAGTACCCCAGATACACTGAGAAGCTTTGCTGATAGAACGTCACAGTCCGCAAAAACTCTGGGCAGCAGCAGATGTGTGACATTGGGAGCACTGGACTATTTTGTCTTGTGGCAAACGTCTTCATAAAAGATCTTAGAAAGACTCTTCTCCTAAAAGTAATGAGTGGTTATGTCTAAATAGTGAAACTAACTGAAAATCCTAAGTTGTGTCTTTCTATGTTGTTCAACAAGAAAGTTAATAGTTTGTAAGAGGAAAGAAGCGTGTTTTAAGGTATCATTCTGTTTAAGTTTAAGGTTTTCTTGTTTGTCAACTTTTTTTCTTTTCTCAGTCTTTTAATATATGTTAATAAAACTATTTTTGTTCATTTTTAAGCTTAAGCCTGCTTTGTTTGTTTTTCTCCTAATCTCTCCCTCCCACAAAAATTAATACTAAAACCCCTATGTTAATTGGTGTTTCTGCCTGGTTTTATTAAATTAAAACCATTACAAGGATACACTCTATTTCCTTTAATCAATATTCAATCTACTTTTTCCAAATCAACATTTTATACTTTTCCTGTGATTGCTACAAATTCAAAAGACTGATGACAAGTTGGATCATACTATCTACCTCAAAACTAGCAGTTTAAGATGTAAAAAGATGCTTCAGCTCTAGCAATTACATCAACACAATAGAAAGATACCTCATTTGGAACTGAAGCAGTCAAATATTTGACAGGAATGTCAACACATTGGTGTCTCTGAGATGCCAAGTTCATCAGTCCCAGGAAAAATGGTAAAATAATGCCATTACACTGAAGGACAACAGAACACTGCATGTGCATGCACCCCATGATACTGTCACTGAGCAGTGACTAGAATTAAAGTATCACATTACATTCATCAGAAGTGACAATGTGTAAATGTCCTTCATTTTTACATATTAAGCAATTTTTAATGTTGGCTTTGAGGAAAATTAAATTTAACAAGTAAAAAAAAAATATATATATATATATATTGCAAAATTAGCAGTGAACACCTAACTCCACTATAGTAAAATGTGAGTTTTTGTTTAAATGGCATCTAAGCAATTTAGAAAGTGCTACTATTGAATGAAACTATATAAAAAATACCACAAAATTGATTTAAACAAATGAAGGGTCCTGTGTAGATTTGTACAATGTATTTCAGAAAGAACATACACAAAAGAAAAAAATAATAATAAAAAAATTGTCCTTATGGAATTGCAGTGTTTCTTCTGTAAAGACAGTGAGACTCAAGAATAACTGTTTCTTTGAATCTGAAAAGTCTATAAATAATCAAACATTACAATTCTACTGCACTTTTGAAAGCCATGCCAACACCATATGGATTTAAGTTCAAGTTAGTCTGCCCATACTTCCAGCAAAGTTGATTAGCTGCTGGCCACAAGTCACATTCCACTTCAGTAAAATATTAGTATTGCAATGACATCATTACCATGCCCAAGTTAAAACATTATTTTAAAGGTGAATTTCACTTTATTTCACTGCTTTACCAGCAGCATTCCCAATATATATACATATTTCAAGAATTAAGTGACCCCAAAAAACAGTACTCTACCTCCAGTTCTTGGTGTGAGGAGGACCGTCTTCAACACGAAGCAAAGCATAGCGAGCTGCATTCAGGGACAGTCCTCGGATTCCATCGCCCCATTCTTTTTCCGCTCTTCGGGATACAAAAGTGATTTAATTTAACAGGGTCCCATTTATTTATAAAAATCAAGTACTTTTCACATGTGGGAGATAATGGATGTAAAAAATTATCACTCTTTTTTTGCATGAATTCATGAAAAAACCTTGTCTTGTAGACTTAAATCAAGATTGAAGACTAACCAAGATGAAGCAGTTCCAGGCCCCTTCAAGGTAATTTTTTCTGTATTTATAAATATTTACTATTGTCTAGTTTATTCATATGTCAGAAGTATTTTTGTAACGGTGAGACATACTTAAAGTTGCTTTTTAGCATTAGAATGAATAAGCAAAGGATACTTAAAAGGAATTGTTTTAAAGCAGCAGAATTAGCAAGTGAAACTTGACTTCACATGATTAGTATAACCTGCCTTGCCCTCAACACCACCACTATAGTCTTCTCCACTTTTTTTCCTTCCCAGCTTCCCTCCCAGAAAGTCTAAAGCTCCACTCATTTTCCTGACCATTTTCAGTCTCCCTACATCTCCCAGTCCTTTTAATTCCAATATTAGAAAATTGGTGATTGAAAGTGGTCAGGAGAATGGATTCTACAATGGCAAGGAGTCCATCTCCCTTGCCCACCTCCCTCCCTCTGATTTTTCTCCGAACTTTGCTACCTCTCATAAAGCATCTCCTTCAACAAGGTAAATGTCCTGCTATGTGCCAACATTTGTAGAACTTATATATGAATTTGGAATTATGCATAATTTTATGTTTGTACATATATATATATATATATATATATATATATGCAGAACTGTTACCATCTGATCTGACTTCCTCACTAAAATTCGGAAATTAATTTATCATTAGCCCAGTAAATGGAGATATTATAATCCAGGAAAGCACCTAATCTGGAAATGGATAAAAGATGGAGAATCCACAGGATGGAACACTTAATCCCAATTGATCCACTTTAAGAGCTGTGCTTAATCATTCATCAAAATAAATGGCCTAGCTTCAATTTCTGCTCCAAGATCTTACTATTTTCTTTCAGCATAGGGTATCTTTCCTTAGCAAGGGATAGCATGCACATTTACCAGATAATAATTACCAGTAGTGTTTGTATATCTTGTTTAGTTGGTTGGTTTGTGGTTTTGTTTTTTGTGGGGTTTTTTTGTGTTGTTTTCTGGTTTCAGTTTTCTGGATTTTTTTATGAACACAGCATGATCTTTAAGACTCATGGTTGCTCAGCATGTCCTACAGGTATGACTATCTCTTGACAAATGTATATAGTGCAATGTATGTTGCATTTCAAAGGTTAATTCTAGGAAGTAATCAAGTCCACACATACAAAGAAAGTAGAGTGTGAGCTTCTGCACGAGGTAATAATAATTTACAGTTCTGTAATACCTGCTGCTTGATATTGAGAGGTAATGTTCCTGAAGTACCAAAAGTTTATACCATCATCTCAGCTCCAACAAGTTTCCCAGACTTATCGGTTCTTATTTCTGTCAGTTCTTGCTGTTGAAAAGTTTGTAACAGAGATTCCGGAGAAATTCAAATCTGAAAACTTACAACCCTTAAGACAGATCGGATCTTACCCTGTTTCAAAGAATACTCTGAACTTTATTACTTCAGTTGTATCTATTTTATACAAAAGAGCTTTTTGCTTAATGGTAAAGATATTAAATATAGAATAAATAAGATATATTGTCTTACCCTCTATATTCTATGTATTTGTATATACATCCTGCGATTAGCATGGCAATCAAAGCATAGTACCAAGAGCAAATGAACATCAAGGCAAGACATAAACTCATCCCCAGGAATGACAGAGTCCTAAAAGAAACCATTTTTTTCCATTTTTAAAAAATGCATGCAAATGTTCTACAGAATTAATTTCTTATTTAACTTCCAGAAAGGCCTTTGCCCTTCAAAGGCTATTTTTTAGCGACTATATAAAATAAAAAATACTTTGGCCCAATTTTGGCTTATATGAAAAAACTGCATTCAGAATCTTTGTGTGACATAAATAATGCATCTAAATTAGATATAACAATAGATTTACTACATTTGTCAGCGTTGAAACTTCACTACCTCCAAGTAAGGTCAGTTTCAAAACACATTATAACTTATGACTCTTGATTTGAATTTCAGCTAGAAAAATGCAAATAGTAATAAACAACTTTATTACTTCCAGCAAAAATACTTGATTAGTTTAAATTCAATTTGCCTCATCAGTTCTGTTCTTCTTTTCTGTTGTGGACTGTCTCTTGGCCAACAACATAAGTACATGGAATAGAGAAAACAATCTTCTAAAGGTTACAAAGGAAGAATGACGGTAAGCTGAAAAAATTATAAAAGCATTCCCAAACTTAAATCTATATGCCTGGTTTACCCACACTTATCAAATATAGATGAAAATCATCTCAAAATGGACAGTTTTGTGTATACTTTTAGTCAACCTCCCAAGTTTGTTTTCACCCAATTTCCAAATTAGACCTAACTTTGACTATATTGACATCATAGTCAACTTTGGTTTGGTATCTTTAGTTCAGTACTTTAGTACACTGAGTTCAATTTTAAACTAAGGGAATGCTTTCTACCAGTTCTGAGGACATCAGTCTTGCAGTTTGTGTAAAAGAACAACAGCTGCTCTTTTATGCCTGAATTAATCTCAGACTCTATTTTCATTCAGAAAATAAAATGTCATCCCAATTCCAGCTGAACATTCCAACACTTGCTTTGGCTAGAAGTAGTCACATAGTGAGTCAGCTGCCTCACTGTCTCTGAGAAAAATATAAAAAGGAATTGCTGCCAAATGTATGTATTTGGAGGGCTAGGCATCAAACTAGTATGTAACTACTGAGCAGATTCAGCAACTTTTTTCAAAGCTAAAACTGCAACATTTAATTTTTATTCAACTCTTTAAAAGGAAAAAGCATAAGTAACTCTTACATCCTTGAATCATGCCAGCTTATCTACTAAATGCTCTAGTATTTAAGGTTATTTCATCAGTAAAATTTCTCAATAGAATTATTTTTAATTAAATTATGCACTTTCAATATACAGTTAAAAAAATCAAGAAGTTTCCCAATCTTATTTTGAGATGTTTAAACTCTTTCCCCATTAAAAAAGACTAAACAAAGACCCCACACTTTCACCTTTTTTATTATCCATCTTTACTCACTTTTTAAAGCGTTGACTTAATTTATCAAATGCAACATCCAAAGCGTATTTTAAAACCAGTCATCACATCATCAATGAGCCAACTGATGTATACTGAATGACATTTTTTTCTGTAGGGATTTATGTAATTTTTGCATAACCAAAATGAAAATTGTCCTAACCTTCCTAACACTTTTACCAGTTCTCCTTAAGTATTTATACAAGGCAGTTTTTACATTTTTTCATCCTCATTTTCACACAGAAGATCTCTTGGCTTCTAAGCAGAATAAAATGTCATCCTGTAAACCCTTTCCAAACCATCTATGTTTTCATAGTCGCTGTTATTACTATGTTGTTATTCTAAACACATGAAAACAAATCATGATCTTATTGAGTGCATGAATCATAACTCATTTAATTCAGAAAGGAGATTTAGTTTTGTTATTGCAATAAAATCAACAATTTAAGGCTGTATAGTTAGTTTTAACTCTTCTTAATGAAGAAATATACCCTACCAGTGGTAATACTTGAAACGAGGTCTCCAGTTGGGAGTTCGCAAAAGCGTCTGAACTGCACAAGCCAGATTTACAAACATATAGCACATAAGGAAAAACCTGTTAAGAAAGGAAGAACATTTTCTAATGAGAATGTAGTCGACAGATGTGCATTAAAATGTAAGCACAACCCAAAAAAGGGAAGGAAGGTGTCCACTTTCCTGTACACTGTGTTCACAATGGCCAAGAAAACACAATACATACATTAAGATTACTCACAAAATATTAGGCCTCAAAATATGGTATTACCATAATATAGAGCTTCAAACATGTATTTTGGAGACAAACATGGCAAATAACTGACAATAATGGTGTATCATTTTTGGCTGGGACAGAGCTAATTTTCTCCTCTTTCTATAGTAGCTCAGATAGTATCATGTTCTGGACAAAGTCAATAAAATGAAATTCTATTCTTAATCAAAAATACTGAATATTGTTTGTCTCTGTCAGATGCATTTGACCTAAAATAGCAGTAATTGCTATTTTAAAATCCATGTTTTTTACAAATTGAACATATTTCTATTAGCATTCTAGACCTCTGTCAAGGAAAAACTTTTTTGTGCCTACAAATTAGTTCAGCCAAAACATTTTGTTGTTTCATACTATCTCCAGGATCAAATAGGAATATAATTTGCTAGAAAACGAAGTCTAACATGTACTATTTCAAAAAGAAAAATAATTACCTAATGAATTTTAAAAGACAATACTATTTAACTTAAGAACACAAAACACCCCACTCATACTTACATTGAAAGAATCGGCGCTACGCTGTCCAATGAGGCTATCAAAATTCCTATTTCACAAATACCAGCAGTGAGGAGTAGAGCCCAAGTCGGTTCTCCATTTGCTTTTCCATGACCAAATATCTAGTTCAATTCAAGTTCACAGTAAGATTAGGGAAAGCTGCTCATCATACAATAATAAACTATGGTGCAAATCATGAACTAACTTATTTAGTGCTAACTGGAACTAAAAGTAGTTATTAGTTACAAAGGAAAATGATGCAATCTATACTACTATCTTGGTTTCAAAGACAGGTATCTGCTAGGGAGGGGCAGGGCCTCTCTAGGAGTGGGGAATTCCAATCCCCTCCCTCCAAGTAATTATAATTTAGAAAATTAAAGAGGCTTTTCAGGCAGAGATATGGGGAAAGGAATAACAGTTCTTTACTAGTACGAGTAACAAGGCAAACAAACAACAACAACTACAGCATTAACAATAAACAGAACCAGGAACCTCGAGGGGCTTTGTTTCACAAACCCCGGGGCAGTCTGATCTCTTGGGACCCTGAGAGCACTAAGCTGGAACGGTGGAAGTTTCAGGGCTGGTGGCTGGAACGGTGGGGTGTCCCCAGCAGGCAGAGGGGAATGTCCCGGCAGGTAAGGGGGAATGTCCTGAAAGCCAGGGGTGTGTCCCAGCAAAGCGAGCAGTGTTGAAGAAGCTGCGACGGCTGGACAGGGCTGGACCAGCTCCAGCAGGGCAGGCGAAGTGGGCTCCATATTCCTGGGCACACGAGCAGATGAGGGATGATGGCAGAGTTCCTAGGACTGGACTTTCTGTTGACAGTGGACTCCTCCCGCAGCAAGCAGCAGCCTGACCATCCTTTCCGATGCCGAGAGCAGGAAGAGAACGCTCAGTTCCCCCAGCACTGCCCTTTTTCCCTCCCCCAAACTTATGTGACTTCCCTCTCCCTCGGCCACTTCTTTTGTGTGGGTCAAGCACCATCTAAGCATCAGTATTTAGTCTCTCAGCAACTTATGGAGGAAAAATTCTATAGGAAAAACAAAACCAAACCAAAAACCTAACCCCCAACGACTATGAAAAGCCAAAACTAAAATTGCAAAACACACATTTCCAATATGAGTATGCTTACTAAAGCAATCAATGACTATGTAACATTGAAGTCCTATGGCAGCTGTTGTAGAAATAATCTTAGGAAAATTAAAAACAATATACATAAGAGATTTATGCCTAGTAAAAAGATTATATAGTTTAGGCAGTACGTTTTGTAACATAGAAATTAGGTGTCAATTCAGTACTTATTAACATAATATTGATCCTTAAAGAGAACTTACATAAGACTATGATCCTGCACAGAGCCCTACCAAAAACCATATTGCATGTGGTAATTTCCTTTGTGGAGAATTCTATACAGCTATACTGGTGACAGATGGGAAAATGCTTTGCCTGAGGTTCCAGTGGTATTTGTCCTCCTCCATATTCCTCCATTCAATTACAGAAACTAAGTCCTCATTCATTCTCCATGCTGTCTTCTTTTAGCTTCCTATCCTCTATCGATTTTCCTACCATTATATTAAAATCCCCTTTTTTCTACTCATGTTTCAAGTCTTTTGGGTTTTTTTCTTAAATATGTCATACTCTTGCTTCTATAATAATTCCTTGCACTTCCTTGATTGTCCATGCAGTAGCCACATCACTCCAAAACAGCAAGTGCATCCTCAAATCCATCTAAATATCCCGCTTCTCTTCAATTCTCCTTCTCTCACTTCTCAAACCACAAATCTTTCCTTTTGATTCTTCATTCCTTTCAAGTCTAATTCTGAAGACATGCAATCGTAACGTCACCCTCTCTCTACCAAATTTTTGCTTCAGGCAAAAGCAAATTTTTCTTGTTTCTTTCTCTATACTACCCAGAACTTACAACTTATTGCATTACAGTCCCTTTTCCATAGACAAATCAAACCCCACCACTACTCAGTCCCTCCACCTAGCCTACTTAATGTATTTTTTTCCTGTCACAGATACAGATAGTCTTGCGGTGAGCTTTCAAAGTCCAAACTTCACCACAAAGATCACAGCTTTGCTCTCCAGATGCTATTATCTTTTGGAGTTTTATTTACTTATTTTTAACTCAAGTGTAGTTGTCTAGGTTTGCAGAAGCGGCCCAGAAGAATTCTCTCATCATCTTCTGTTTGCCAGCTCCCTTACTTTGAGAAAAATCTGATTTATTTCTTCTCAAAACATGCAGAGATGTTTGAACAAATCTTCATGTTTGGAGTAATGGGATAGAATTCTATTGTTACATCTTTGCTGACTTCATTTACCTTACAAAAATGAATAAAAAAATCAGAATTTCATCTCTGTAATATGAGAAGTTTCACGCAGTTCTATAGTGAGATTAAATAATTCTGCTCGCAAATACAAGCAGTAAACAGCCTAGAGCCTCGAAATTCAGTTGTTATTGCTTCTTAGTTAATTTATTTCCATTTATAGAATACTATATTCTCAGTTTGGAACCACTAACTTTTATGTGTAAAAACAAATATAATTAAATTGCACTGCACAAAAATATTGAAGCTCAATCCTTGTCCTATTATTCTACACAAACAGAACTAAGAAAAAGCTTTTTTCCACACTCTACACAACAGCAGAAAGAATGTCTTTTTCTTTTTGTCAAAATAGAAGCTACATTGGAAAAACTATAACAACAAGAACAAAAAAAATCTCACTTGAATAAATGGTACAATGCCATCTCTTGCAATGGCCTGCAGCAGTCGGGGCGCACCAGTGAGACTCTGGAGACCAGCACCACATGTTGAAAAGAAGGAACCAATCACAATAACCCATGGAGAAGGCCAGGCCAGGGTACCAACCACCAGATTTCCATTAACTGCTTCTCCAAACCTTAGGAAAGAACAGTGGAAACAAAAACAATTAAAACAAAACAAAAAATAGTTAGTAAGCATTAAAATAACTTATTACTATAGCTTCAACACCCACATTTCAATCTTTCTGGACAACAGCACTTTTTAACAATAAACATTATGTTACAGAACACACTACAGGATTTCCCAACCAAGCAATCTCTCTTTATTGTGCTATTTTAAAGAAGATATAATCACGTCACATTAAGTCATGCCTTGTCTTGGGTTATGTAACCAAAAAGGTGCATTGTCTGTTAAAAGCCATTGGAGAGATGTTTTTTCGTTATCTCTTTTAACTCCAGGGGAGAGGGGGGTGGATGCCTTCTGATAATGGCACAGCTGTTAAAACCAGGTGAGGCAGTGTTTAGTATTTCTTATCTCTTTCACCACCCCTCCATCCTCCAGGGAAGTATCTTCTGATAATGGGCCATTAAGGCTCACCAATGACATGACACATTACATAACCCCATTGTGAGATGTTCCACATGGGGGGGGGGGGGTGTGGTGGTGGGGCAAGGGAGGGGAAGACAACTGTTCCTAGCTAGATACTGAGACTCAAGACCAGCAGGTATCTGTTTTTTCCACTGGACCCCTGGAGGAAGACGGGATTCATCTTGCCACCACTGGACCTTCTACAGGATCATCTCTACTCCACAGAATCATATCTGTTACTCCAGGAGGATTTATTTGGACTGCTTCTAGCACCCTGATCAATAGGGTGTCATGTCGTATCCTTGACTCTGTCAGGGTTTTTCCAGGATTTTTGTTTGCTTGCTTGCGCTTTTGATACATTTGGTTGTTGTTTTTGTCTTTTGCTTTTTAATATTCCTAGTAAAGAACTGTTACTCCTATTCCCATATCTTTGCCTGAAAGCCCCTAATTGGAATATTATAATAATTTGGAGGGAAGGGGAATTACATTCCCCATTCCAAGGGAAGCGCTAGCTTTCCCTGGCAGACAACTGTCTTTCAAAACCAAAACATGCTTCTAAGCAGATATGCAGGAATTATCAGATATCTTGGCAAACTTTTCCAAATTAACAGCAATAGCAGGAGTATGTACATATGTATCTTAGAGATCCTTGTGACAGCTAGGAACTAGTCTGCAGAAATTTGTTCCACTAGTATTACAAGTATATCCTGGCGTATAAGCTGGAGATTCACAAAAAGACTTTCCTTTCAAAAGCGTGACACTGACATAAAACAAGTAAATAGAGAAATTACTAGACACAATCATTTTGCGTTTTCCACATCTTCTGCCTGTTGTGCAACCTGATGCAATTTTAAATTTACTACAGCAAACAAGTCAAGAAGAAGTGCTTTCATTACAGTCCTAAGTGTCCCATCCAATACTACCTCCACTATTTTTTTATTTAGACACCTAACTTTATGTTAATTTTGGCATGACTTGAACAAACTACAAAAAGGTCATTCCTCCCTCTCCCATCCTTCAAACTGACAGTTTTGTTTTAAAAGCAAGGAAGGTTCTTGTAGTTAACCTTACTGTTGTTAGTAAACAGCCAAAATAAATTTTAAGGCTATCTCTACCAGCATTATTTTTTCCTAACGTGTCCAGGTTTTTCCAAATAAAAGGAAAAGTCTACAGAAATGAAAGAAGATAAAAACTAAGGAAAATTAAATGCTTTTTGTCTTTTCAGACTTGCTTTTAAAACAGGGTGAAGCAACAGAGCAATGAAGCGAATATAATAAGCCAGTGTTCATATTCTTGCTTATGCCCAAGTTTGAATGTATGCCTACATACTATTTTCAGCAGATGGAAAAAGAAGATAAATCACACTCCTCAAAGTTATAGGATAAAACACATACTGTGCTTCTATAACAAGATTCCTATAACTGTGTATTTATTCTTAGTTCAAATTCTAATGCCTATTTTTTAACTAAACACAGGATAGGAACAATTTCAGGAGATGCAATAAACAGAAAAATGTACGACCTACTTTTTTCCATTGCAAATATGATAATCATAATGAAAAAATTTCAAAACCCAGTTTTTAGACCAGACTAAAAATTTATGCCCTTTACTGTTCTGCTGGATTTCAGCCAAATAAGAACTGGCAGCAATGTAAATGAAAGTTCATGGATTCAAGGCTCTTGCCACAATGCAACCTGCTCTAATAATAGCTAACAGCTTACAAAATTCCCTCACCCATGAGTACGGTCGGAAGGAACCACAGTGGGTCATATAACCCACCCTACCTGCTCAAGCAGAGTCATGCCCAAGTACATTGCACAGGATTGTATCCAGACAGTTCTTAAATATCTCCAATGAGGGAGACTCCACCACCGCTCTGGGCAATGTGTTCCAGTGCACAGTCACTTGCACAGTAAATAACTTCTTCCTCATGTGGAACTTCCTGCGCATCAGTTTCTGCCCATTGCCTCCTGTCCTGTTTGTTAGGACCACTGACAAGAGCCCAAGGTCCATCTTCTTAGCACCCCTGCTCTAGTTACTTAAATACATTGATGAGGTCCCCTCTCAGTTGTTTCTGCTTAAGGCTGAACAGGCCCAGTTCCCTCTGCCTCTCCTCATAAGAGGGATACTCCAATCCCTTTATCATCTTCATAGCCCTCCCTCCACTGGATCTCCAGAGGCTCCATGTCTCTCCTTTACTAAGGAGCCCAGAAATGGACACAGCAGTCCAAATGCGGACTCACCAGGGCTGAATAGAGGGGCAGAATCATGTCCCTTGACCTGCTGGCAATTCTCTTCTTCCTAACTCAAACCAGGATTTCACTGGTCTTCTTGGCCACAAGGGCATACCACTGGTCCAATACAGAACCCTGAGGGACGCCACTAGTTACAGGCACCCAACTAGACTCTGCCACTGATCATGACCCTCTGGGATTTGCCAGTCAGCCACTTCTCAATCCACCTGTCTACAGTTCTTGAGTTTCCTATAAGGATGCTGTGAGAACCAGTGTCAAAAGCCTTTCATGGATCCCCTGCTGCTTCTTGTATTAGTTTAATTAGAATCTAGCTTTTAACTTACGGTTTTCCTTCTAGACTAATGTAATAAGTTGCCTCAGCATCAACTTCACCACCTTTTAAACAATACCCCAATGTTTTATCACCATGAGCAAACATGGGCCTCAGTAGAAAAGAGCACCAGACACCATCAAGAAAACAATTGTGAAACCTGACAACAGTTTCATATAAACCAACTTCTCCTAACGGAGAAATTGATCAAAATCTGGAGATTCTCTTCATACTCGTGTTCATCACGTTCATTCCCTTCATGCTTCATATTATGCCTTAAATTCGTCAGGTTGAAAACTGAAATGACTCCTGATGTACTACTGAGATTTTGAAACAAAAAATAGTCATATGTCCAGTGGAAATCATAGGTCTTATGGTACATTGCAGTCTCATAAACTCCCCTTGTTATGTAACTCTCAAATATTTTAATTTGTTCCTCAAAAGCCTATTACTTCTCCCAAATTAATACCCCCTTGTCCCCATCCATCAGCTTTGCAAATACTAATTATGATTTTCCTCACCTAGAACATTTTATTAGGCTGGTTCAACTTCAAACATTTATCTTAGATTCTGCTGCTTCTTCTTGAAGGCATACAGTCTAATTGCCGTATCAGTTTAACCGACAAGCTTTCCCTCCAGTTTTAAACTAAGCAAAATAAATATATGCCACATAGAAATTTCAGAGAAGAGCCATTAACAAGTCCTATTAATATAACCTATGATTATATATACTTCATGTAATATGAGGAGTTGAATATGACTTACTTATCTCTTAATATTACACCTTCTATACAGGCACCAAACAACACTATACAGGAGAGATCTGTTACTGAGACTGAAGGAAGAATATTCTCTAAAAAATCACATAGGGGAAACCCCACCATTTTTCACCAAGGTATGAAATGAAGATGTCCATGACAATGAAGTATGTGTGTATATTTCCTGGTTGCTTTTTCGTTTGTTTTTTTTAGTTCTTCCCTGCTATGATTTTTTAGTTTATGTTCTTTATGACTCTATTTGATTCATAGTGATTTGTGAAGTACTGGCAGTAGACAGTTCACATATCATGCAACAGAACAGGTATTTTCTCATAAAATAAGCAAGTACTTCTGTACTCTAGGTTTTGAAGGACCAACAACTTCTACTGCTGGTTGTTAGGTTTAAGATCTTGTTCTACTGAGTATGACAATCTGCCAGCTGAAGCCTAATGCTAAAAACCTTTGGATCACTCAACTAAAAATATCAATTATATCTTGGAATTGAAGCACTAGTAGAATATATGTACATATTTGTAAATATATATATTTATATATGTAATTAAAATTTGACATATTTTAATAATATTTATAAATAATACTGATATTTTTGACAAATATAAAATATTTCTTTTCAGTTTAGATTTCATTCATTTTATACTCAAGGGACTCTAATGACTTACCAGTGAAAAGCCTTTTATACCTACAGAATTTACAGAATGTAAATGAGAAAAAAAGTCACAGTATAAAGGATACAAATAAAAGATGTAGTTGAAATAGCCAAAATTGTTCCAGTAGGAATTGATTTCTGAGCATCCTTTAGATCTCCAGATCTGTTTGAACCTGCCATAATACCTTAAAAAGAGACAAAATTTATGTCATAAAAACAGTAACCCCATGATAATAACTAATAGAGTAAGAACATCTAATTTTAAGACAAATTTAACTCAAAGATTACCAACGGAGCAGGCTACAGAAGTATATTATAATCCCGCACAAATCCTCAATTTATACCTTAATTTTATTCAGAAATCTCTGTTACTACCCACTTGAATAAGCAAATCCTATAAAGGTCAGTAAAAAGACAGATTTAAAAAAATATTTTTCAAGCACTACCTCAGAATCATTCTTGAAATGAAGAAACACAGAGAGCAGCAATTTTGCTACTGGGGATGGATGTTATAAATTAATATGTACTTAGCAATTTTAGCTAGTGTGACCTAATGCACTAACTTCCTACTAAACAGACCATCATAATAACAACCAAATGTAAGCAAGCCAATCAATAAACTAACAAATAAAATCTTAGAAGCAAAAAAGAAAGGAGCAAGCAAGAAAATGAATGGTTGAAAAAAATCACATATATGCATGCATGTGAAACTGAAAAGAGAACAGAATTATTTTGTAGCACATACTGTGACAGGAGGGAAAGAAACCCATGCAATAACTAATTCTGACATCTCTCCTAGAACTGACCTGACCACAGGAAGCAAAAATGTGGAAGCTAATGACAAGATGTTCCAGTGCAAAAACTTTGTCAAACTCCATGGAATTAAACATTAACCATGGGTTCAGATATGATGAAATGTTGATAAGAGTCTGAAGTAAAGAAATAGGAGCAGAGGGGTTCAAACAGTGAATACAAAGGGATGCTTCCACTTTATAGTAAACTAACAAACAGTGCTGTGACCTCTTGTTGGACTTCCTCTGGTACTTGATATTACAATTACTTCAGTTGGGACTTTTGAAAAAAAAAAAGTCTGCTTTTATCAGTCAAGTGTGAGCGGAGGAAAATGAAATACAACTAGTCTAAGCTTGAAAAAAAGTCTACACAGTCAATGTGGCAAAATAATATTGGACATGTAAATAAATCCCAGGCAGTTAGCCAGACAGCTTTGACACTGGAAGAATCATTTTAATGATTCATTTTAATAATTTTAATATAAAACTGTTCTCTCATGCCTTTGAAGATTCAAGTGTTATAAAGCTCTGCACCCTTTTTTTGAATAAGCATCTAGTAATACATGAGGGTTTTGTTTTCTTTGGAGACAGAGAAATAGCTGTTAAACAGATTTCTTGTTTAAGTCCTATAACCTCCAAAAGTCATCAGCCATGACCTATGTCTCCCTAGTACCAGAAAGTTTTAGGTACATAACCTCAGACACAGGATCTAGCAACAGCATGAGTCACCTATAAGATTCCTGAAAATGAGAAGTTTTCACATGATTTTTTTTTTTCCCCCCAGATATAAGTACACATCCTCACACAAGAAAAACAGTTGTATCTACCTGTCACAGATGGGAAATAAATTCCTACAAGCATTGTGAAGTAGGTCATGATGTCTGTAAAAACATAAGGAAGGCCACCCATTTTTGACTCTTCTGATCCAGCAACTGATGGCTGATCTTTTTTCTCAACTACTGATCCTTTTTCTGAATAGGCACTCCAGAGATTATCTATAAGATGGCAGAAAAAACAAGTCAGTGTCATCTCTCTGTTTCAGGATATTAACTAGTGAGACTGCAATAATCCTAGGAATCGGATGCCTTTTTCTTACACAAAAATAATTACATTTCCCAGTATGATTAATACCAACTGTAACTGGTAGGCATTCCAGTCCATGACAGTAAAAATGCAGTAGTGTGAGATGTCCTGCAAAATCTTCTCTTTTAAAGGAAAATATAGTCATAGAATTAAATTCTAACATATTTGTAGAATGTACACTTACATTGCACAGGCACACAGTTGTGCTATTGTGAAAAAATAAGGAAACTTATCTTCAAGTTCAGGGAATCTTAGTATATACTAATACTTCTTGTTCTTGTATTTTGAGGAATAGAAAAAAAGAAATGCTACTTAACAGTAATTTAAGTTCTTTGAAACCTCCTGTACAGAACAATCCTGGATAACAGTTCAGGATTCAGCCGTTCATGGCAAAAGATTTCCATATGGTGACAAAAGCAGGGTAAACAGATCCCAGAAGATCACTGATAAGCAAAAAATCCCAGCAGAACATGGCTCAAATTTCCAGCAAAATAAGGATGTTTGTTCAAAGACTGATAGGTCAAAGAGCCAGTAACTTCTGAGAGCTTGCATTGGAAAACACTGGTTGTATAAGTGATAAGATTGTGAAAACAGACCACACTGATTCTTATTTCAAAATGAGACAAGTTGTCCTATCATATGTGAGAAAACAAAGTAGATACTCTCCTGGCCTGTCAAGAAGGCAAAGGACTTTACAGCAAGGAAATAAACAATTCCCATGGACTGCCAGGATGATCAAATAGGCAATTTTCAGACATCCTGGACAACTTTAGGGAATTTAAGTACAGTATTCCATGCCTTTATAATAGCAAAAACTAACCTTGAGCACAATAGAACTTTAAACCATAGGACTTTAAACCATAAGCAGCCAAAGACAGGGTACTCATTCCGATATTTTTAACAAAAATCTTACAATCATAAGCATATACAGAAGTATGCATGAAAAGCAGAACAGAAAGCAGAGCAAGGATTAAAACTAAGTATTATTTGCTAAGGAATGCTGTATGTATTACTGCAATAAAATGGAGTAACAGACTGATCTAGAGATAAGACTGAAGCCATGAGAACAGTTAATGAAACAAGAGAATTTTAAATTTCAGGAATTTTAGCAGAGATTTGATGAGTGATGTAAAATAAGACTGGATCTCCAAATTAGCATCTATCTACTCCTCATGAAACAGCAGAAGAAAATCCAAAAATCAGTTGGAATTCCCAGTCAAAAGCACCTAAACTTCTAATTAGCACTCAACAGCTTGTGTCCTTTATTCAGTATGACAGAGGAGCGGCAGTGATCTGAGCACTGCAATGCATACAACTCAATTGTGGAACTGCGCATGCTAGCACAAGTGGAACAGTACATGCTTAGATATTTTGTTAAATAGAAATCACTTTCTCATTTCATAACGTCTCACAGAATTTTCCTATGCTTGTTTTCCCAAAAGTGATAATCCTAGTGGATTTGAAAGTCTTACTGAGAAAAAAATAACTTTCAGAAAAGTCCAGACATTTAGCCTTTCTAGGACCAATCCTAGAGTAAGGCTCCTCCCGCAGCTAACATTTAAGATACATACACAATAAATGGTACAATGTATCAGACCAACATGGTACCAACATCAGAACAATGTTGATTAAAGCTATTTGCAGAACTGTATCATTTTTGCTAGGGTTATAGGCCTATTTAGTCAGCCACTTGCTGAATGATTTATTATTGTTAGGAAAACAGGCACAGAAGGTATATAAGAGATGAATACTTACTGTATATGATTGCCCAATAAATGGTGTGAGGACTTAGCAAACTTCCTGAGACACCCAGTCATGGCATCTGAATATGCCCAGTCACAGCTCAAGAAACCTTAATGTGCAGAGCCTGCAGCTCCAAAGTCTTCCCACAATGCAGAACACACATCAAATGGAAGAAAACTCTCCTTGAGAAATCTCTGCCACGAGAGCTCAAACTTGTGCTAGGTATCAGAATGTGCGCTCACACTCAGCAAGTAAGACACCTAGTGCTAGCATTAGGTGTAACTAGGATAGTGAAATGATTTGTTATGGAGTAGTTCTTATTCAGAGAAATGTTAATCAGTGAACAGAAGCAGAGCACATATTTTCAAAAGCAGGAAAAGCAACAATAGCAGTTGAGGCAATAAACATGGGAGTTATCTTTGAGTTCTAGAAAAACTTAGTAGTTATTCACAGTTTTTCTTGAGTTTTGAAAAACTGGGGAAGCCTCAACTCTTTCTGTAACAGAAAATTGTCAGAAGTATTCAAATTCCTTGAGGGAAACATAAATGAAGGAAATCCACTTGGATCACTCTGTATTTCCTGTGTTTTTAAAATATTCCTCACCCAAGGAATCTATAGAAGACATTGGATAAGAGGAAATCTTCTCACATGGATTAAAAACAAAAAACAAACAAACAAACAAAAAAAACACACAAAAAAAAAAAAAAAACCCAAAACACACACACACACACAAAAAAAAAAAAAAAAACCACCAAAAAAAAAAAAAAAACAACCAAACCCACCCCCAGTTCAAAGACAGAAAACAACAGATAAAAGTAAATGGAAATACATCCTTGTAATGCAGAGGAGTCACCAGTAAGTTTCTACAAGAATGACCAGCCATTGGCCAAATGAATAATGTCCAAAAACTTTCAAATCATTATGCTTTCCCACTTACCAGTTAGAACTCCACTCCTTATTCCTGGAATTCCTTGTATTTCTGTTACATTATTGAGACTAAAGTACTCATCACATGTAGCATTAAGCAAAGAACTATCACAGAACAGGCGCCATAAAGGTGTAGTCTTTGTTTCATTATTGCTTTCAGTAAATTTGGCACAGACATCAAAGCTGCGTTTTGACAATGTACGGTTTCCAAGGAGACAGATACTATAAATAAGAAAAATAAAATCAGTGTTCCTTCAATACAAGGCTGTGAATTAAGCCATTTTTTGTCCATTATATTTCCTCAGAAACCTCTTATTTACACTATCTATCTTAAGGCCTATACTACATCTACTAAAACAGTATATAGTTTCTACATCTAAAACTATCATCAATAGTCTTTAAAACATGGATCAAATATTTCTTCTTTATTGTACTGGCAGCTATTTTGCCTTCTGATTTGTTCTTTAGAAAGTACAATCAATTTAAGCAGCTTTACTACTAAATAACAATGATCAGGATGCATTCAGTTCTACAAGAAAGAAGTAAAATTAAGTAATACTTTATAAACTTAATTAAAAGATAAGTCTGATTAAGAAAATATAAAAGTAAGATTAAGCAATTAAATCATGCCCTTCCTTTTCCAGCAACTAAAAACTTTACATGCTCCTCAAAAATATTACAATTCAAAAGGTAGGAAATAAGCCAGGAAGGTTAAACAGGGAAATTAAACAACAGTGATGGGAGTACAAAGTAAAAAATCCTGTATTGGGAAACAAATTATTTCTTTCAGGAATGAAAGAAAATTAGAAAAGTCTGAACAGTTGTCTAAAGTAAATTCCTACCAGCACAGAATATTAAGGACCTAGGTATATTTCTTTGCTAATCTATACAAAAGATATTTAGGATTCCAGGCTTGCTTAAAAATGGAATGATATGTATCTATGAAGACAAAAGAAGGAACATCAAATAAAACACGCGTGCATGTTAGGCAGATACACCAGTGCAGCTTCAAGGTATTGCATCACTTGGAAATTGAGCAGATTTAACAGAAAACTGTTGGTAGAGATCATCTTGCTGCTTGCCTTGCTTATTTTTCTTTTTAATTGCTACTGATTTGATGACTCAATAGCAGCAAAGTCAAATGATACAAACAATGGTAACTTCTTTCAGTTTGATTCAACTAGGAGATCTTGAGGTAAACTATTTTACCACTATACAACGGACAAACTTAATGGAGGTTACTGATATCAACCTAACTAATCAGCTCAGTGGAAGCTATTTTGTTTGGGTTTTTTTAATGACCACCATCAGATCAGTCTTACCACTACATAAAACCACACTTGAGCTTCTCATTTTGAGGTAGACTCTAAATGTAAACCATTATATTTAGTGGAAAATAAACTCTTTTTATATTTCCCCCCCAATACAATAATATTACAGTAGCAGCCACATATAAAGTTTCCAGGAACTTGGTAATAAGTCTTACCTATGCTACATATCCACATAAACTCTCTTTTATATATAAAGGTGACAAAAATATATTACTATTTCCCCACTGGAAGTTACTGTAAGAAATACAAGTTTTATTCAGAAATATGTTAACATTTTACATGTTGCATGTAAAATCATGTTACAAAACAGTCCACAAGTACTGCTCTAATGCTCAATTTGTAATGTAATTACCAACACTTCAAAGTAATATTGAATTTGTAACTATCATACAGCAAAAGATAACTCTCATTATAAAGTGCCATGCAAGACTGAAGTTCAGCCTAATCTGATCCACATCTTAAGCAATATAATTTTGTTTCCTCTTTCAACATAAAAATATGCACAAAAATGCAACTCACATAACTGGGTAAAGTAAAATGCAACTAATAACTGGAATAAAGAAGTAACTCTTATTGAGCTAAGAATTAATCACATTGACGACCTTGAGAAGCAATGTGTCATGCATAACAATAAAAATTTATTTTATTTATGGGAAAGCCTTCACAAATGTAAGTGAATTTAAACACTTCAATGTTTCAATTTTAAGTAGGGAGAAATGGAAGTAACAAAAATTTCTTCATAACACAGTGACTTTATGATGCTTTTATCCCCAGACATCTGTTCTGTTTGTGCTGTACATTGAGTTCTGTGCCTTTAAGACTAGTTCTAGGAGCAAAGGGGGAGCAAAAAGAAGCGCAGAGTTTGTTTTGAAAAAACAACCTGACTCCTCCACATTCTTCTCCTGGGTGTTCGGCTAAAGCTCAGAGGAACTGCAAGACAGATCTTTTTGCTTTTAGTTAGTTTTAGCTAGCTAGAGATGAAAAGTTCCCTAGACTCTTATTTTTTTTTTTCCTTAGGATTGTTTAAACCTGCTCTAGACTGAAAAAACCGAGGGGATCACCAGGGGACTTGCACTTGTGGCCCACCGGGGTCTGGACCTCGGCATTTTCCAGCAGCAACAGAGGGACTGGGACTGATAAGAGACAGAGAGCCAAGCCACATCCACAGCAAGAACTTTCTCAATTTGCCATCTCACTTCAGAACAAGAGGTCTGATTATTTCCTATTATTCATTCTTTGTACTTGTGGGCACTTTGTTAAGTAAAATAGTTCTTTCCTACTTTTCTCTGAGGAAGTTCTTTCCCAGACCGGTTCGGGGGAGGGGCCATTTAGGTTTGCTCCCTAGAGGTACCCCATTCAGGGGTTTTCTCCCAAACTTGCCCTAAACCAGGACACACAGAAAGTTTAAAAGTTGGGTTTTTTTAATAACTGTGGTTCATAGTTCCAGTGGTTTTTTGAACTTTTTACTTTATTCTGTAAGTTTTTAGATTAAACATTTAGATAAAGTAGTTAGATTTACTGTCAGCAAAACCCACCTTCTTGCTCCTTAGGTGTGGACGGAATAACAGCCAGTAATTTTAAGCACTAAAGAACATTTTCTAGAGTTATCATATCTTATGAAAAATGAAAGAAAGGTTCAGATATGTAACTCAGAATAACAAATGAGCACATCAGTATTTACACTACATAAACCTACCACTGAAGCCAATGTGGCTGTATTTTGAAACCTAGCTTAAAAACATAAAATGGTTAGAGAAGCTATTCCATCCCGACACTTTTTTTCTTTTAAATAACCCATACAATTTCAATATTGCACTTACGGAAAGTCAGGTGGGTCAAAAGCAGTCTTAATAACTCCAGCATATATGGCAAGGATAGAAAGAATCACACAGGCAAGGAAGACCAGTGCAAGTTTGTTGACATACTTTACTCCCACAAAAACTACTATGGCCATCAGAATGATAATACATGTTCCATAGACTCTCATGTTGTTCAGCATAGTCTCTGTTTCTTCACCATCTGCCACTTTAAATATAGCAGCACTTGGAGAAATATAGGTCTGCAAGAGATATGGCCAACTATCATACATGTAATAATGAACATTTTAATAAGAAACAATTTACTTCAACTACAAAATCTAACCTTCTATACCAGTTTTGCTTTCACAAATGAGTTTAGCCATATAATTTAGGCATTTAGAAACTGCAGAGATAACAGGAAGGAAAAGGCGAGAGTGAAGATAAACAAATTTTGAGAAAAGGATACAGCTTTTGTTCTGGCTTCTCTCCTGTTAAAGAGCTTCCGCTCCTCAAATTCATGTGTCTGCCAAATGGGAAAAACTGCCAAGGAACTTGTCGGGGAAGGAAGTAGCACACAACAAAAATAAAAGAAAAAAAGCCTAAACCATAAACTAGACTTCCATTGATTTCTTCAAAATATGAAGAATCAAACAAAAGTACAGTAAACTAAAAATGTGTTCAGTATTATAGAATAGAATATATATATTATATATATATATATACGTCATAAAATTTTAATCTGAAGTTGCAACAGCACAGTTTAAGATTAATGTAAAAAGCTTAGTCATGTGCTAAAACAGACATTTCAAACTACTCCAGTTTCAAACAAGATTCTCTTACAGATCTCTCTTTCTTAAATTTTGGTGTGTTCTATTAGAAAAGAAGTTGGAAACTGTTATAGCACTTACACTGAAAAATGCATGTGAGAAGATAAACTCATCAGTAGTTCTGATACATTGGTGTACTACACTACAAAACAATATCTATATTCCTTCTTCTTGCACCCTTAAAAAACTCCTCTCTGCTCAGCTACTAGGGATTGAATATTAGGGCTTGAGGCAACTCTAGTCCTTCCAAAAAAAATCCTGCTAAAATTACTATTTTTCAATAATATAATTTCTAAAAGGAAGAAGAAACTTTGAACAGGAGGCATGATACATTCATAAGCAAAATCCAGAATAGACATAGACTATTATTTACCAGAATTTTAGATTAAATTTAAGTTTAGTAAATTAATGTTTACTAGTATGCTGGAAGAGATGAAACTTGTCACATCATCATGGAGAAAAAGAAAGCAAATTAAGAAATTGTTACAGACAGAGTATATATTGTTAGAAAACCCTACACTGTGACATTGCAGTAGTTTCAGGCTCTGTATGGAGGTACTCCAGAAGATTTTCTTGTAGATTTTGTTGCTGTTGTTCACAGCCTTTGCCAGGGAAAACCACAGGCAGATGACTGATTTCTGTTTCCCCAAATAATCCATGCCCCAGTAGAGGAAAAAAAAAAAGGCAATACTCATGCCTTGTGGCTATGTCAGGGGTCTGTTCTGAGGTCTTTGTCAGATATCCTGGGCAGCATTTTACTTCAAATTCTACAGCTGATTAGCAACACAAACCCAGCGTAACTCTCTAGTAGGGAGAACACTGCACCAAATTCAATCCACAATTCAACGTGTGCTCATGTTACTACTATAGACCAGATAACAAGCCAGATCAGATCGTGCAAGCAAGCATTAGTGAAGACTAACTCTAATTTAAAATGTAAAAAGCTTGGATTTGATTACATGGATCATAATAAGTAACAAGAAAGAATTCTGAAGTATCTCCTGTGCAAATCTTCAGTTTCTGATATGATGACCAATTATTGGCCCCTCCTGGATGAAGCAAAGCCCTAGCACCCAGGCCACTGCCACACAGGCAGTTCCACAGCATTTTTGCAAATATATGAGAATTCAAAGCTGGTAGCTTGGAAATGAGGAAATGGGATAAGATTATTATTGCCTCATCGGAGATATCCCCTTCACATTCTTCACAAGTTTTCACTGGGCAGCAGTGAGTTACCCTGGTAATGCTTTCCTGATCTAGGCTTGCAGACTATCATTCGGAAAGAAAAGATTTCAGCTTGGTTCCTACATTAAGTAGAATAAATATACATAAAATACTCTTTAAATTATTTTTGTATTACTGTTAAGAATTTAACTTCCTCAAATAGTCACAAGTAGAGTAAGAATAAATATCAACATCCTGAAAATATAGTATCTTAACATTAACGATCACCAAACTAGAATGCATTTTAGACCATTAAGAACATTCATCAGCAATATCTCCAAACAGCCCAAATACATTTAGTCTTAATAGAAATTAGTACTTACCAATAAAATTTCAATGGTACCAAGAATGTACATTGCTCCTGCAAAGGTTGTGCCCAAGTAGAAACAAAGTCCCACTGCTCCACCAAACTCTGGCCCTAAAGATCTTGAAATCATATAGTAAGAGCCTCCAGCTGTGAAATTAACAAAATAAAACAAAATAAACAAAACAAACAAAAAAAACCCCCCACCTCCATGCCTTCAGATAAAGGATGGCAGTAGAGAACAAAAATTTGAATCAATCATCATAATCAAGATAACCACTGCATGTGTCTCCACTGACATGCTCATGCCAAGACTATAATCAATGTCTATACTATCCAGGCAATTAGAATGTACATTTCAAGATTAATATCTCCATGCACATTTTCTGTGGAACAGAAAGTGAAGACCAAAGAAAGAGGAGAAAAAATTCCACAAACTAAAGAGAAGTAAATCAGAAAAGCATATACAGATATAAAGAGGTGTGAATGAATTTTTAGCTGCTTAAGCTGTTCCCCATCAAACAATAAATTTCCAAAATAATTGCTTTATGAGACAAGAACAAACAGTATTTTTTACTGATTCTATTTATTTTCTGTATATGAAACCACTGCCACTTTCACTACAGATCATTTTTTTTAGTACTGTTTAAAGGTACTGGGTAGGGATTGCTTTTTCTTGTCCACTTATACACTAACAGAAGGGTTTAAACAGTGAATACAAAGGGATGCTTCCACTTCATAATAAACTAACAAACAGTGCTGTGACTTCTTATTGGAGTTCTATTCTGTTACTTGATATTACAATGACTTCACTTTGATCCTGAGTTCTTCAATTCTTCTCACTCTTACTTCCCCTACGTATGCATGATCTTTCTTTAAGTCATAAACTACATCACCACCACCCTATTTCCATTGCACTATTTGACTTTTAATAAAGCTCTAAATTTCAGGCACTTCATCTCTTTCTTTTAGAATATCAACCAACTCTCTCAATGCAAACTCTTCTCTCTGGTTCCTTCTTCATCTACTCTTAAATTCATGATCTTTGTCCTGCTTGTGAGAAGGAGACAAGAGAAAGGATGTGTGTAATTTTAAGACATATACATCAATGTGCAGTCTGAAGCTGTTTTTCATAGAATCATTAAGGTTGGAAAAGACCTCCAAGATCATTCATTAAGTCCTATCATTGACCTAACACTACCAGGTCCACCACTACACCCTGTCCCTAAGCACCACATCTACTTGTTTTTTGAACACTTCCAAGGATAGTGATTCCACCATTTGCCTGGGCAGTCTGTTCCACAGGCTTCAGTGTTTTCAATATGAATGAATGAGAAACTAACAAAGATGTTATGATCCATCACCAATCCTTTTACTAAATACAGTGCTCTTGCATATGAAGGCAGAAAAAAGGATCCTGCTGCTCACGTCTCCTTCAGTCCTAGGTTGTAATCTGTGCTTTCTGCCTTCTCCATATATTCCAGGAAAAGCATCATTTCTCTAAGAAACTGGCACCAACAACAAAAAAGAGAAAATTAAGACCTGCCTCATGTAAGAGCTGCAGGTTGCAAAGCCTGTAACAGATGTTAAACAAAACCTTTATGATTAACTTTAAAAATATGAGGGGGGAAAGAGCAGAATATTTTAGTTATTTGCACACTGATTTGAATAACTCAATTTTATTATAAAACACAAGTATTTTAAACAGAAGTGTCTATTGTATTTTTATTTCATATATAGAACTGTATCCATGAAATATAATTACAATTATTCTACATCCTACACAAATTCTAGCTTTTACTTTTGCCCAACAAATTCAGTATAAGTTTATTAGGCAAAATTTTCAGAGTTCATACCAATGCCTGAACACCAGAACTATCAATTATTGTGTTAAGAAACTGAAAATGGTAAGAGCTTCAACAGCTAACTGATTTTGCAACTAAAAAAAAAAATCCTCTTACTTTATGAAGCCAAATCAATTTATCAATCTATCCTGAAATTTAAGGAGGTGAGCAGAACCTAGAGTGTTTATACAGAAAAATATTTCTGACATGAGACCAGTTACTATTCTTGCAGAAAAAAGATAACTAACTCCAGTGTTTAGATGGAATGTAGGCAAATTCAGGAGAGAAAACAGAAGCAGCCTTATTTGTAAAGATATTCACTTTGTTTGAAGACCAGTCTCCATTAATTCAAATTACAACATCTTATCTTTGATTAAATCATTAAATGATTGATGACAAAGGTGTGCTGCAGACTGTAATTCCTAGAAGGCCCAGTTAAAGACTGCATCTCACATTAAAAGTTATTTATAAAATCATTTAAAATAAAATATACATTTGACAAAAAAGCATTATTTCCGATATTAGAGAACTGTAAGAATTTCTTATCTCAGATTTAAACTCCCATCATTTGAGAATTTGCCATATAAGATAAAATTCTTTATTACCTGGAACTACACCATTTGTTGCTATAGCACTCATTGAAATGGCAGTTAGCATAGTCTGTGAAAAGATGAAATAGAGGAAAACATAAAATATTAGAGTTTTGGAGTTTTTCTTAAAAGACTGGGCAAAACAGCAATCAAATGAAACTAGAATTTTTTTTTTTCCCACCAAGATGTTTAATTTGGGATATCCATGCAACTCAAGTACTCAACTTTTCAGTAGAAGATTTAGTTAACTCAGATATTTGACTGTCTTTAAAAAAGAACTGGAAGAATACAGACCATGAGTTAAACAGTACTTAAAATAGTATGTTCATTATTCCAAATAAAAAGTAGTGAAAACTAATTGTAACATTGTTATGATAACATTTAGTAGTGGTCTCACATTCTAAAAAATTACTTAATGGTGCAATGCTGTGGCTTGATTTGTAGTTTATTATTTAATTTGTTCTGAAGTCATAAAAAGCAGAACAGTTCAGATCTCAAAGTAAATAATCAAAT
Organism: Hirundo rustica; assembly: GCF_015227805.2. Lineage (NCBI taxonomy): Eukaryota > Metazoa > Chordata > Aves > Passeriformes > Hirundinidae > Hirundo > Hirundo rustica. The sequence continues at coordinate 97,890,089 of NC_053450.1, forward strand.
ATTTACTAAAGGCCAATTTAATAAAACTCATTTAATACTTCAAACAAAAGCTTACTTTGATCAACTCAAAAGAATGTCCATACAGTTTACACTGACACTCAGTGCTTAAATATATAACCCATTTCTCTCAGTTCAACTATATTGGTCAAATATCAGTACAACTTAACCAATATAATTAAATATGGTTGTTTTTCTCTGATACTCATATATTAGAATGTATCAGTACTCTTCCAACAGCAGATTTGGCCAAGAGTTTAAAAAAGAAGTAAAATAAGTTTAACTTACACAAGCACAGCACATGAACACAATGATGAAAGACTCAAGAACTCCAGCTGTTCCTACAATCCATGTTAAACGTAGGAAAAGGATGACTCCCAAGATATTTTGCAAACAGGGAAGATACACACCAATAAAAGTGCCCATTTGTGGACCCTGGAAACAAAGTGAGAACATCAATTCCTTTGCAGTAAAAAATTTTAAATCCAAAAGCACTTTATTCCACAAACACTTATCACAAATGCTCCACAAACAAATATCAAGTGAAATTGAATGGTAGCCTCAGAGTGTCCAGCTTTGCAACTAATCACACGCTATTTATGAAGAAATATTCCTGAAAAGAGGGAAAACTACTTGTGATAGCAAACTCTTGTTTCACAGGAGTTAGGATGAAACCTTGATAGGGATAGGATGGCCCTTAATCTGTTGATTATAACACTCCACAAACTTTTTCTGAAATATCAGTTACAGACTAACATTACAGGTTGAAGATAAATTACTGCCAATATCATTTATATTCTGCAAAATTTGGTAACAAATTGCCACACAGTTGGCACAAAAAATTATATTCAGTAATATATATATATTTAAATGAATAAGCAAGCATTGATGCTTTAGAAGTTATCAAAATTATTAAGAAAATACTAAATTTCCAAGTACTTATAAGGAAACATAGACTGCCATTTAGATGTTATTTTTTATTTTTAGCATCTTGGGCAATATCCATGCGCAGCATCAACACTACTGTCTCATTAAATATGCTACTCTGATAGGCTACTACTTAACTATCACAATCACAGAAATTAAATTAAGACACATACATAAAAATTGTGTTATGAGGCCACCACATGGTACACAAACTAGATCAAGTGCAAGTGAGGACCCAATGTTCATTTGGCTAGTCAGCTCCAGAGGGAGTAATCTGGTCCTGCATTGACAAAAACCCCTCCAAAGCAGCCAAATGGACAAGAGGGTTCACACTAAGGAAAGTGTGAGAAGATCAATGTTACTTTTCTCACACCTGAAGTTTATCTTCAGATGAGATGAAACAAATATAGCTCAAGCACAACTAGACAAAGAAAGAAAGCACACTCATGAACAAATGCAGGATAAGCAAAAAGTTAAACAAACAGCTGGACTTTATTCCTGACCTTTGCCCACTGTCCTAGTACCAGCTTCCACTCAAAAACTCCCTTCCAGTCAAATGAGCTACCCTTCAAAGCTTATTTTCAAATATTTTTTCATCTCTGTCTTTTCTACTTTGTGCTCATTTTCCCTTTAATCATTCTCATGTGCTTCTCCTCTTCATAGCTCAGCATATAAATTCAGTAGCAGCACCCCTTCTCCTACACAAAGACAGGTGACTCCCAGCCACTGTCCATTCCCAGCAACTATCTTAATTTTCTTAGTCACCATGCAGCTCATCATCCCTCCTTTGCCTATAAGTCAGGTCACATGCTTTGATCCACGCATTCTCCATCCAAAACAACTCCTGCTCACAGAAGGATCAATCTAACATGCCACTGCAGATGCCAACTATTGCACACATTCTACTTCTACAGATACAGAGATGCACACTTTGGGTATCCAGTAGAGACAGACAACCCTTGCTGAATTCAGTCCACCTGTAGCAAGTGCGTTTAGCAATGTGTCAAGCAGAGCATATGGCTTCCTCTCTCCCAAGTACAATATTTTTGATGTCTGCAATAAAGTGTTTTCTTGGAATGCACCCATTAGGTTTTAAAAATACTTATTCCAACACACAAAACCAAGACAGCTACTCAAAAAAAACAGTCCATGTTAAGAGGTGCAAATACGCTTATAGATTTAAAAGAGTGACCTGTTTCATCTCAAATGTGCCTTAATATAACTACCCAAAAACCTAGGCAGTTAAAATATATTAATAAACTTGCAAAATTCCTACTGTACACTCACTAGGTAACAGGTATGGATACTTGCACAAGCTCACAAGGAAGAAGAAAAGAAAGGAAGAAGAAACTGAGTATACTCCATGTTTCAGATCCTAGCTTTGCATATGTTTTACCTAGGAGTATTACAGCAAAGTCTTGGTAAAATATGCTAATAAGAACATGAAATTAACACAAGTCCTGCTCCAAATGCTTCAGTTCTAAACATGGCATTACAAATTTTACTCCTGTTTTTAGGTATTCTCTTTTCTGGCTGAAAATTGCACCTCTTACAGCTAGTTATATAGCTTTGTCTGAATAAATTATTAGAAATCTAAATACCTTAACTTCCTTTCGTTTGCTATCTTCATCTGCTTCATGTTCCACCACTCCTTGAGTCAGATTAGTGTAGTTTGCTAGTTTATTCAGAAGAGATGACACCATGGGGTTGCTATCCATTTCTTCCTGTTGGGTTTTGAAGAATACTGCATTTATTAAATAGATTGTTTTTGAAGTCATCATTTTATGATGCTACTTCAAACACATACTGAACAGGTCAGCCCTTATTCAGCCAAACAAAAAAAAATTAGCATGACAAAATACCAGTAAGCTTTCAACCAACAAGAAAGTTCTGTTCTTTCTAGGAGTTTAACTATACATGGCTATGTTGCACCATTTCTTTCATATTTTTACACTATTTAAAATATGCAGCTCGAATATAAGGAAAACCTAGAGAAAGACCACTATAATTTTAAAAATCTATTTTTATCACAACATAGTCTTTAGTGGATTGTACTGGTAGGGCTGAGTCATTAGGGTGTTTCTTCAGCATCTTACTTGTGTTTAGAGAGTGTCTTCAAATGATTCCTCAAGCATTAAAATACTTACGTATTTATCTGAGGTCTACTGCTGCAGGCTTACATATTTTATCTTACACCAGGCGTACTACTTTCAAAGTGTTAACTTGTTGAAAATATATACTATATATATATATAATATATAACATATAAACTGCACATATGTAATAGCACCTGACACAGAAGTCAGTCCATCTTTCTTTAGCCAATTATCTGCCACCAAAAAAACCCATGCTAAAAAAACCAACAAAATCCAGAAGAATATACAACGCAAGAATCCCAAGAAAAGTGGATCCAAGAGAATTCAATTAAATACAAAAAAAGTGAACACTGGAAAGAAAACAAGAGATCAGGGTGACAAATACAGACAACAACTATCTCTGCCTGGGAGATTAGGTAATGATTATGGTCATAATAGTCAAACTTCTTTTTAACAGTTTTTATAACTCTAACATCCGAACACATGAGAAAAGCAAGACTGTAGGAAACTTACACTGAAACATACATAGTATCAAAAAAAATTTACCACAACAACACCAGTGCTAATGAACTCACTAGAAGGCTTTCAATGTGATACTGTTAACAGCAATGTCTATAATTTGATATATGTAAAAGTAATGGGTTTATATGAGCTGATTTAATGTAAGCCAAGATTCAAAATAACAGATTTGGTACAAAAAGCAGCTATGGACAAATTATCATCACTGAGGAATACAGCAACTAATTTGAATAATATAAATTTTTGGAAATGGCTTTATGGAATAGAGATTGAAGGAGAGAAATTCAATGACAGAACTTTATACCATCATTCCTGTCAAAAAATACTAAGATATTGCATACATGACAAAAACACAGTTAATGATCAACATTACTTCAATCCTTAGCACAATTTTCTCTAAAACAGTGGAAAATAGTAAATATACATTACTTGGGTCATGCACAGAGTGAGATGAAATACCATGTCCTCCATGCAAAGACATTGAAAGGAAGAAGAGGGAAATGTGAGAGAGCAACAAGAAAACATTGAGAAGAACGCAACAGCAAGGTGGCTAAACAATGTTGGAAGGAACTTACTTTTGTTAACAGCAAGCATCCGAGCAAGACCATTTGGTGGTGCTAGAGCAGAACAACTAAGATTCTTACTAGAAATGCTACTTAATTGCAAAAGAGGCCCTTAAAAGTACTGAATTAATACACTTTTTTCACTAATTGATTGATGATATGAAATGTCAATTATGAAGTAGATATTTACATTAGAAATTGCTATGGTGTGCTCTACACTGTAGTTGGACAATACAACTAAGTCATGGCTTATAGGTTTGTTTCATAGCTTTGCTGCTTTACGAAAAGTCTGTAATTCCCCTGTTGAACAAATTATTTTGTTAATCCTTTTAAAACTGAATACTGCTTTCTTAAAACAAATAGATTTAATTTCCAGCAGCTTTCTCTAACAACGTCTAGATCCTAGCCCAGAAAATTTAAATGCATGAAGACTTCTTTCATATTTTCATATTAATGCACACCAATATTTATTGTTCTTGCCTATATATCATTCAAATCCACTGAAATGGAATGTTAGCAGGGACCAAACCATGAAAAAGTTATTAAAACTCATTTCCCCCTCCCCACAACACTTTAAGACAGAAAGAAAGCAGGTGTTTGCTCATCTCCATTAAAGGTAAAACACATTTTTGGAGTATTTAACTTACCTCAAAGAGAGCCATATTCTTTCCGTCATACATGTTTCCTCTGCCCAATTCTGCACTGCTAATAAATGGACTACTTTCCCTGGCAATCCCATCCCCTAGTGGAAAAGTAACACAATTAAAAACAAGAAGGAAAAAAAAAAAAGGAATAAAAAAGGAATAAAAAAGGGGGGAAAAAAAGGAGGGAAAGGGGGGTCAGAAGTGGGGGAAAGAAACATTATACCACAAAAGGAATAGTCAAAGACTCTGGCATAAGAACTGGTTCCAAATAACACCATAGGGGGCTACAAACCCAGTTTTCATCTCAGACATACAGATGTTAAACATTTAAGAAAATTTAGTTTAGTTTAATCTTTGTAGAGTGTTCCATCTCTTAACTCTTATTCTTTAACACATGTACTGAATTCTACCCTACCCAGTTTCCCTAAAAACACTTGATAATTGCACTTCACATAAAGGTTTGGAGTACAGAATAAAATAACCACCCAGCTAACCTTTTTATTACTTTACTGACTCCCTCAAAAAATCTCCAGTAGTTGAGGCAGGAATTTATGAGAAACAATGCAAAAGGAATTATTTTGTAAAGGTTGTGTGGTCCCTTCCATGATATGTTATACTTAATCTACTCCTTATTGAAATATATATTGCATGAACATGTAGCTCTACTGGCCTGCTCTGGCACACCTCGCAAAAAGTAAAGCATTATTTTCACTGTCTTTCAGTCCACAAACTACAAAAACTATTACATGCTGATACTGTTACAACATTGGCATTTCCAAATAATCTCAAGTCCTTGCCTGTGCCACTTTTCCTGTACACCCTTTTGTCCTTATATTCACAGATTAAAGCAATAGCACCTACAGTCTCTTCACCACAAAATTAAAGAATAGTTGGAGAAAAAGTTGTACTCTTTTCCTTTCTCCTCCCCCTGCTCCCGACAAGACACCTATCCCCACATGAAATCCCAGAAGAAAGCTCTGGCAAATGTGTACGCTCGTCTCAGCACAACATATTCTGGTTGTAAACCAGACAGAAATAAATCTCAGTCCCTCAAACATAAAAGGAACTGTGGATTTCCCACCACTAATTTCCTATCACTCTCCACAGTACCACTATACTTTTTGGTATCATGACATAGAAACCACATACTATCATAAGAGACAGAAGGTTAACAACTGTCCTAAAAATTAGGGCCCTATAATTAGTTCCTCAGTCCAGAAACGAAATGGTGATGAATTCGGATATCCAATATATCTCCTTCTAGCCATATCCTCCAACTTTCATTTTTCTGTTTCTCTACAGTTTATATTTGGTCTCCCACTACTTCAAGTCCTACAGTCTGGTTAGGTGTCCCTTCTCCAACAGAGGTTAATGCAAGGCCAGCAGAAGGAGTACTGTGAACACATAAGAATCTCCCTCATGAACTAACACCTTGAGATGTTTCACAGTATACAGAACATGTTGGTTTTGCACAAGATTATCTGAGAAATTGGCATTTATCCTTTAATGGGCTCCACTGTACTTAAAGGTTCAATTAGCTTTTTCACAGACAACAAAAAGCAACTCTGTCCTGAAACAAATGCATCATTATTCCTCTTATCATTTTTCTAAAACATATGAGCACTAGGACTTTTTGCTTAAGGCATTGCATTTTCTTTCCAAGATTTTTGGAACATTGTTTTTCTTTTAGCTCCATTCCTGAAATCACCCCATTGTTTCTGCCGAAGTTTTTATAAACTATTCATTAAAAGGTGCATTCCAAGTTAAAATAAAAATAAGGTTGCTTGATTTCAGACTTGCTGAGACCACACTTTCAGCGACTTTCTCACCAACTGACAGCTGGTACCTGTAATTATTAACTAAATATCAGTACTTCTTTCAGGTACTTCCAAACCTTTCAGAAAGGATTATTCTTTGAAAAGTGAGCTGGGGAATTTCAATTATTGTTTTGCCTTCATACCGCATATAATGTAACTGAATTACTCCTTCAGTGGGTACCATTAGACTAATCTAAACACCAAAAGGGTGGCAAAAAAATTAAAGTGAGTCAGTATTCATAATTCTGAGGTTAAAGACTGTAGTTTTGTCTAACCAGTTCTGAACATAAAAATCAGAATCTCAGCACTACACAGTAAATATTTTAAATTGTAGGTAGGAGAACAGTGAAGCTGTCCTTTATTTTGTATTTCTAAACAATTGCATTTCCTACTTGGCTTTGCTCCAGCAGGAAAAAGCTCAGAGCACAATATCTCTAACAAACATGTCTTGTTAAATGCACCTAACAGGCTTCAAATGTAAAAATGCAGAACTTAGGATCTGAAGAACAGGAAACCTTTTACAGTGCTTACAACCAATATTCTGCCTATTTCAAGGCTTTCTAACTATAGTCTTCAAAATAGTCTGGTAGTGACAGACTGCAACAAAGTCCTGTTTCTCTAATACAGCTCTCTTTTTGTATTTGTGTATATTTGGCACAGCATTTTGATAGGTAATGCTGATAATGTCAAATATTACTTCAGCTTCACTTGAAAGAGAATCAACGCTGAAAAAGTGACCACAAAAGCAAACTGACAAGTATTCTGTCATCTGCAGTTTGCAGACTACTTCTAGAATTATCATAAAATCATTAGAACCATAGAAACATAAAAGCATTAAGGTTGGAAAAGAGCTCTAAAATCAGGTCTGAACTTTGACTGAACACTACCATTCCAACTTAACACAGCATTAAGTGCAACATCCAGTCATTTCTTGAACACCCTCAGGGATGATGGCTCTATCACCTCCATGGGCAGTCCATTCCAATGTTTAACCACATCTTCAGTAAAAAAAATTCTTCCTCGTGTCCAACCTGAGCCTCTCCAGGTGCACCTTGGGTCCATTTCCTCTAGCCATACTGCCAGTTGTCTGGGAGAGGATGCCAACCCCCACTTTGCTACAACTCCTTCCGGATAGTTATAGAGAGTGATAAGGTACCCCCCAGAGCTTCCTCTTCTTCAGGCTGAATGACTCCAGCTCCCTCAGCCACTTCTCATCTGACTTGTGCTGTAGACCCTTCACCAGATTCATTGCCCTTCTCTGGACACGTTCTACAGCTCAATGTCTTTCTTGAAGACAGGGGCCCAAAACCGGACACAGAGGTGTGGCCTTAAAAGTGCCAAGTACAGAGCAACAATCACTCCCCTAGTCCTGCTGGCCACACTATTTTCAATGGAGGCCAGGATGCCATTGGCCTTCTTGTCCACTTGGGCACACTGCTGCCTCATATTCAACCAGCTGTTGACCTACACTCCGAGGTCCTATTTTGATGAGCCACTTTCAAGTGACTCTTCTCCCAGCCTGCAGAGTTGCATGCAGTAGTTGTGCATGACCTAGTGCTTTGCCTTATTGAACCTCATACATGTACCACAGTGGCTAACCTCCAGTTGTCTGGAACCTCCTTATCAGGACTAACAATAATGATAGAGAACAGCTTGGCAAGTTCTTCTGCCAGCAAGATCTCCCCGTACACTCTGGTGGGTCCCAGCCAGCCCCATACACTTTTGAGCGTCCAAGTGGCTCAACGGATCACTGACTACTTTTTCTAGATTATACCCCTATAATCCAGAATCTACCCCTATAATCAGTTCTGCTCCTCATCTCTCTCTACCAGCTTTGGGGGCTGGTTGCCATGAGGATAACTGGTCTTTCTGAAGACTGAGGCAAAGAAGGCACCTCAGACTTCCTCATCCTTTGTTACAATGTTATCCTTCACATCCAATAAAGGCTAGGGGTTTTTTGGTCCTCTTTTTAATGTTAATATATTTTAAAAAACACCTATGAACACCGCTGAGTTTTCATTACTGATGTGAACAAAATCACCCTTATTTCAAATTTTAAAAAATCACCTTTTGAAGTATGCTTATTAAATTTGTTCAGATATACAGTGAGACTTATTAACATATAAGTCAAATTGACACATATTACATCATTCAGTAGAAAGAACTAGTTTCAGAATCTCAACATATAGACAATATCTATGGTTGTCTTGGTTTGAAAAGACAGGTATCTGCTAGGGAGAGGCAGGGCCTCTCTAGGAATGGGGAATTCCAACCCCTTCCCTCCAAGTTATTATAATTTAGAAGATTAAAAAGGCTTTTCAGGCAGAGCTATGGGGAAAGGAATAACAGTTATACTAGTAAGTATAACAAGGCAAACAAACAACAACTACAGCATTAATAATAAACAGAACCAGGAACCTTGAGGGTCTTTGTGAAACAAAGCCCAGGGCAGTCTGATCTCTTGGGACCCCAAGAGCACCAAGCTGGAATGGTGGAAAACTCTCAGGTTGGTTGATGGAACAGCAAGGGTACCCAGCAGGCAGGGGGGTGTCCTGGCAGGCAAAGGGGGGGTGTGTCCTGGCAAAGTGAGCAGCGCTGAAGAAGCCACAATGCCTGGGCTGGCCCAGCTCCAGCAGGGCAGGCGAGGAGCTCTGAATTCCTGGGCACTCTGGCAGATGATGGATGGTGGTAGAATTCCCAGGACCGGACCCTCCATTAACAGTGGACTATTCACGCAGCTAGCTGTCGCCCGACTGTCCTCTCCAAAAGGAGAGCAGAAGAAAACACCCTCAGCTCCCAGGGCCCCTGAGCCTTTCCCTCCCCCCCAAATTAAATGATCTACCTCTTTTGTGTGGGTCAAGTACCCTTTAAGCATCAGTATTTAGTCTCTTAGCAACTTATTGGGGGGGAAAAATTCTATAGGAAAACTTAACCCCCAACAATGGTAAAATTAACCAAACAAACTATCTCAAGCTTTAGGTCATCCTTTCTTCAAAACAAGATTCATTAGAAAAGAATGATTCATTAAAAAACCAGAACTAAATAAAGACAGGATTATCACTTTTCACAAATGCTGTAAATCTTGCCCCTCATGCATCAAGCGGACAATAGAAAAGGCTATTTCAGTTACTTCTACTGAGGTAACATGGAACATGAAAGGAATAACTACTTAATTTTACTACTAAATCTCAAGCCATCTATGGTTTATCTTAACCCTATCCCCTTGAATTCTATGAGGAAGCTTTAAGATATCCAAATCATAGAATCATGTAGGTTGGAAAAGAGCCATTGAGCCCAACCACTCACCTAACACTGCCAAATTCATCACTGAACAATGTCCCTAAGCACCACACCTACACATATTTTCAACACCACCAGGGATGGTGACACAGCCACTTCCTTAAGCAGCCGGTTCCGATGCTTGACAAGCCAATCACATTTTCCTTAAGTTTCTTTGAAATTGTGTCTGTTCAAACTCTTCAAGTGTGAGCTGAGTGAAACATAAAATAAAGATTATAACTTCCAATGTAGTCTCAGACATGTCTTTAAGCTGCATTTCTTCTGAAATCCAGTTTCTGCAACTGAAGCACTGCAAATGAGTGGTTATATCTACGAGGAAATTAGCTGCAATAATGACATTTTCTTTTGTAAACAAGATATACAGCTGCAAGAAGAGAAGGTAGGAGATATGTCTCAAGGTAATATTCAGCGTGTCGATGCATATCATCACAATATGCACTCCCATGCACTCTAGTCCCCCAAATGCCAATGCAGTGTAACCCACAAAAATTATCCCAGAGCTGTGCTGCCTTAAATTTTCTGACAATGTCATCAGATAATTTCTTATTAAAACTTCTCCACACCAAACAAAACTTAGGTAAAAATTTTTGCGTGTCACAATTCAGTGTTGGTCACAGAGGCAAAAGACAGCATGGTGTCCAAATTTATATTCTTCAGAAGTTTTAGAGTAGTGATCCTCACAAACACTGACAGATTACTTTTAAGGTATGTTAATGGTTAAAAATTTCTAAACTGATCCAAACTGTCCCATTTTATACAATGTAAAACAGAAGCCAACAGTACAACTTAAACATGTGGCCCCCTTCAGGGGCTGGACTAGATGATCTCTAGAAGTCCCTTCAAACTGTTATAAATGAGAAGACCAAATTCGATAAATCAAAATTTGGAATTTTATTAAGAGACAAAATAACAGTCTCGGACAGCCACAATTAAAAAGGACAGCGTCGAGCCCGGGGTCAGCGCCGGGTGAACAACGATAACACACTCTGCCAGTCTGTTATCCCCAAGTTCACATCTGTGGTTTGCAGCAGCCTCTTTTTATACACTGGATCGCGGAGAGAGGCCTGAGATGACGTAAGTCCTCCATCCGAGGCAGCTTCATTAAGTATGCAAGTTTCAGTTCTAAGAGTCTGAATGGATCAGCGGAGGAGGACAATGCTGTCGATGGTCGGTTCCAGGTGTGGTGTAGACATGTTAATTTTGGCCGGAGACCATCTAGATACGGATCTGAAACCATCATCGGGTTCTCAGGGCTATCATCTCTGTTTTCCGTTGCCCTTTGTTCCCTTTCAGCGATTCCTGGCAGTGACAGTCTTCTGTCCTCCTTTCTGGTAATTCCAATCAAGCTCTTTCCGTGTCCCTCCCAAACCTTTTCAGGCTAGGGACATTTTTGCATTCTATTAAATCCCCTTCTTCCCAAGTTAACCCACAAAATGCTAAAACAAAACCTAACTTCTAACATGCTAGTTTATACAGGACTTACAATCATACATTCAGTATTACAATTTATATTCTATAAACATGAAGTAACTTCAGAGCAGATGTTACATTCCTTTTTAACGATTTGTAGCCAAAGCATGTTTATCTCTCTCTCCTGGTAGCCAATGCATGTTTGTGTCTTCCTCCTGGTAATTCTTAATCATGTTATGTCTTGTGCTTCCCCCTCCCTTGTCCTTTCAAGCGAGAGAAATTCCTGCACCTTTTCTGAGCTGCTTTCCTCTGAGTTGACTCATAGTTTGTTGGATTAAAACAAAACTTACATTTATTGAGATGATATTACATTTTTATCTATCAACACGAATTAACTTTAGGACATATATCACAAAACCCTAACAATTTTGCAATTCTGCTCTCATGCTTATTACTCACTCATCTGCATCCTCATATCATACTATTCCTCAGAGGAATTGAGCTATGTGATATATGTCCTAAAGTTAATTCGTGTTAAGCAATAAAATATGTAATTCGTTTGCGGCAGAATGTAATAATGTATGATATAGCATTAATCTACTTTAAATTGGGTTTAAGATCAGTAAACTAAAAGGTGTGTACAGGGTTAACTGAGACGAAAGCTGCACGGAGGGGCACGGGGAATTTCTGCTGGGAATCGTTGTAAAGACAGCACAAAGGAATGGAAAAGGGAGATGGGTGCCCTGATGATCTCCTGATTGTATCAGATCGCTATCTTATCTGTTCCGGCCCGATGTTACCATTTCCAAAACTTCTCTGGATGCAGCAATCATGACATTGTTCTGCTTTTGAGGAACTATTCAACCGACCCCGGACATGAGCTACCGCGAGGCACACGGGTCTCACAGTCTCAGTCAGCTCTCCGCGAAAGACTGTATAAAAATCCTCAGTATGGGACCCAATTTGTGAACTGAGGGGGTAACAGGCTGGCAGAGTCGGTTACCGTGTTCACCCAGTGCTGAAATCCCGGGATTCGACGCTGTCCCTTTTAATTGTGGCTACCGGAGACTGTCTTTGAGTCTCAAAATAAAATTCTAAATTTTGATTCACTGAATTTGGCTTATCGAGTTTATTACAAGCTATTAAGTATAAATGCATATGTTGTCACCAGAGACAATCAGGAATGAGCAATTACTCGAAGAGAAACAACTTCCTTAGCATTCACGACAATCGCACTTATCTCCCACTTCTGCTTCCTTCCTCACCCTGAATCACAAGCAGTAGAGTATGAAAAAAATATGTTACAGCTGTCTTGCTATAGAGAGTGGCAGAGAAAGGCTAGAGGTAGACAAGGAAACGATCATTCAAGTGATCCTAAATTTCCACTATGATGCCTGTCCAAGAGAATAGGACAAAAACATTTGACTATCTAATCTCATTTTCCATTTTTCCGCAGGCTACGGAATTTCATTTGAGCATTAAGACCTATAACTTTGAAAAAATCATACTGAAATTTAAGCAGTTTATCTCTTGATGTCTTCAGAACTGAAATAGGGAAAATACCCTATTAATTTATGTAAAGATTAATGTTATTTTAATACTGAAAAAAACCTCAAATTGTTTCATATTCCTATTTAAATTTGGCTCTTTCAAACTTCTAGCTATAACATCCTAATAACTTCTTCAAAATTTAACCACTCACAGTATTTTCTCTCTGTGAAGAGAACTATACTGATGCCTTAAGTTTTAGCTTTTATGTTTTCAGATTCTGTGCTGCTTGGGTGTAGTTCTGAGCCTGTATTTCTAAGTGCAGGAAGCCTTCTTCACAGAGTAGGCAGACAAAACAAATCCTTTTCCTGCTGAGGACCAAGGACAGCTTTCAGCCCAACAGCATAAACAACAGTGGACTGAAGAGAGAAAACAGGAAGGATGAGACCTCACAACCTGAAGCTGTAATTGGACAATTAAACCCCAATATGCAAATGGCCCAAAACTTGTAAAAATGTAAGACCTTGTGACCAGTCAGCCATTTTTTGCAACCATTCTTAGTCCACCTTGGGTGTAGCCCTGGTCAGGCTCCTGTCCTGACCAAGGTGGATCCTGGAAGCCTTTCAATAAATACCTACTTTATTCTCTAGCTCTGTCCAGTCTCTGTTTCAGGTCAGCCTTCCCAAGGAATCAAAATTAATTCAAATTATCTCAACCTATTTCTTGAAAAACTGAAAAAGTTGAGTTCCTAAAACATTTTTCTAACTTTTAAATTATTTTTGTGTTAACATTCTGTACAGGTTTTAAGTTACACAAAACAAAAAAACCCCTCAAATTTTAAAAAATCAAATACAGCCTTCTAACACCAGTCCCAGTCAATGCTATTTACAGAAGTACAATTGTCACCCCTCTACTCCAAGGATCAGGCTAGCCCTCTTTACTACAGCATTAAACCTAGATCATAATATTCTATTCCAGTCTGACCCCTAAATCCTTTCCAGATTCAACACTTCCTCACTATCTCACACTGTGTCTGCCATCATTATTCATATCCAAGTAATTCTCCTAATGCTCCTATACTTTTGTATTCAAACATGTTCTGTCCAAAAAGGCAAGCACCTTTTTCTCCTGGCATGCTGTAAGAGTTTAACATCTATCTGAAAAATAAAAGTAGATTGCTTTCATATAGCAAAAGAATACAGGTGTTGTTCAAAGGAGTGAGAATTATATAAACTTTTGAACCCCATGACCTCAAATAAGATAGCTCAGCTATGATAACATATAAGTGTTCTCCAAACAAGTACATGTGTAAAACTAGAAAAGCTTTGATTCCCACTGGAAATTGCTAATTTTAAATGCTGTTATCTAAAGCAGAACTGCAGCTGGAGAATAGTCCTTCACAGAAAAGTCCTAACTCTTCAAAGTTTTCAATGGGCAACTCTTAATCACAGTCCATGTACCTTGAGGTAGGTTCTAGTTAGCAACATAGAGGTGAAAGGTAACTGTTTTAAATAAAAACAATGGTAACCTTTTCATGCAGATAGTATTTTGTCACATTAAGAACAAATCACTGCAAACCGAGAATATGAAAATGAGATCCTGTTTGCACAAGAGACAGCAAACATCTAATGTTAATGTAACAAAACTTTTTAAGATAAAAATACATAAAGTTTAAGCCAATAAAACTGATGTATATGAGTGTCACATCCAAGAAAGCTTCAGGTGGCAAAATAACCTGTAATTCCATCTTCTCTATCATGCATATTTACTTCCTGTATGCTCAAGTTTTTAAGTGGCAGGCAACTAGTCATAGAATCTTATCAATTAAATGTCTTAACACTTCTAATCTAAATCCACATATTGAAGCACTCCTTAGAGCTCTAAAACACAGTGAAGCTTTTAAAAGCCACTACCTTGCTATAATGCAAATTATGAAAAAGGCATCAATGAACTTGTTTGAACACATCTTGCATCAATTTTTGTGCCACATTGGTTTAAGAATTCAGTGCAACCTAACTCAAAGTTCCATGTTACTGGGTTCTTTCTAGTAATTAAACGTCTAAATATATTTACTACACCACAAATTCCTTGCAGTAGCTTTATTAACATTTAGCACAATTTATATGTTATCTTGAGATGCAGAACAAAGTGTACATAAGCCCCTTGTAAATAAACCTCTACATACTGGATCATTCTAATATTACATCCATCACTTAAAATATCAGCTAAGAAAAGTTTTAGCTTTTCTTTACTTAGGCTACTATTATAATCAAGCACAACTTACTTCTAATAAAAACACTGCAAAACCTCTACAAATTCTCTAAAATGTGTCTGGAAGTAGGGAACCTCCTATTTCAGTAAGAAAGTTATTAGAACCGCAGTATTGTCTTTTAAAGAGACTCACTTGGATTTGGCCCATTTTCTTCATAATTTTGTTCACTCATTATTAAGAAAAATTAAGTTCGTCTCCTCTGCTGATTCTTCAGGTATTAAGGAAACAGAAAACAGACAGTTCCTTCCTCCCAGCTTAGTCTAAGACCTCAAATCCTGTTTCTTACTAGCATGGGATTAATCCTGAAACAAGTCATTAAGACTTCAGGCAGCAAGAAGCATGCACATGACACAAACTCTCTAAAGAGAATTAAGCTGAAGGATTTTAATCAGCAATAAACAGCCTGCTTAGTGAAATGGAAGGATCAAGTCACTGAAACACCCCACATATTCATCTAATAATAAGTAATTTTATATTTTTATTTCTATCTAATAAATTCACTTTAAAATATCTTCACTAAACTAATCAGTAGAGACTAGCAACAAGTAGTATTAACCTGTTCCAAAGACCAATCTACTATTAAAAAACTCTCTTTCACGCACCAAGTACGTATTAGCAGACCTTAGCAAGTTAGTTAATTTTTAAACATTGATTTTATGTACAAATAATTGGCATTTATTCTACTTAAGATGTAGCAGATAAACACTTTAAAATATAATTCTAGTAATTTTGTAAACTCTTTTTAAAAACAAATATTTTTAAATAATAAAGGTTTCTTTTTAAGTTCGCAGCAGAATTTGTTCATTCTCTGTCAAATTAAATATGTCACTGTTTTCTAGGTTATGCATTAATGTATTACATATTCTATACCAGCCTTAAACAACTTCATACAAAGTGTTTCAATTCTGTTAAGTGAATGTTAGTGATAGGAGCAGACTAGTTCCTGAGATCAAATCTTTGAATAACATCCAAAATCTCTGATCATAACATGTCACAAGCCCGGTCAACTGTGAAAAGGCTGTAAAGGTTGAAGAGTTGACTGAAAATACACTAAACTTCTCAGTGAGATTAACCTTTCTCCATTGCACATATATACACACACACCTGCGTCAACTATTACCCGGTTTTCCAATAAATAACAGCTTACAGAAATTCACAGCATCCATGCTTCATTATTTATATGATGACTTCTTTGCAGATGATCAGGTTTGTCATTGCTATTCCTCATATTTGAGAGTCTTCAGTTTTAAAAGATTTTGAAGGAGTTATTTCTCACATTAGTTTCTAAATAAGAAACTGCTATGGCGAGGTAAATAATACTGTGAGATGCTAAAAATACTAGCTATGTCTTGAAAAACCTGATAGAGCTGCTAAGGAACAGAAACCTAATCAATTTTACAAAATTTTGACAGGTCTATCTAGACAGTCCCTACAAATATGTGTGAAGAAAACAAACAAAATACCCAATGCAAATCAAACCCAGAATTTCTTATAAAACTTCATACCTTGCTGCCTACAGACTCATATTTCCTTCTCTTCTTCAACCATTTACGATCTCCTGACTACCTGTTCTTTGTAGTATATTATAAACACATTAAAAGACACAGGCATATCTGCTTCCTGCTACTTTGTGAATATTTCAGTCAGCAGACTGCACCCTTAACTGTACTGTTCATCTGAAGTATTAGTTTCCATTCTGCCTCTTCTGAAGTACTACTGTGACTAGTGCTACATTCCAGCCCCATAGCCATTCACAAACGTCTTCCCCTCCTCTACACACATCAAGGCATCATACAGTCAAAAAATACAAAACTATGGAATTTCAGATTATTATGAAGGAGTGCAGTGCATAGACTAAGAACATCCCAGGTAACTCCTTTACCACATGGATGAGTATCAGGTAAGTATGTGTGAAAGGGGATAAATGCACAAAATTGTGCACTACTTCGTAAGTGCCTTGCTAAGAAGAATCAAAACTACTTTACTGCTGATCTAATGACTAGACAGTTGATTCCCTCAACAAAATTAGCATTGAGTTTAATGGGACAGGTTTGTCAGGTTTTTGTGTGTCTGGTAGGTTGGTGGGGTTTTTTGTTTGGGTTTTCTTTTTTAAGGTACTAGTCAAGAAAAAACTACTTGGTTTTTAAGACAGACAATTCAATCAAAACTGATAACATGCTAGATTTCTAAACAACTGGAACAAAATAACATGCTGAGCTGTATAGGCTAAATCAAATGAGAAGTTCCCATTCTCTTTTATTTTCATTTCTGCTCTCAGCTTTACCCACTTTTCACACAACCCTAGCCATTCTCACTTTTTGCAGCACTCACCTCTGCTCAAAAACATGGGAAGCATGATTTTTACCTCTGCAGCAGTTTAGTTTACTCACGGTTTGGCATGCTGAACCAGGCCAATGAAGCATCTGATGGTCAAGTGCAGTGAAAAGGAAGCAAACCCAGTGATGCAGAGGAGGGCAAGAAAAGAAATAATTTACTTCTTAGCCTTTTTCTCAAGGCTGGAGCAGTGAGAAGGGCAATGAGTCCTTCTCTGAGAAGTAGGCTTTTAGATGGGGTTAAGTATAGCACCTTTTAGCTGTACTAACAGGTCAGAATTCTTAGTTTTCAGAAGAATAACTCAAGAACAATTATTTGATTACACAGCATTAACTTAACAATTCCATACAATACCCAAAGCAACAGTACATCTTTCGCTTCCCAAAACTCTCTGTCAGATGGTAGCTTTTAATCTCTTCATGAAGTCAGAGTTCTTCACCTATAATTTATGTACAAATCAATGGCTTTCCTTTCCAGTGTTTTCCTCTCTACTTAGAATTTTACAGACACATAGGAAGAGTCATACATAAATTCATCCACTTGACTGATATAGATCCATAACAGTATTTAGACACCTCACAACTGTAACTACTATTCCTCAAAACACTACTTAATCACATCAACATTTTTTTTTTTTTTTTTTAAATCTCTGGCCTTTAGAGTCGTGATAAACCACTATGAAAGTAGCAGTTCCACTCTTCCTCTCACCTTCCCAGGATTTAAAAATGTTCCAAGCCTTTCAGACACTTAATATATACATATAGTCTAACAAATCCTGTCTAACTATGCCTGTATGTATATTCAGTATTTTGAGATGCCATCTGAGTAAACACTACACACCATGCCTCTCTGACTAGCTCTTCTACCAAAAGAAAATTTGTCTAGATTAATGCTGTACTACTAGTTCACTATTGTACCATCTAGTACAAGAAACAAACTGTTGCCACAGCTTATATTGTTTTGGGTTTTCTATTGCATTTAGTTTGGAAGAGGCATTTACTAGAACACTTACTCATCGTTTGACTATACTAAGGAAAAGGCAACCATATGTAATATATATATTTTATGGGTGAGTAAGGTTTAAGAGTAGTAAGCTTTGGAAGAGAATAACCCAACTTTGTCAGCTTGGTGTTTTACTACATTAGCTTCCTAAAATAGTGTAAATATATTAAGTTTGTCAAATATCTGTTTTTATCCCTTTACATTCACATCCCACATCACACAGAATTAGCCTTATGTATCTGTCACCTGTACCACAAAAATAAGATGCCTTTTACAAACCCCCATCTCTTCACCTGTGATCAGCTAACAAAGTTAATCCCCCACCCACACCTTTACAAAAGTATCGATTGTAACAGAGCGTCCAAAATACCGTGCAAGACGTGAACTAGCTCTCGTAGTGCTAGCAGTGATTCACACACCTTGCTTGGTATCGCTGCTGCAACACTCTTAGGAAAAAGGAATTGTTAATAGCCACAAGAATTACTGCTTTCCCAGCAGTGCCTTGTCATCCAAGTGAAAAATCACCCATTTCCCCAGCAACGCTGGTAGAGAAATATTAGTGCCCCTGCAGAAGGGGCTGTCCTGAGCACACCCTCACAATACCCGAGCTCCACCTCCGACTTGATTCTACTCCCCTAGGAGGCTTCAGGAGCGAGGCCTAGCAAGATGCAAGGCTCCAAATGCGATGGCAATTCGTAGCAACACTTACTTAACCCTGGACGCTATATTTGACGCAAAAGCACATGGCTGGACAAACACCTGGAGCAAGGCAGGTAAAATTGTGCTTTCCTCCATAGTCTCAATCTTTCCTCCTAGCCCTCTCTCTAATAAGCTCCAACAGCAGTTAGCTTTTAAGAGAGCCTAACGGTTGGACTTGATGATCTTATTTTAAAGGTCTCTTCCAACCTAAACTATTGATTTTCCCCGTCAACTAAACCGCCGTGGGCGGCGCTGCTCCCGCCCGCTCCCCATCGCGGGCGGGAGGCAGACTGACCGCCCCACACTGCCCCAGGCAGGCGCCGCGCCCGATCACGGGCACCTCCGCTCCCCCGGCTGGAGCCGCCCATGAGTACTTCCTCCTTTTGGCCAGCGGCGCTGACTAATGGAAACAAAGAGAAACAAGCTCTCAGCCACCCCAGGCGCCAGACTTTAGCCCTTTCCCGAAGCGCACTTCTCCACTTGGACAGGTAGCCCGGGAGCACTTGCCGCAGAGAAGCGACGCGGACCCTCTACAATACTCAGGGGCTCTCCGGCGGCCTGCCACATGCAGCAGACTCACTCCTTCGCATGCAAAGAGCCGACACTCTCTTCACGCGTTGACCCCCGGCGCTTCCCCACTCTCTCACCAGTACCCCGGTCCCTCTCGTCGCCTTCATTTTCTTCCTCTCTCTGCCGTCCGTCCCGCTGCCGCTCCTCGCCCTGTGCCTCCACCGGCACCACCGTGAAGTTAGTCGGCATGGTGCAGACGGCCCCAGACCCGCTGGCGCCTCCTCCTAGGGCAGCGGGCAGGGTGAACCAGGCGCTGCCGCCTCCCTCACGTGAGAGCCATTTCCTCACGCAGCAGAGGGGGGCGGTGGCCGGCACCGGGCCACCTCCCCCTCACCGCTTGACTGATGGCGCTGAGGCCGTAGCTCCGAAGGGAGGGGCATCCTCTCTTCTCAAACCTTGCTTTGCAATTATCCTTGCAGCGCTAAGACCATCAGGCTGCTGCTCCTCTAATCCCATCAGACAGAACTG
Organism: Hirundo rustica; assembly: GCF_015227805.2. Lineage (NCBI taxonomy): Eukaryota > Metazoa > Chordata > Aves > Passeriformes > Hirundinidae > Hirundo > Hirundo rustica. The sequence continues at coordinate 97,910,195 of NC_053450.1, forward strand.
CCTTCCGAAGGGAAGCAGAGCCAGGCTGTAGGACCTTAATCCTCCAAATCATTGAAGGGATGACAGCATCCAGAAGGCCCAAGCAGGAGATTTATGATCACCTTTTGGACAAGTGGAGAAAGTCCACTGTGTGCCTTTGGACTACTGGGACATAAAGGTGGCTCCCAGAAATCAGCTCTCCTACGCAGTAGCCATGGTTTGCAGTGAATGGGTGAAGGTCCTGGGATTCAGACTGGAGTCAGCAGTTAAACTCTGACTGGAAGTGAAGCAGATTCAAAGAGTTAGTGGATGAGCAGTGTATCAAGTCAAATATTAATGATGTAGCACTAGTGTTGAGATATAGCTCATGGTTGCCTCCAGCTTCCATCTCAAAGGGGTTTGTAGCATCTCCACTCCAAAAGTAGAGAAAACAAATTTAGAAGCCAAGGGCATTTTTCTTGTCTCCTGTTCTTCTACCTTCCCAGCAAAGTGGTAGAATAAATCAGAAAGACTATTCATGTCGATCTGTATCTGTGTCTTTTGGAAGAGGACTCTGGTGGTTTTATGGGTCCTATACCTCATTGGTATGGAAGATGTCTATGTAACACTACAGTCTGTCCCAAAGAATAAAGGCCTTCAGAGAAGGAAGTAGGCAAAGTGATTCTGGCCATCAAAGGTGGCAGTGAGATGGCAGATGTGGAGATGGTCGGGCAGCAAGAAAAGGACATGGAGAGAGGCATGGTAATATTATGGTATTTGGTAATGGGCTTCCCATTCAAACTATGGTGTTGCCTTATTAAAGAAATATGGGTATTGATCTAGTATTGATACCCAACTGTGACAGACAAAAACTCTCTAACAGTTTAAAATTAGAAAGTGTATGTTTATTACAGCTGGGTAGCATCCGGGATAGCTCCCTAATACATGCTGCAAAATTCACAGGTAATTACCAAGCCTTTTATTTACAAAAGTGTTGAATACCCAAAATACAAATGCATATTCATACCCCTGTCACCTCCCATTCTCTGCTTCGTATGCTAATTGACAAAAAGGCTATTAAGCATGCGTACTTTGTCTCCTAAAATGAGTCGGGGGTCTGTTCTGGGGAGAGGGTCACCTAAAATGAGGAAGATGATTTTTCCTCGTTCTGACCTTTCTACCTTTTCAATGCATACGTGACAAATGAATCCTTGGTAAAACTTACAGTTTCCTGTGTTGAATGGGTCCTTTAAGCAGGAAATCTGCAGCTATCTTATGTCCTATTTACCACATTTTGTTTTTCATTACATGCACAGCTACATAAACATAAAGCTGACAAGAAATGAGTTACTGAATCCAGGATAGCTTATCTAAGATCTGACTTCTGTTAACTGCGAACGAAGCTTACCTATTTACTTCAGCTAATTCAGCAACATATTATCTTAACTTTCCTAAAAATCCTTAATTCTTCAAAATTAATGTCTCAGTGTCACTGCAGTAATGAGAATAGTGGCTGCATGAAACAGGAGTGTCTTCATCGTCCCTCAGCCTTTTTCCAAGCTTAAGAAAGCAACCGGAATGGTTTCATTGCTAATAATAACAGATGTCCAATGTTAATATTATCTGCAGAGATAAGGATGTTTTGGGGCACTTTTAATGTTAAAGTTCATTATCAAAATTAATACCATGAAATAATCAGACACAATGATAAATTAGAATAGTAAATGTAATTTTGAAGCATATACACAAAATAATAATTTGTTCTTCAAAACAAGGATTGATTTTTGTCCAGCACAGAGCTAATTGTTTCACAGTGACTGTGAGGGAGTGGAGTCTGGAGCTATGTGTACCTGTCAAGGTGGTTTTTCTATCCCTTCATTGTCATCACCAGGGGCAGAAGTAAGGGATTCTCACTTTTGAGAAGAAGGTGTGCTTGACAGCAGGAGGGTCTGTCCACAATTGGTTTTCATTGTCCCAGGTTTGGTGAGCATATTTGCATGTAAATCACGCTTTCTTTGTACAGTTTTGTAATTAGTATTGTTCCTGTTACTTTCCATTTTTCTATCTCCTTGCTGTTTCCAGTAAGCATGTAATCTCTGCCTTTTTTATCTTCCATGGAAGAGAGGAGCAGCTTGTGTTTTCTTTTTATTGGGACAACTAAATTGGGAAATATCATTCCTAAACTATGACAATAGCATGTAGTGTATTAGGTATGGGATCATGCATGAGCATTGAGAAGAAAATTTTCAATAGCTGGTCATTTTTAAAGGAACATCCACCTGCTGCCTTGAGAAGGTTATTGAAAGAAACTCATGTACAATAAATATGAAAACTGTATCATACTGCATGCAAAAAAAGGTTGAGTGTTGAGAAATTAGGACTGCACCCTTCACTTTACTCCAATCTGATACAATTATTTTTTGTTTAAAATAGCTAAGAGCCAAAGAAGAGTTTTGGGCCAAACCACTTTTTAATGATCAGAGGCAGAGCTTCCAGCTCTCTTCTCTTTCCTCTCAACCATGGAGAACCATCTGATGAAAAATAGGCACAGTTCAGTGGTGTAAATTCGATAAATTCTTATGGGCTCTAGGGTTGTCCCCCATCACAGGGACATCCTGTAATGTGAAAGCTGTGAGTTTTGAACCTCTTTAAAAGTTATTGCACAATGACAAAACCTTTGACTGGGAATAGTAACTCACTTATATTTATTTGTCATTTCCTTTGAAACAGCATGCAATAAGTAGTGTGATGCATGCCAGCTCTAACAACAGACTACTCTGATGGTATGCTTCTTGATTTATGAAATGAAAAAGAGCAAAGTAGATTAAAACAGTTACATAGATCTCTGTCTGAAAAGAACAATGATGGAATGATGGAATCATAATATTACATGAATGTGTTGTTAAAAAAAATAAAATGGGAAAACCTTTCAGTTTGTGATATTCCGTGAAAACACAGACTTCTACACCATCACTGTCTTTCTGTTTGGAAAGATAGGAATGCAGCAGGACAGCATCAATTCAAACAAAAATATCCAGATGGACCTTTAGAAGTCATTCCTCTTGTTAACAAGGATGGATTTTGATGAATATGCTACAATATGCCCCCTGAATAAACTAAAAACTGGAATATGTGAAGCTTTATATAGGAAATTAGTTTATATACACAAATAGTAAAATGATAAAATTAATGCTAAAAATAAGGTTGTGATTTAAAACAAGACATCTGTCTAAGGAAGTTAATGATACCACTAAGGTACCAATACCTTAAAAACCTGTACTATCTTGGATGTTATTAAGAACTAAATCACTAGAAAGAAAATATATATATATTTATTGTCACAGGAAAAAGTAAAGTCAGAAACAGCAAAGAAGGAAAGAACACTTAAGAGTCTGTGTGAGTGAAAAAAATCACTAATATTACACATATTCAAGTCATCAGGACTAATGTAGTTTAGGCATGTGAAACTGAAAATAAACTAGCCATTGACTTCTGGGACTCAAAAATATTGCATTTTTAGAAACCTCAAAATCTTTAGAAAACTTTAAAAATAGGGAAAATTCCAAGAGAGGGAATGACTGTCCTTGTCAATATTGAGTCATCAATACTTGGGGGGAAAAAAAAAAAAAAAAAAAAAAAAAAAAAAAAAAAAAAAAAAAAAAAATGTGGCTCAGGAAAGCTGGCTTAATGATTTTATTTTGAGGAAAGTTGATCATGATCTGTATATTTTGGGGGACAGGATACTGTGTCTGAACAGTTAAATTGTTACAGTCCACATGAAAAATAACCAAGGCATTTGATTTGGTTCCAGTGGAAAATTGGTTGGAAATGTCTATGGAATTAATTGCATATACTCCCCATGTATTTCAAAACTGCTTTCTGAAAGATCTCAAGCTGTTAGCAGAAGCAGAAAGAAAACAAAAGACAGGGAGCAAGGATGATTAGGATTAGGATTTTCTCAGACCCATTTTCCCTCAGCCATTTAGATTTTCTAGTAAAGTCTGTGGGTCACAATGATTGCAGTAAGTAATGGCAGAACATGTTTGTAATCTGAGTTGAAAAGATAAAGGCTTTATAATGCAGTCATAAATACATCTGAAGATCAGGACTACAAGAGGTGAAAATTCCTCTTGGGAAGCAGTAACTCCAAAAAGGATACAGTGTAACCCAAATTGAGTCTGGCACTTTTTCAGTTTGACCTTTGCCAGATCCTCCTGACTCTTCAGGAATTTGTGTCTTTTACTGTGACTAAAATGCAAGCCAGCTGCATTGTGCTTTTTATTTCCTGTCTAACAAGTGTTTTTCAGAGTCCTGTGCACCATGCAAAGTGATACTGTTTTAAGACTTAGTTTGTTACCTACTTGTGCCTCCTCAATGAGAGAAGAGGCTCATCATAACCTCCCATTACCTGATTCCTTACAGTCTGTTAGCTCTGTCTTCTAGAACACAGTTCATCTTAACACATTGCAATGGACTAACTTTGTGACAGCTAGAGAGTCTCAACTTCCCAAGTGTTCAGGCCTAGGGCATGCAGAGACGCTGCAGTGCCTTTTCATATCTATGGTGATTAAGACACACCTGAAGCAAAGTATCAGATTGCACGTCTGTCTTGCATTCAGCGCACATGGAAATAGAATTCTATGAAAACCTGATGAAATTAGGCATTACCGACCCAGTCAATTCAAGTAATGAACTGTTACTTTTTAAGCAAATTGAACAAGATCATAATTGTGTATTCACACTATTTTGTGACTATGGAAAAACCAGGAGCAGCTCCAGAAACACTGTATAACCTCTCCATTATTAAAGAAATTGGTTCAGTTTTCCAGAGTTAGAGCATGCTTGATAGATGAACACAAACTGGTATGAAGGTGGAATGCTACTGAAATAACATCAAGCAGTGTGGTTGACTCCTCGTATAAATAATAAACACATTGATAAGAGAACACTCTGAAGGATCTTTTGATGGGTTATTTAGGATGTTGTATCCACTACAGTATGAAGCATGTTAGGATACCATCACAAAACCAAAACTCGTATATGTATAATTATTGAACAATATTTGTATAACTACTTGCAAGCTTTTTTACTTATAAAAGGCTTGGAACACAACTGGATTCAACAACTATTCTTCCATTCAGTAGATATATGGCTCTTTGCTAACCAAAGGCTGAGGAAACTAGGGGTGTCACATATATTTACAACGGCAGCAGGTTTATTGAGTAATGATATGCTATAGCATGTGCTGATACCACCACACAGGTTTCTAATGAGATTGAGATTTGCTTTGTAATCCTTTAATGAGCCACTTTTCATTAAATACACATACTTGATTGTATTTGAGTTGCTAGCAGAGCACTGGTGTTAGCTCATAGGCAGGCTTTGCATGACAATTTTATCTTTCAATAGACTCCTGTGGCTTCTGTAAAAAGAAACTCAAGAGTTGTATTAGTTTGCTAAAGCAAAAAACTAATGGCTGAGCTTTGTAGAAATCCTCAGACTGAGCTGGGCCTGTTATAAGTTTATATGGTGATAGTTTGTGGTGCTTTTTAATCCATGAGGTTGGGTAGACTCCTAAGGTGCTGTGACAGCTGCATTTCTTAAATTTGTGGCTTCAGTTTACTCAATGAAAACCTGCATATTGTCTATTTTGTTGTAAAAATGAGATGGATAAACAACAAAGCAAAAGCTGTACATGAGCCTCTCTGACACTGGCACCTGGAATAGGCATTCTGCCTTTCTAGGCAGTAACTTAGAGCAGTCAACAGAAGAAACTTCCAAAGTGCAAGATAGCAGGCAGACAAGCTGACAAACTCCCCCAAAGGTAAGGGATTACGATTGTCCCAAGTCCCAACAGTCAATGATTAGAATTTACAGAAAACAAATATAGATGTAAAGAAACCACATTATGTATTTTAACTCCAGGAATACCATATGATGTTGCTTAATTGTCCAGCAGGATCATTGAAAGGGCCACAGTAGGCAAATTTCTTTTGTGACTTCAGATTGGTTTGTTCCAGCAGAGCTGGATTTCCTCTATTTGGAGAGCGAACTTATGTGATTTTATTTCCTCATTTATGAAGAAACCTTGCAAAGAAAGGTATTGTTTCTATCCTTTTCTATCTTAGTGATATCTGAAACTTGTTCTCAAAGACCTTAAATGTAATACTAGGCCAAAGCTGCGCTGACCAGCCTCACCTGAGACACTTCTACCTTCACATTCTCTGTCCCTGGATCTGGGGCCTCCCTTTAAATTTAGGCCTGGGCCTTCTGTCCTTGTGTGATCTATGGTATAGATGTACTTGTCATAAGTCCCATCACAGCTCTGCTTCACCATGAGATTTGTTATCCAGAGCCTGGCCTGCTTGTCTCGCTTGGGCGCTGTGGAACCAGTGGCTGGAGAATTTCCTACTGTAGTAGATTTTGTTACTGTTGTTTTTCTTCTCTCCCAAAGGAAGCAGACAGGCTTGAGTGTTCCTTGATGTTCTTCTGAATAGGGCCCTGAATAACTTGCTCTACACTTGAAATTCGCCCTTGGTGTAAAAGGCTGCACTAAATGACCTCCAAAGGTCCTTCACACACTACTTCTTTCTCTTGTAAAAATGCAACCACTAACCCACACCAACTAGCAACAACAAAATTTGCTTTTTAACAAAGAATAAAAATAGAAAAAAACTAGAAAGCTTAGTAAAATATCTGTTGCCTCCAGCCTCTACTTCTGCTCTCTCTTTTCTACTTTTGTTCACTGTGTCAGTATTGTGTGGTATGGGAATGTCATGAAACCTAGCTCCTGTAGTTTGCTATGTGATACAGGAAACACTAGTAGAACATTAATAAAAACAGATTCTATCTTTTCTGGCGATAAAACAGAATGAAAGTCATATCTCGCTATGAAAAAGGCTAAGCCTGTGTTATAGTGCCTATAACAGCACTGCTGTCTTAGAACTCTGTGAGCTCTAATTTCTGTTCATTCTTGTCGTGTTGTTCAACATCACTTGCAGAATTTCTTTTTCCATCCTTTCCTTCTCTGTCCACTTGACATACCATTTCACTTACTCCTTGAGCTGAGAGGTGGTTGTGTGGAAAAGATGTCAAAACTGGAGATGCACTCTTAGAGTAAGCGTAGTCAATTTTTATGATTTGCAAAGTCTGTGCCAGCTAGAGCAAATTTTATTAGTTACAGAACTGATGAAACAAACCACTTTTACTGACTAAAAAAGACTGCAGTGCAAACCTCTCTACAAGCTGAAGTAGGAAAAAAAAAGGTTTGCTTACACCAGCATGACTTTCAGATACACCTGCTCCTCTTCATTGCTGCTGAACCACGACTCTGAGGGAGGGAAAACATAATGAAAAGTGTTTAAAACAATTGTATCTCTTGAACTTGTTCTCTGACAAAATGAATGCCCTCTCTGTCCTCTCAATGGCATATGCTAGCAGACACGATTGAGCTGACTTGCAACATAAGCACTGTAGGTTAATCACTGTCAAGATTTAAATGAATTGTGAAACCAGTTTTGTAAAGCTGAATAAGAGAGGAGAACTGTCTCGGTTTGAAAGACAGGTATCTGCTAGGGAGGGGTGGGGCCTCTCTAGGAATGGGAATTCCAATCCATTTCCTCCAAGTTACTATAATTTAGAAAATTAAAGGAGTTTTTTTCAGGCAGAGATATGGGGAAAGGAATAACAGTTCTTTACTAGTAAATATAACAGGACAAGCAAACAACAACAACTACAGGAATAATAATAATAAACAGAACCAAGAACCTTGAGGAGCTTTGTTTCACAAGCCTGGAACAATCTGATCTCTTGCCCCCACTCCGCCCCCCCCACCCCCCCTCTCACCCCCCGCAGAGCACCAGGCTGGAACGGTGGAACACTCTGGAGCTGATGGCTGCAACGGTGGGTTGTCCCCAGCAGGCAGGGGGTGTCCCGGCAGGCAAAGGGGGTGTCCTGACAAAGTGAGAAGTGCTGAACGGGGCTGGCCCAGCTCCAGCAGGGCAGGCAAAGGGGGCTCCGGATTCCTGGGCACCCCAGCAGATGATGGATGATACTAGAATTCCCAGGATTGGACTTTCTGTCAACAGTGGACTCCTCCCGCAGCAAGCAACAGCCTGACCGTCCTTCCCCGAAAAAATGCCAGGAGTCGGAAAAGCACGCTCAGCTCCTGCAGCACTGTGCTTTTCCCTCCCCCAAACTTAAGGGATCTTCCCCCTCCCTCGGCCACTTCTTTTGTGTGGGTCAAGCACCCTCTAAGCATCAGTATTTAGTCTCTTAGCAACTTATGAGGGGGAAAAAATCTATAGAGAAAAAAAAAAACAAAAACCAAACCTAACCCCCAATATTATCCACCCCAAATTTTTTCCCCATACCAACCTATTATACTGAATTTAAACCTTTGAATAATATACATATATACATGCGAATATGGATACAGACACAGTCACAGTGTTCACTGAAAAACAAGATCCCCTTGAGGGATGCATCGAATCTCTCCATCCTTTTGCATCACCCACCATGTGCAACCAGGTCCCTGAGCGAAAACAACCCCATGAGTGGGATTGTCTTTGCTGGAGGCAGAATTAATCCAAACAGCTTTTCCCAACATACCTCTCATGTGTACCACTGGAACCTTATCTCCATCTCTTGTTGTCAGTGGCTCAGACTGGGCGGGACCTGCTCGGTTGGTGGAAACTCAAGTGTTCACTAACCAGATGTCCTTTGCTAAATTAATCTCCCAGTTCTTGAAAGTCCCCCCACCCATTGCCTTCAAGGTGGTTTTAAGCAGGCCATTGCACCGTTCAACTTTCCCAGCTGCTGGCGCCTGATAAGGAATATGGTGCACCCACTCAATGCCATGTTCTCTATCCCAGGTGTTTATAAGGCTATTCTTGAAATGAGTCCCATTTTCTGATTCAATCCTCTCAGGGGTGCCATGTCTCCACACGACTTTCTTTTCAAGGCCCAGGATGGTGTTCCAGGCAATAGCGTGGGGCACAGGGTAGGTCTCCAGCCATCCAGTGGTGGCTTCCATCATGGTCAGCACATAGTGCTTGCCTTGGCTGGTTTGGGGAAGGGTGATGTAGTCAATCTGCCAGGCTTCCCCATGTTATAGACAATAAATAGCCAATTTAATATAAAGTAATTTTATTCCACCATTTTAAAAACAATCTGAGACAGCCGCAATAAAAGAGACAACCTTGATCCTGGGTTATTGGAGTTGGGTGAACGCAGGGATAGCCTCAACTGAACCGATCTTCCCCGTTCACAATCTCTTAGGTTCAGGGAGTAGCTTTTATACAGTTTTTCTTCCCTGAGGCAATTTTATTGTTAGTTTGTGTCTGCTGCGCATATTCATGTATTTTCTTTCTCTTGCCGCTTGGCTTCGAATGCTTTTCGCGGCAGAATTGAGCGCTTGAATTGGGTTCCGAGAAATCAACATTGGGATGCTGATAGCGGCATCTCTGGGTTTCCCAGTTCTAGATCTGTATCATGTGTTAATCACCGGAGAAGTCAGTGGACCCTCCCTTGACGGATGAGGTATCTCCTGTCCAGCCAGTCTTTTTCTGTTCTTGTTAATTTGGACTTCGCCCTGCAATTGTCTGGAATCTCTACAATTGCAAATTAGTTTCGGCAGCCAGAAATGCCCCCACAGTTTTTGGAAACCGCAGCTTGTAACACAGTTTAGAGGTTATAACATATAACACTCTTGAAACATGAATTTATTTCAAAACATGTATCACACCCATACTTATACTTGGACCATCGCCCACCATAACATAGGGACTTCACCCTCTTGGCCTGCTTGATTGCAGCACACGTTTCACAGTCATGGATAACCTGAGAAATACTGTCTATGGTTAATCCACCCCTCGGTCTCATGCCCACTTATAGGTGGCATCTCTGCCCTGATGATCTGAGGCATCATGGGTCCACTGAGCTAGTAACAACTCTCCCTTGTGTTGCCAATCTAAGTCTATCTTTGACACCTCTATCTTAGCAGCTTGATCTACCTGCTTGTTGTTTCGGTGCTCCTCATTAGCCCGACTCTTGGGGACATGGGCATCTACATGACGGACTTTCACAAGCAGCATCTCTACCCGAGTGGCAATGTCCTTCCATTCATCTGCAGCCCAGATTGACTTTCCCCTACACTGCCAGTTGGCCTTTTTCCACCTTTCTAGCCAACCCCACAGAGCATTGGCTACCATCCATGAATCAGTGTAGAGGTAGAGCTTTGGCCACTTCTCTCTTTCAGCAATGTCCAGGGCCATTTAAACTGCTTTGAGTTCAGCAAGTTGGCTTAACCCTCCTCTTTCAGTGGCTTGTGCAACATGTCATGTGGGGCTCCATATGGCTGCTTTCCACTTCCGGTTCTTTCCTACGATGCAGCAGAAACAGTCAGTGAAAAGAGCATAGTGTGTTTCTTCTGCTGGCAGTTGGTTGTATGGTGGAGCTTCTTCAGCACGTGTCACTTGCTCCTATTCCTCTTCATCCATGAGACCAAAGTTTTCACCTCCTGGCCAGTTTGTAATTATCTCCAAAATCCCAGGGCAATTTGGGTTTCCAGTACGGGCATGCTGAGTGATCAGGGCAGTCCATTTGCTCCAGGTGGCATTGGTGGCGTGATGGGTAGAGGAAACCTTTCCTTTAAACATCCACCCCAGCACCGGTAGTCAGGGTGCCAGAAGTTGTGCTTCTGTGCCAATCACCTCCAAGGTGGCTTGAACTCCTTCATAGACAGCTAAGATTTCCTTCTCTGTGGGAGTGTAGTTGGCTTCAGACCCTCTGTAACTTCAACTCCAGAATCCCAGTGGTCGGCCTCGAGTCTCCCCAGGCACCTTCTGCTAAAGGCTCCAGGACAGGCCATTGTTCCCTGCTGCAGAGTAGAGCACATTCTTCACCTCTGGTCCCGTCCTGACTGAGCCAAGGGCTACTGCATGAGTGATCTGCTTGATCTGGGCAAAGGCTTGTTGCTGTTCAGGTCCCCAGTGGAAATCGTTCTTGCGGGTGACCAGGTAGAGAGGGCTCACAATCTGGCTGTACTCAGAAATGCACATTCTTCAGAAATCTATGGCACCTAGGAAAGCTTGTGTTTCCTTCTTGCTGGTCGGTGGAGACATTGCGATAATCTTACTGATGACCTCAGTGGGAATCTGACACCATCCATCTTGCCTCTTTACTCCGAGGAACTGGATCTCTCGGGCAGGTCCCTTGACTGCTCTTCTTGATGGCAAACCCGGCTTCCAGGAGAATCTGGATGATCTTCTCTCCTTTCTCAAACACTTCCATTGCTGTGTTCCCCCATACAATGATGTCATCAATGTACTGTACATATTCCAGAGCCTCACCCTTTTCCAGTGCAGCCTGGATCAGTCCATGGCAGTTGGAGGGGCTGTGTTTTCCACCCCTGGGGCTGTCAGTTCCAGGTGTACCGCACACCCCTCCAGCTGAAAGCAGACTGAGGCCTGCATTCTGCAGCCAGAGGAATGGAGAAAAATGCATTAGCAATGTCAATTGTGGCGTACCATTTTTCTGCCTTGGACTCCAGCTTGTACTGCAGTTCCAGCATGTCCAGCACAGCAGCGCTCAATGATGGAGTCACTTCGTTCAAGGCACGATAGTCCACAGTCAGTCTCCATTCTCTGTCAGACTTGCACACAGGCTATATGGGGCTGTTGAAGGGTGAGTGGGTGTCCTAGGTTACAATGTAAGATGTGCCCAAAGTATGTATTCTATCACCATCTACATGAGATGTTGAAACTAGGTTGGGCAGTGTTTCCCTTGCCCCCTCCCTCCAGACTATCTTCTGTTAATGGCCCATCAATGCCCTGCTGCATGACTCATAGATAACTCCCTCTAGGAGCTATCTCTGTTTAATGGGCAATCAAGGACCCATTGCAAGACTGATAAAATGAGATCAGCCCATTGTGAGATGCTCTGCCCAGGGGGAGGAGCAAAGCATTCCCACCTGGATATAATCTGGCATTTGGGACAGCACAGGCAGCCTTACCCACTGGATTCCCAGCGGACAAGAGCTACCAGACCTTTCTGCAGGAACACTGTTTCAACAAGACCACTTCATCTGGACTGCTACCACCATGGTTTCAGGTTGTATTCTGACTCTGTCAGTGATCTTTTGTACTATTGCATGTCTTTTATTTTATTTTATTTTACCTTTTTTTTTCTCTCCTATTAAATTGTTTTTTCTGACTTGGAGTCTCTCACTGGTTTCTCTCCTATTAAATTGTTTTTTCTGACTTGGAGTCTCTCACTGGTTTTGCCTTCAAGCCAGCACAGTGGGTTTTGCTGACTACCCCTTGGGCCTCCAGCTCATGGATCATCCTGTGGATGGGGGTCACAGCCTCTCGATTTGTCCGATACTTCCAGCGGTGCACTGCCAAGGTGGCAACTGGAACTCGTTGCTCTTCTACCTGTAAGAGTCCTATTGCAGATGAGTCCTCCGACAGTCCAGGCAAGCTATTCAGTTTCTTAATGCCCTCAGCCTCCACAGCAGCTATTCCAAAAGCCCACCTTAGTCCCTTAAGGTCCTTATAATTGCTGTTCCGGGGGAAGTCTATGCCCAGAATACACGGGGCCTCTGGGCTGGTCACAATCGGATGTTTCTGTCACTCCTTCCCAGTCAGGCTCACCTCGGCTTCCAACAGAGTCAATTGCTGTGTCCCCCTGTCACCCCAGCAATGGAAATAAGTTCTGTCCCCACATGTTCCAATGGCATCAGTGTACACTGTACACCAGTATCAACCAAAGCTTCATATCTCTGTGACTCTGATGTGCCACGCCATCGGATCCACACCAAAAAGACTCGTTTTTTCCATGCCTCTTCCTGGCTAGAGCCAGGGCCCCCCTAGTGCTGGTTAGAATTCCCTTCCTGGGCATACATGGTAGAGGATCCTTCAAGGGGGTCTGTTAGAGCCTCCTCACTTCTATAATCTGGGAGCTTGGTTATGGGAGGCTGAGGCTACCTTCATCTTAGTGGAAGTCCCTCAGTTAATGTTTCTCTCCTTGAGCTCACGCACCCATGCTGCCAGGGCAGAAGTGGGTTTCTCATCCCACCTTCCCATGTCTTCCCCATGCTCACGTGAAAGAACCACAGGTCAGCTCGTGGGGTGTACCCTCTCTCTCTAGCTGGGGGATGTTGAGCTCTGACTCTGAGGCCTGTAACTCGCACTGGTGCCACATGGGAACTGTTCCTCCTCATCTCCTCCCTCATCTCCTCTCTGAGTTCCTTAACCATAGCAGAGACCTGAGCCTGCATTGGGCCACTGAACATCTCTCATAATTTCTGAGTTTGTTGGCTACAGAACCCACTGTCTCTTGGTTGTTATCGGCATTAATGGTTTCAATGAATGTGGAGTATTGAGATAGTCCTAGAGTTGCCAGATTCCACAATATTTGCCCTGTGTACCTGACTTTGTCGGGGTCATTATCATGCTGTCCACCCCTCCCAAAGAGTACCTCCAATACCGCCACTTCCCTCAGCTTTTCGATCCCCTCCTCAAAGGTCTTCCAGCGCATTCTATGATGGTGCTTTTGCATTATGTCTCTGTGGACAAATGTCTCCCTTACACTCATTACAAGCCTCTCCTAAAGGGAAAGGGGCCTTGGCTCCCTTACAAATAACTGATTCACAGCTGAGTCCTGAGTCAAGGGTCCCAAATTCCTTGCCTCACCACTATCTAGTTGCACACCTATACCTATAAGGTCCCAGATCCAAAGTAGCCAGGCAGTATAAACCTCACGTCCCCGTCGTGCAATACCTTTTTGCAGATAATGGAGACTTTCATGTGTCAGGGACTGAGTGATGATCTCAACCTCTGGCTCCCCTGAGGGTTGTGAGGGCCCTTCTTTCTTATCCTTGTTGCCTGGGTGTTCTGATTTCACCTTATACTTCTTTGTTTCCATAGGGGCAACTGCTGCTGGCTGGGACTGCCCCTGTGGTTCAGCTGGAACCTGGACGGTTGTTAACGTCTGTGGGTTCCACTGCTGCACCATCAGACTCTCCTTTGTCAGGGTAGGGGTAGGGTTTCCCACCAGCTGGGGCTAAGGAGGCTACTACAGGGGAAATGTAATCCCTCAGCATCTGGTCCATCTCACTTATCTCTTTCACCCAATCTGGGTGGTTTATTTCTGAGGCAGGCTGTGGGGCAGGGTCAAGCTGTGAGGCAGTATCCTTATTCTCTGGGGTAGGTATCAGGGTGGTTATCCAGGTCAGTCTCCCCTTATCTTTAAATGCTAAATAGAACAGACATACCAGCAATACCAGCCACTGTATTATATAATTAGCATTCAGAGATTTGAACCCTTCAAAAACTGGTGGCGTAGACCCAAAGAGCTGGGTAAAGGGTTGGGAAGAAATTTCCTCTGGTGTCATTTCCTCACAGTAGGTACCACTGTTAAAGTAACCCCAGAAACACACAGTTAGCACATGATAGCCCTGAATCCATGTGTCTGCCTTCCAGAGGAAGTTAAAAATCCACAAATCCTCACTTTGTTAACCCATATAGCAAACTGGATGACAGCCACAGTAACCTTAGTTACAGGGCCCATGTTTAGATAAGGGCCTGCAAATGGGAGAAATACGGTCACCACCACATGCCACCCAAACCAGGGTAAGCCAGACCATATGCTATCCAGTACACAACAACATAGGTACTTAAGAACTGTTATTCCTTTTTCTCTCAATGCCCTTGTGCCCCACTACTGGGTGCCAAAATCTGTCTTGGTTTGAAAAACAGGTATCTGCTAGGGAGGGGCGGGGCCTCTCTAGGGAAGGGGAATTCCAATCCATTTCCTCCAAGTTATTATAATTTAGAAAATTAAAGGAGTTTTTTCAGGCAGAGATATGGGAATAGGAGTAAAAGTTCTTTACTAGTAAATATAACAGGACAAACAAACAACAACTACAGCAATAATAATAATAATAATAAACAGAACCAAGAACCTTGAGGAGCTTTGTTTCACAAGCCTGGAACAATCTGATCTCTTTGCCCCCACCCTCCGCCGCAGAGCACTAAGCTGGAACGGTGGAACACTCTGGAGCTGATGGCTGCAACGGCGGGTTGTCCCCAGCAGGCAGGGGGTGTCCCAGAAGGCAAAGGGGGGGTGTCCTGGCAAAGTGAGCAATGCTGAAGAAGCTGTGACAGCTGGATGGGGCTGGCCCAGCTCCAGCAGGGCAGGCGAAGTGGGCTCTGGATTCCTGGGCACCCCAGCAGATGACGGATGGTAGTAGAATTCCCAGGATCAGACTTTCTGTCAACAGTGGACTTCTCCCACAGCAAGCAACAGCCTGACCGTCCTTCCCCAAAAAAATGCCAAGAGACGGAAAAGCATGCTCAGCTCCTGCAGCACTGTGCTTCTCCCCCAAACTTAAGTGATCTTTCCTCTCCCTTGGCCACTTCTTTTGTGTGGGTCAAGCACCCTCTAAGCATCAGTATTTAGTCTCTTAGCAACTTATGAGGGGGGGAAGAGTCTATAGGAAAAAAAAACAAACAAACAAACAAACAAAACCAAACCTAACCCCCAACAAGAGCATAGAATCACAATATAAAAATGTAAAGAGTTCCTTAAAGGACAATACTTTGTCAAATGAGTGGCAGGTAAAAACACCAAGATAATACTGTAGAAGTTAGTAATTTTTTGGTTTAATATGACTTTGCTTTAACTGTATAGAGTTATAGAGCTATATAACTATAGCTAACTATATAGAGTTGATAAAGAGTACTTGGCAGAAAAAAACCTGCTTAATCCAATTACAATACTTTTCTTCTGAAGGGAAATTATGCTCAACTCAGTGCTAGGAGTCCCTCTGCCCTGTGACAGCCCTCATCACTGAGCAGCAACACTGATATGCAGTCCTTGAAGAGTGAGTTCTCTGCTGAACCATATTATGTTTTCAGGCGCTTCACCTTCTGTTTTTAATTAACTGATGTCTTGTGTTGCAATATAGAACCAAAAGCATGTATTCTATCCCTAGTCTGTTGAAACCAGTGGAATAGGTGATTTTTCTTTTTCTCGTACCTCTGAGGGGGAGGGTGCCTTCTGTTAATGGGCCAGCTGTTAAAACCAGGTGGAGCAATGTTCATTATCACTTCCAGGACCCATCCTCTCTCCAGGGGGATCTTGTTAATGGGCCATTAAGGCTCACCACATAAGTAATGAAATTACATCATTCCATTGTGAGATGCTCCACCCAGTGGGAGGAGCCAAGCATTCCTACCTATGTAAAAAGTGAATTCAGAACCCAAAAGCATCTGGTTTTCTGCTGGATTCCCAGAGGAAAGACAGGGCCCATCTTGCCACAACTGGACCCTTCTACAGTATCATCTCTATTCCAACAAACCCACATCTGTTACTCCAGGAGGACTTACTTGGACTACTCCCAACACCCTAACCAGGGTGTCAGGTCATATTCTGACTCTGTCAGTGTTTCTAGGATTTTTTGATTGTTTGTTTGCTTTACATTTGTATTTTTAATATTCCCGGTAAAGAACTGTTATGCCTATTTGCAAATCTTTGCCTGAAGGCCCTTAATTGCAAAATTATAGTAATTTGGAGGGAGGGGGTTTACATTCTCCATTCCAAGGGAAGCTTTAGCTTTCCCTGGCAGACACCTGTCTTTTTCAAACCAAGATAACTGACTGGTGACTAAAATTGCATATTCTTTAATGTCTGCTGAATGAGGACGCTCAGAGGACATGGGCAAAATTAGATCCTTCTTTGATTTGTCGGAAGTGAAGTATACACAAACAAGCTCATTCTGACCAATTATTTCTCAATAAAGAGAGCAAATATATTTTATGTATCAGGGAAGCTAGTCAACATAATGATCTTGTAAACTAATAGAAAACTGCTAATATTTTTGTAAACTGTAACAGCTTCAAATTTGAATATTGACTAAAATTATGATACACTGTCATACTGAAATACTAATTAGCATAACTTTTTTCTCTTTGTAGAATTGTGTTCAACTAAATAAGTGTAAAATTGCTGGGGCTTAGATTTGTTTATTTTTTACTTATAGAATTTTTCCTATAAATTGCTAGGAAACTAAGTACTGGGTACTTGTCGATACTTAAGCAGAACAAAGCGGGCCAAAGGACAGGAGTTGTAGCACCTAGCTACCCTTTGGGTTTTTGGTTTTTTTTCTGTCTCTGCAAGTTTCTTGCATTAGGAGCAATTGCTTGCTCTTGGCATCGGAGAGAGGATGGCCAGGCTGTTGCTTGCTGCGGGAGGAGTTCACTGTCACCACCAAGTCTGTCCTGGGAAATCTACCTCCGTTGGCTTGTGAGCCCAGGGATTCTGAGCTTGCCTCCTACTGCCCGGCTGGGCTGGCCTGGTCCCCCTGCCACTGCTTCTTCTTCACCCCCTGGCACTGCTTTGAAGCTTTTTCACTACGCTGTGGGCTCAAACCTACCCCCCAACCCCACTCTGCTGGGACATCCTGCTGTTCCATCTACCACTGCGGAGCTTCTGATATCTCATCCACCAGCCTAGGATTTTCCACCATTCTAGCTTAGTGCTCCCCGAGTCCTGCAGGGGCACCGAGATCGGACTGCCCTGGGCTTTGCTTCACAAAGCCCATTGATGTTTCTGGTTCTGTTTATTATTAATGCTGTAGTTGCTGTTGTTTGTTTGCCTTGTTATACATACTAGTAAATAACTGTTATTTCTATCCCCATACCTCACCTTTAATTTTCCTAAATTATAATAATTTGGAGGGAAGGGGTTTGAATTCTCCATTCCAAGGGATGCCCTGCTCTTCCCTAACAGACACCTGTCTTTCAAACTGAGAGGAATGACTCTCATTTGTCTTTACAAACAAGTCCCGGGTCTGCTGGTAGATAAAACTAGCACTGAGAGATAAGAGAAAAAAATGGGAAGGATTCTACTGATTGATGAATGGAAAAGAAGATACTTGCCTTTACAAATTATAGGTTTGTTTGTAAATGAAATTGAATATTGAAAGATGAAAGCAACAATGGGGAAAGCCCGTAAATCCCATAAGAATTAAAAATTAGGGGGTTTATACATTAAAAGGGGAATCTTACGTCTTAGGCATTTCGGGAAGTCTGTACCTCTCAAGTACCTCAGCCAATGGGGAAAGAGAGAGGGAAATGCGGCCAGGAAATTAGGATAAAAAGGAGGCTGCGTCCTCCAAAAAAACAGAGAGACCCCAGGGGAAATCCCCCATGGCTTCTCCCTTTATTTGAATAAAGTAAAAAGACTCCTCTGTCTCCTTTTTGGACATAAACCTCTGGTGTTTGCGGATTAATTTTCTGAACAAAACTAAGACAAAAAACTTCTATTAAATTTACTGTTCATTAAAAGTCATAATTTTCAGAATATTTGGTGTGAAGTGCATACTATATGGCTCTATGCAAGATATTTACTATATGTATTATGTATAGTATGATAAATGTATTTTTGTAGTTAAAATAGAAATTAGGTATTTTTTAAGAGAGGGAGAGAATACTCACAAAGATATATCAGCCACAGGAAAATTTACATCTTTCAGAGAAAAAGAATTTATTTCTTCCTTATCAGAAGAAACCAACTTCTCCTGCCTCACTCAGCCCTGAAGACGCCATAGAGATTAAGGGAAAAAAAGGTGACACTAACCAGAGAGAATTCTTTGTTTGAATGGATTATGCATCATGTATGAAATGTATGAATATTCAACAGGCTACTGCTTTTAAGAGATACTTTATTACCGGGCATCCCTTTTCAGAGCTTTTTGCCTGGAAAGGCACCCAGACGTCTGTAACTTTGTTTTTATTGTCTTGTATTGTCCTAACCCTAATTGTTCAATTTTTTATTACTCTAACTCTATTTTTACAACCATTTTATTACTATTAAACTTCTAAAGTTTTAAAACAAGTGATTGGCATTTTTCACATTTGGGAATATGTAATCTCTGGATTTTATTTTTTTTTAATCATGGCTCAGTGTCTCCATACTGTTGTATACTATCACCCAGTGGAATATAGTCGGACAGTACCTCTCAGAACAGCCTGAGGAAGTAAAGCATGCTTAAATATCACCCTTCCAACTAAGAACCAAGGGAAACTTTTCAGCCAGGTTGAAACAGAGAAGCAGCTGGTGGGGAAATTGCATCTTTTGTGATCAAAGAACATAGGAACAAGATCCAGACTTTAGAAGTTGTCTTTGGTTTTTTTTTTTTTTTTTTTTTTTTTTTTTTTTTTTTTTTTTTTAAATTTAATTATGATTCAGTGACACTACTGTGGTGGATCCCAGGAAAACAGGTTAGGCTATGCCTGCTATATGGACTTTGATCATACTTACCTAGAAACTGTGTGTTGCAAGGTAACTGACATGCTATTTGATTTTAGAAAAACTGTCTACATCTCTACAACAGCTTTTCTTTAGAGATAAGCTGTCAACATTAGCAAGTTTTGCCTTATAGGCTGTAATGCAAGTGTTATAAATGAGAAGACCAAATTCGATAAATCAAAATTTGGAATTTTATTAAGAGACAAAATAACAGTCTCGGACAGCCACAATTAAAAAGGACAGCGTCGAGCCCGGGGTCAGCGCCGGGTGAACAACGATAACACACTCTGCCAGTCTGTTATCCCCAAGTTCACATCTGTGGTTTGCAGCAGCCTCTTTTTATACACTGGATCGCGGAGAGAGGCCTGAGATGACGTAAGTCCTCCATCCGAGGCAGCTTCATTAAGTATGCAAGTTTCAGTTCTAAGAGTCTGAATGGATCAGTGGAGGAGGACAATGCTGTCGATGGTCGGTTCCAGGTGTGGTGTAGACATGTTAATTTTGGCCGGAGACCATCTAGATACGGATCTGAAACCATCATCGGGTTCTCAGGGCTATCATCTCTGTTTTCCGTTGCCCTTTGTTCCCTTTCAGCGATTCCTGGCAGTGACAGTCTTCTGTCCTCCTTTCTGGTAATTCCAATCAAGCTCTTTCCGTGTCCCTCCCAAACCTTTTCAGGCTAGGGACATTTTTGCATTCTATTAAATCCCCTTCTTCCCAAGTTAACCCACAAAATGCTAAAACAAAACCTAACTTCTAACATGCTAGTTTATACAGGACTTACAATCATACATTCAGTATTACAATTTATATTCTATAAACATGAAGTAACTTCAGAGCAGATGTTACATTCCTTTTTAACGATTTGTAGCCAAAGCATGTTTATCTCTCTCTCCTGGTAGCCAATGCATGTTTGTGTCTTCCTCCTGGTAATTCTTAATCATGTTATGTCTTGTGCTTCCCCCTCCCTTGTCCTTTCAAGCGAGAGAAATTCCTGCACCTTTTCTGAGCTGCTTTCCTCTGAGTTGACTCATAGTTTGTTGGATTAAAACAAAACTTACATTTATTGAGATGATATTACATTTTTATCTATCAACACGAATTAACTTTAGGACATATATCACACAAGGGAAAGTCCTAATCTGAGTTGTAGCATCCTTTAAAGCTTTACACTACCTGTTATACATGTATATAATTTATATAGTATGTATATAAACACCCTGATATATGAATCTAGTTATAATTCCTGTAGGATTTGAATAAGGAGACTGGAATACCTCTTTAGTGAGAGTTGATTGTTCATCCTGGCAAACCCAGGGAAGCAGGCAAGTCATATCAGAGAAAGGATCCAGAAATTGCACAATTTGCTCAGAAACCACTGCAAGATCCCTGTTTAAACACAAACTTTGTGAAGAAGACATAGACTCACAATGGGATAAAAGGGCATAGGTGAAATAAACTGTCCAAAAGAAAGATTACATAGAATTAGACTGGGAGGAACCAATTGTCATAATTATATAGCATGTATTTGGGCTTGAATGGACAGAAATCAGTGACTTTCTCTCTAGCTGAGAGACTGGGAAACTTGGAAAAGCCAGGGAATGGATGTAGCATTGATCCAAGTGAGGGCAGGGAAGAAAGGGAGAGAGTTGCGCATATGCCTTTCCTCTGATATTCCTGAATTGTGTAGATTTTTTTTTTTTTTTTTTACACTGTCGCAAGACCACTGTCTACAGATTTTACACTGTTAAATTAGTGTAATATTAGCAGTAATAATAGAAGTCTAGGAGGTATTTCTCCTAACCTTAAAAACATATGGGAGCAGTAGCAAGTTAGAACACACAAGAGGACTATGCCTCAGTCTTAGAAGGCCACCAAGAAACCCCCAAGCAAGCTCTGCCCCATGCAATGAGGCTCGTCCTGTGAGTCTGATCAAGACACCCTGTGTACCTTGACCCAAGATGCCAGGATGAACATGGCAATTCCCGGGGCAGCAAGATACAGGCCACATTGCATACTAAAATGGAAAAACTGAAGAAAAATACCTAATTTGGGAGAATGTATAGGTG
This sequence comes from Hirundo rustica, assembly GCF_015227805.2. Classification (NCBI taxonomy): domain Eukaryota; kingdom Metazoa; phylum Chordata; class Aves; order Passeriformes; family Hirundinidae; genus Hirundo; species Hirundo rustica. The sequence continues at coordinate 97,931,536 of NC_053450.1, forward strand.
GGGACTATGGGCATTTTGGTGCTAGCTAAGAAGTTTGCAAGTTTCTTAGCAGACTAGAAGCTGGGGTACAGAGGGGCAGAGGCAGGGCGGACAGCATCCTACTGTGGTCCTGCTGCTAACTCCATTGCAAAAATATAATTTGGAACATATATCTCACTTTTTTGCGTGCGTTTTAAATCATTACAAACATAGCACTTTTCTGCCTCTAGTTTCTTTTGACATGGGTATGAAAACATGTCTTGCATGCTGCTTTGGCTGGGATAGACTTTTTTCAGTGTCTGGTATAGTACTATGTTTTAGATTTATGCTGAAATACTATGATGATAATAGAGATGGTTTTGTTATTGCTTAGCAGTGCTTACACAGAGCCAAGGCCTTTTTTGCTTTTTGTACTGCCAGGCTGGCAAGGCAGTTGGAAGTGCATGGGAAACTGGGAGGAGACACAGCCAGAACAGGTGACCCGAAATGACCAACGGGATATTCTAGACCATATGACATCATGCTTATTATATAACATAGGGGGAGAAGGAAGAGAGGGGGATGTATAGAGTGATGATGTTTATCTTCCCAAGTAACTGTTATGCACGATGGGACCCTGCTTCTGTGGAGATGGCTGAACACCTGCCTGCCTTTGGGAAACAGTGAATTAATTATTTGTTTTGTTTTGCTTGTGTATGTGGCTTTTGCTTTCCCTATTAAACAGTCTTTATGTCAACCCATGTGTTTTCTAGCTTTTACCTGTCCAGTTCTCTCCCTGATCCCACTGGTAGGGAAGTCAGTGAGAGGCTGTGTCGGGCTTGCCCGCTGGGGTTAAGCCACAATAGTCCTTTTTGGCACCCAGTGTGGGGTGCAAAGTGTTTAAGATAAAGACGGATTTGATTGCAATGTGCTAAATTAAATTTATAGTTATTAGTGCTGTTTAGCTGGTAATCAGCAGGCTCCTGTGCTTACCATGGGGCTCCCTTCCATAACTGTCTATTAGTGTAGTGGTTGCTCATTAGTGGTTGTTTTTGGTTTTTGCTGTCTGCTGTATTGCTGTACTGCTTACCATCTTCCTGTATTGTGCCTGGGAACATTTTGATAACAGCCCTGGTGATGTGCCTGGGCTGGCAGATGGTCAGGGTGTTGCTGCTGTTTCTGTGTTGCTGTACTGGACAGGTGGAATTCCAGTGTGAACTTGAGCTCAATGGCTTATGACATGAGTAAGTCCATGATGGAGCAGAGACCCATCTGCAGCCCATGGAGTACCCAATACCTGAGTAGGTAAATGCCTGAAGAAGGCTGTACCCCATGAGATGCTGTGATTGGAGCAGGTTTGCTGACAAGGCTTTGTGACCTCATGGAGGGGGGGGGAATCACTGCTGGAGCAGTTTACAAAGCCTGTGCAAAGGTCCCACACTGGAGAAGTTTCAGGTGTGTCTCCCATGGGTGTGGCCCCACAGTGGAGCAGGGGCAGCAGAGATTCCCTCACAGCCCATGATTAAGACCATGGTGAAGTAGCCATCTTCTGCAGCCCATGCAGGGCTGTGAAGTGGACTACACTAACAGTGGACTCTAGTGGGAACCCTTTGTTGTTAGCCAGGCTGGGGACAATGTTAAACACTATAACCTGGCTCAAAACTACTAGGGATGGAGATTGTAATGGATATACCTTTAATTTGTTGTAAACTATGATTTGAATTGTGTGGTACAGGAATTAGTACAGCAGAAACCACCTGAGGCAATGGAGGAGAAGCCTTACAGGAAACAGTGACTTGACCAGACCTGGCTTTGGTGCCCAGTAACAAGCAGCAAGAAATAGAGCCAAAGTAATGACTAAATGAATTCAAAAGGCTTTTTGAACACATTTTATAGACATTTTGCAGGGGTGGTCTATAGACTAAGGGAACAATAACTCTGTATTATTTCAAAGAATGGAAAGGGGAAGGTGGTTAATGAGGTTCTATGAAATAGTGTAGGACCTGACTATCATGTAAATGGTACTAAATAAGGGTTGGAAGTCCCACTTTTCTGCATACACTTCACATCATCCAAAACATAGCACTTCTCTGCCTCTTGTTTCTTTTGGCATAGGAACGAAGCACAGGTTTTGTTTAGGTTCCAGTTCTATCCATAACGTTTCATTTTTTCAGGCTTTTTATCTTTGATGTTTTTGATGCAAACTTTGTATTTGTCATGAAAAAATCATAGCCAAATTAACAGTTTGTTTTTTAAAAGCCAGGGTCTTGTGCTTCTGCAAACATTCCTAGACATCAGTCTGCAGCTTGGGCAAGTTACTTTCACATTAGCTGCAGAGTCATGTGATAAGCATAGCTGGTAATAAGTCTTTATAGACCGTTACCACCTGTAATACAAAAACAGCACAAAAATTTCCTGCCCTAAGTAACTTTCTGAGATCCCTAACCCTGTGATAATTTTGATCATGTGAAAGAAGGAAGGAGATCTTGGGAGATCTATGGTGATTGTTTAGCTTAAAAATACCCCAACACTTTTTCCCCCATGATATACTATGCAGTGGATCTTCAGGCAAGGAGATCTCAAACCAATATGACCTTCCTATGCACAGACCACCCGAAACTGTGAGGCAGTTCTTTTGCACGAGTTGTGTGAACATGTATGCCAGATCCCTCACTTCAGTAAGTCCTGTGAAACTCTCAGCAAAACAAAGGCTATTGTTACCATTATTTTGCTCAGTTTAAAAGTACCTCTTTTTGTCTATGGTTAAAGTGGCAGATGAACTACTCTGCATTCTATACTTCCAACTGCTTTTATAGTAACAATAGCCAAGAGGAAAACTGGATCAAAACCACAACTCATTTACTCTGTAGGAAAGGTACTGATGCAATCTAAAATTCTCTCTGCTTTCATATTGCTTAAAATAGTAGTGGAAGAATATGGAGGATTGTACATGTTGACAACTTCTAGATGAAGCTGACCATAATCACCAGGTTTGAACAGTTGGCATGAGTGCTTGAAATATTTAATATGAGTCCAATAATGATACCTCAATTATGGCCTTGTCCTGGTTTGAAAGACAGGTGTCTGCTAGGGAGAGGCAGGCCTCTCTAGAAATGAGGAATTCAAATCCTTCCCTCCGTGTTATTATAATTTGGAAGATTAAGAAAAACTTTTCAGTCGGAACTATGGGGAAAGGAATAACAGTCCTTTACTAGTAAATATAACAGGACAGACAAACAACAACAGCAATTATAATAATAGTAAAACAGAACCAAGAACCCCGAGGGGCAAACGGTGGAAGCTCCGGCGCTGATGGCTGGAAGCAGTGGATTGTCCTCGGCAGGCAGGGGGGTGCCCTGGCAGGTGAAGGGAGCAGTGCCAGAGAAGCTGCTGCGGCTGGACCCGGGCTGACCCAAAATCCAGCAGGGCAGCGAAGAAACTCCAAATTCCTGGGCGCTCCAACAGATGATAGAATTCCCAGGACCAGACTCCTCCGTTAACCGTGGCCTCCAGGCAGCTACCAGTAGCCTGACTATCCTCCCCGGAAAACCGAGAGCAGATGAGTCCCCCCACCCTCAGCTCTCGGGAGCCTTTTCCCTCCCCCAAAACTAAGTGATCAACTTCCTTTGTCCGGGTTGAGCACCCTTTAACTATCAGTATTTAGTCTACTAGCAACTTATGGGGGAGAAAAATTCTACAGGAAAACTTAATCCTCAACAGGCCTAAATTTACAAATCTGTATTCTTCGACATATTGCCTAGCTCCAAATACTTGGATGTGCCATTAACATTGCTGCACATCCTCCATGGATACCTCCTGTTCTACCTCCTCTGCTACATTTGGGTGAGCTTTTAAATACCCCCTCAGAACTAGTGTGTGCTGCCAGTGGCTTCTCCTGGCAGACAGTCATTGTTAACTTGTTCACAATGGGTATAGACCCCTGTTCTGTAAGGTTCCTTCCAGGAACTCCTTTCCTAGAAGGGCACGTCCACTGCGCTGCAGAATCAGAAAAGCAGTTTACACTTACAGGACTTAAAGTTGCCATAAACACTCTCTTGCACAATGCAGATTTTTTTTTTTTTTTAGCCTTAACTAACGAGCAGTCTTTGTTGTAACAGTGTTATGTTTTGCTGGGCGAAGTGTATCTGCAACACCAGCACTTTTATGCCTTCCCTCTTGCCTTCTACTCCTTCATACTCAGTGACAACCATGGTTTTCAGGTCTGCAAAAACCCCACTATTTTTTTTGGCACCCTTCGGTTTTCAGGCTTTAACTGTGGTCTCAAGATCATGTGTCTGTAGGCTGCAACCCTTAGTCTTGCTGCTTCCACAGTAATTATGCTGTGATAATTAGTAATTATGGTCTAAGTATGGTCTTTATTTCATTCTTAGTCTTCGGATTTTCATTTGAAACATCAAACAAAATCACAAACTTCCAGCATAACTATTATTAGCCCTAAAAGTTGTCATCTCCCCCACAGCTGTGTCTAAAGGGTGCTTCGCCACAACCAATATTCTCAGAATGAAACTTGAAATTCAGTTCATGGCCCCAGTTCATGTGGTCTTTTGTGAAAAGCCCTTCACACTCAGACTGCTCACTCATGTCTTGTAAGGACTTCTGTAAAACATACAGCTCTCCTTCTGTGACAGTCTGGCTTTTCAGTCCCAAGATGGCCCAGACCACTGTTGCCGCATGTACTACATGGTTACTAGGATTACCACCCATTCAGCAAAACCAAAGAATTTCACAGGATTGCTAATTGAGTGCAAATGTCTGTTCTCTCATTCCAGTAATAAGAGTGAGGAATTTGTCCCAGGGTTCCCCTCCCTGTGTATTCAAATAATACTACTTGTCTTCTTTTCTGTTGCCCTATAAATATCAGAAGTCCAGACACGATTCTACTGTGCTGCACAACAAATAGAAAGTCATTAGGACAATCCAAAACATGAGCAATTTTTTGAATTTGATAATTCTAGCATTGGGCTCATCTGCATTGAAAACTGCACAAGCTGTTGAACAACCACTGTGCCTGGCCTTAGAACTTAAATATCAATAGATTAAAATTACATGAGTTTTATCAACAGTAATCAAAATAATAAATTACCATTTTTTGTAAGTAATGTTCTATAACCACAGGAGCATATGAATGAAGATGTTTAATGAAAGGAACAGTATCTCACAGAAATAACAGGATCCATTCTGTCATCTCTTGCTGCTCTGCAAGAATAGCAGAATGGATCTGGATAGAATGGAACTTATATTTACAGTGAGAGGACAAGTGATAATCAATCAGAATTCAGTGGTCCCCCTAATACTCATTGGACCTAAGGATAAACAAAATTTTCCTTCTAAATGATGATTTTTTTCCCCCCATTTCTTGATAGGTTAACTCCATGCTATTACCCGACACACTGTCCACCTTAAAACCAGGAAGTCTTCTGGTACTTGACTGAAGAAGCACTTTGTGCTTCTCCTGGGCTAATATGTCAGAACTCAAGAGCCCACTGTGAAATGAACTTCTAAAATCCCCTAAATTGTTAGTGTATTGCATTCCCATCCATTCCTCTGTGATTCAGCTTACACTAAAGCACGCCAGACTCTGGTTAAGCGACCACATTTGGAGGGAGGTTTCTCTAATGATGCCTCCTCAAAGTGTAATAAACATCATGTAAAGAGTCTGGAGAAACAGATCATCCCAATCTCTTCCCTCTTCTATTGTCTAACATGCAAAACTTCTTCACCTTTGGTGCAATCATGAATTTCAAGCATAACTCAGCTGTATTTCTCCATTGATCAAAATCTTCAGTCATTAGCTCATGCTTGCCTAAATCTCCCCATCTTATTTCAAGCAATTTTGTCCCTCCGTGTGCCACCAGAATGTCCGCCCACAGTTCTCAAATGCCTTGGCAAGCTTAATTTGTTTTTTGAAATATATTGTCAGTTGCTGTCCTGGCTGCAATATGCTCAGGAATACTACTGACTATGCATCCCTTTCCTTACTTAGTCCTGCTCTTTTCTCATCACAGTGAGACTATTTCCTCCCAGAAACAGAAAAGCCTAACTTTCTGCCCTTTTAGCAGAAAGTGCTGGAGCAACATTTTCTGCATTCCATGTCACTACTTTCTCTGATACCTCATGAACTCCTGGGCTGCTGGAATGACAATGCCTTTGTTCCTGACAACATATGCTACCCCTCCTGATTTCTTGCTCCCTTATCTCAGCCAAAACTGCTTTTTCCTGGCTGTCTTATACCTTTAGACCAATTCTGGGGAAGCCAAGCTCAACAGAACCATGCATATGACTCCAGACCAGTTTCCAGTGTCATTCATCTAGTGGTAGATGCTGCCTTCCTTACTATCATCTTATCTTCAAGCATAAAGAAATCAATCATCCCCACAACGTTCTAGTGTTCTCCGTCTTTTTGGCAATCTGTATGACAAAAAGACTGCCAGTTATAATAAAATCTTCCAGGAACTGTGGAATTAATACCACCAGTCATGACTTGAGTCCATGTCTTTTTCTTTCTCTTGCCCCAATCTCTCTTCTTAAAACTACTCCTGTCACAGATTCATACAAGGCCATACTCTCACTCTGCACCTGCAAAGGCCAAACTTCCCACCTAGTAACAATCAGGGAGTCTTAATACCTATAGCAGGTAAAGAACATTACTGACATAACAGTTGGAATCTGCAAACACTGTAGCAACTGAAAAATTACAGTGTTGCAATGGGGAACAAAGCAATATGGACTCCCTTATGCATTCAAAGCTCATTTTATTGAAGAAATTGCCCCTTTTTATACCTTTAATCTCCATCGGACATAACTGAAACCAAACCAAGACCAAACAGAACTTAACAGAAGAAGGGCACCCACTGGCTGGCTGAGCTGCAGTGGTGGTGCCCCCATGTCCTATCACCCAATCAGCTTCCCAGTCATATGCTGTCCATGCATTCCTCCAGGCAATCACAATCTCACTTCCAACTGTCACTCAACTGACTCTCCTAACTGCATCTCACCCCTCAACTGACTTGCAACCATGCAGCCTGCAGCTGTACCTTTCCTTTTGATGAGCATAAGTCTTAATAACTTTAACAAATATAATCCTACATTCCACATTACAGCCTTATCATAACTGAGTTACAACATTGCATATACCGATTATAAAGACCTAGGAAAACATGAAAATCTGATTTCCCTTTATTCACTCCTTTCTGTTCTATGAGAAGATATTTTACCCATAAATACGCAAAAACTACTAAATGGTAAACATTAGAAGAGTACAAAAGCTGGATCACAATAAACCAACAAAATATTAGGAGCTATCAAATCTGGAACAAAACAACCATCAAGGAACATTGAACACTTCAATGTGACTGCACAACTATCTCTTTTATCAATTAACCAATCATGATCCTTTTGAAAAAGACAAAATTTAGCACAGATATTACATACTAATATAATTGCTAATAACTTCTGGAGACCGTATGCTGCATTCAAAAAGGTGAATAAAAATACTAAGATGATAAAGAGAATCAACAAGGCAAGCCTGTTCACACAGGAACTCAGGGAGATCAAGATAACCCAGGAAAGACATGGAGAGAACTTTATTAATGCGTCTCTACACACACCTTTGACAGCTAACATTATTGGTAGAAAAAGAAGCTCAAGAACAAAATTGAGTCAAAAGCATAGCTTCTTTAGGTTGGCCATGAATTGTATCATATTGGTTGGAAGAGACTTCGGGGAGGTGATGTAGTCAAATTTCCTGCTCCAAGCATGTCCAGTTAAAGAATGTTGTTCAGGATCTCATATGGTTGAGTTGTTAATGCTTCACAGAAGACAATTCTGTAATATGTCTGAGTAAACTCATTCTGTATTTTACCACCTTCCTCAAGTGTGTATCAAGCCATAATGTCTCATGTTTCAACTTCTATTTCCTCTCATCCTTTTACAATACACTTTGGCTCTGTCTTTTCTGTATGCCCCATTACGTATTTGTGGACAGAAGTAAGATTTCAGTATTCCCCTTTCTGAGGCTGAACAAATCCAGTGCTTTCAACATCTCCATTATGTCACATCATGTACTGCTGTTTTCTGACCAGCTTGGTGGTCTTCTGTTTGAGTTGTTTCAGCCAAGGTCTTGTACTGGGGTGCCTGCAGTTGGACTCAGTATTACAGAACTCATCTCACAAGCGCTGTATAGAAGAGAGTAATTACTTCCTTCAGCCTGCTGTGTTTGTGCTAACTGATCCAGGGCAGATTTGTGCTTGTGCTTACTAATCCAGCACCTGGCTGGTTTTGCCACAATGGTGCACTGCTAACTCACAGTTAATTTGCTGTCTACCTGGATCCCCAGTTCTTTTTACATAAAGCTGCTATCAAGACAATGAGCTCTAGTCTGTACAAATGCATTAGGTTTTTTCATTCTAGGTGCATGGCTTTGTACACATTTAGGCTGAAGATTAAAATAATTTCTCATGGCCAGGACTAGAAAAAAACCAGGAAAACCATGGACTAAAAATTTAATTTCATATGGGGCTTTATCAGTTCTTAGTAAGTACATCACTCACTTAGTAATTGGATATCAGCTGACAGCCAAGACATACACTCCTTAAATGCCTAATAAAGTTATCAAAAATATACCTTATATAAAAACTAATGAATTGATACTTCAATCCAACACCTGTTTAATCACTGCCTGCTTCAACAGAATATAATTAAAATTGCAGAAGACTTTAATTGAAGCTGCTGAACTGTCTTTCCTAAGCAATCACACTTAACTAGAAATTTTGGCACCTAATTATTTGATGCCAACATACTGAATTTAAACACCAACCTGAGTCTGTACTTACCACAAGTTACTGCACTGACTGAAGATTTTAATTAATACTTCCTGAAACAGCATTTCTTTATAAGAGGTATCTAACTTACTGTGATAGCAATAAATTCTGAAAATTCCTTGAATTGCTTGTTAAAAAAAAGGTAAGCTGTCTAGGTGCCATGAACGGACAGAATGTACCTTCTTGACTGTACTGTTTGATAGATGACTATCCAACATCCAACAGTTTTCACCATAACTTTTATTTCCTAGAACTTGAATTTGCAAGTAATGCTCCCTAGTAAAACATGTTAATTTACCCTACATACACATTTTGAAAGACAGCCTTTTGACTAGCATATAAAAAGTGTTCTATTAAGGTAAATTTTTCTTTATGCTGATGTTTTTAGTTTAGCTTCTTGCATCTCCTTACAAATTAAGTGCTTTGTTCTCTGACTAGAATACATTTTCAACACTTGAAGGGAATAAATGTGAATGTAGTAAGATGATTAGGTGCTAGAGAAAGCACACATTAGATCCATCAGAAAACGGAACCATTTACTTGGGGGCAGTGCCTGAACATTTCACAGAAAGTAGAGCATTTCACAGAAAGGGCAAGCACAGCAGAGACATATTTTACCCCTATTCCTTTCACTCCAAAGAAGGCAATTATGCAAAGAAGGCAATTATGAGTAGCTCATAATGGCACCTAAACTGGTAAAAGGATTGCCTGAAATACCAGAGGGTATTCTGTGCTCTTAAAAAGATTTTTTCAGTGGTAAAAATTACTTTGTTTTGAAAGAGATGAGTATTTCCTACAAACTTTAAATTAGACACCCTGACTTACAAACATCATAAAAATGCAATGCTTGAAACAGCAGCTCAATCAATAATACCAAAAGATTCCTAGGATCCCTCTGGGACCTTGCTTCGCACAGGACACTATCAACATGGTCTTTCCATCTGCTCAAGACACTGCACTACTTCCTTCAAAAATCTTCAGATGACAAAGGCTAAGAAACCTGGTCTAAAGCTCAGGAACATCCAAAATACAGCCTCTCCCTTTCTAATGGCTCCAGTATTCTGGTTTACGGTTTAGTAGTATATAGGCATAAAAATTTGCACATCAACCAACTTAGGAATTCAGCATTTTAGTGAAGGATGAGAGCAGCATTTGTTAAATAAGAAGGCTTCTGCTGGGAATTCAGTATCTACAAAGGCTAAAATACATGGAAGCCAACATTTGAACAATAGTATCTATCTAAGCCTATTTCCAAACATGGAACGGTGAACAGAAAGCAAAACTGATTGTCTCTTCAGCTGCCATTTGCACACACTGACAAGGAAGAGGTATTTGGTCTCTCTCTAGTCCATGACAGACCTAACTGAAGTGCAAGTGGGTTTTTTGGGCAAATATTTCCGTTTAATATGTTTTCCAATGCTTGTACACCTGCAAAATGCCATCCTCATCCTCCAAAAATATCCTGAAACAAAAGTCCAAACTTATAGGCAGTTGAAACAGCAAGATAAAAGGTTTTAATCTGTCTTTCAAGACTCTTCAAACTCAGATCACTTCCTGAATTTCTATGAGCCATCTTGTGCTGGGAGTATGAATCCTGTCTGGGCCAAATCCATACAGGCCCAGAAGTGCACAGAAATGTAAGGATTGAATTAGAACTTTCAGAGAAACTAAGACATGAAGTAGAAATGCAAGTTTAGTTCTAAATACATAGGATTTTGGGGTGCCTTAGACAAATAAGAGCCTGTGTCAGTGGGTAAGAAAAAGACCTAATACCTAGTTTATAGTTCAGTAACACTGACTTTTGCAAAGTTAGTTAAATTCTAGTCATAACAAAAATAATGTTACCTTGCTGAAAATTCCTAGATAGAGCAAACAGAGCTATATGCGTAGAATTTGCATAAGAATTTACAAAGATTAATGTACATCCATTTTAGCTTAGGATAGGACCAACACTATTGTAAGAAAATTTGTGTTTAAGCCTCATTGGCTAAAAATAGAATAAAATACACTGAGAATGCTAGGAGATTTATGCTGAGGGGACACAGAATACAGGTGATGTGTTGCTGCTGCCTTTACTGCTGCTGATAAAATGCTACTGCTTCTGCTTGGGACATGGGGAATTTGCTGGCACGAACTGTAACAATCTCTGCCTACATGAGGCTGATTTAGCCATGAAGTAAAGGACTTTACTTTTACAACTACCTATCGCCTTTTGTCTTCAGTGAGGACATAAGGAAAACCTGACATTCTTGCACTTCACCTGAAGTATCAGGCCAGGCTTTTGCTGAAAATGCCTTACCTGATATTTGCTGACAAAAATTTTGGGAGGAGGCAGTATTATTTCAAACTTCTGATTTTCAGACTGTTTGCTTTTTGAGTCTTCCTGTCACTTACTGAACTGTGATAGCAAAGTTTTTACATCATCCCCCCATACATCATCCTGAATTTGTTCTATCTAATACCTACAGGACTTTAGAGTTACATTAGTCCTCACTTCTCCCCCCACCTGTCTTACAGTCACCATTACAACTTAATGGTGAACAAACAACAATGAAGGGACCATAAGTTAAAATAATACACTTTATTGCCAAGCAGCATTTAGGCAGACATAATAAAGGGGGTTTCATATAACAAAAAGGTACATTTCTATTCAGAATTATCTCTCCTGTAGTTCTGAATTCCAAGAAGTCAGCATACTCTCCATTTTCTGGGGAGCCCTCTTTACTTGCCTCAATCTCCACACAGCATTCATTTAAAAATCCCTTCAAATCCAGGAAATCACATGCTTTATTTTAAAATTTGAGGAAAAGGAACTTCCCAAGTGTCCATTTAAATCTTTACGCATTTCTCTGTGATGTCTCAGTCTTCCAACTCTTGAATACCAAGATGAAATTTGCAAACAATTCCAAAGCACTGAACTTTAAATTTAGATTTATTTTGGATTTATAGAGAAAGTAATTTGATACCAGTAACTCGACAAAATCAAGTTAAATACAAATCTTTCAACAAATAACAAGTGTTGTAGAAAAACTTTGTTCATTTCAAGGCAGATGCTGTAAAAACTGCCACAGAAACAGTGATCTCGATAAGGTCTACTTATGTATCTTAATTTTAGGTTAAATCGAAATACTGAATATTCAGAACACTTTAAATATGTCAAACTATACAAACAGGCAACAGCACAGCCCAAATGCCAAACTATCTGCTTATTTTAAATACAATTTTAAAAGCACTTCATGAAGTTGCATAAATTCCAACTGGTATCACATAACTTATTTCAAAAGACGCTTATTGAAAAGTACTTTCTTCAAATATATACAGGAAACAATATTATTCTTAGGGCTGTGGAAAATTGCTAACATACTGAGGCTGAAGTAATAAGTTACAGTGATGTCACCATGATTTTTGCCACTGACTTCACTAATGCAAAGATTAATCTACTTATTTTTCTATTAGACAAAAGGTGTAAACACCAGCTCAGATTTAAAAAATAGCTATTTGAAAAGTATTTCCACAAGGCACACATGCAATATGAAGCTAAGTTATCACATACAATGCAGCAAAAGTAATACAAAACAAAGAGAACAGCACCACTGTTAGCCTTTGCTGAATTCCTTCCTAAGGCTATGTAGCTGAGCTCCAGGGGAAAATCACATTCATGGGTAAACATACAGTATATTTTTAACCAAGTTACTAAAACACATTTTTAAAAAAAGATTTGGTATGTGTGAATTGCTTCATAACTACAGGTATAGCTCCAATAGCCATGATTTAAAGATGTGTAACATACAGATCTATAAAAACGTTTTAACATTCTCATACTTAAGAGGCAAGTGATAAGAAGTATGACTTCTCAGTATGAACCAATTTGGTAACAATTATTAATTTTACCTTGAGAAATTGAGATTACCTCCATTTTCTTATTACAAGCAGTGGCAACTTAAATGCTGAAGTATGTCTACCAAAGCTCTCATTTTTATGCTAATGTCACAATCTGATAAAAATTCTACTAAACAGAGCTGAAAACAATGCTAGGAAACCCTTTCAGGTTTTAAATTTCAAATCAGAGGTGCAATTGTGATGGTTTTGGCTATATTCATGTGAAACTGTGAATAGTTAGGAGACTTCAGCTTTATTCTATTTATTATCAACCAAACCACTTTGGTTTTCTGTAATGTTCGGTCTACCTATAGTCAACCAACTGTGTGTGCTTCAGTATACATGGATCTGACAGTTAACTGGACATGTGTGCCAGCTCCTGTCTAGAACCTACCTTTGAAGCATAACTATATACATTCTTCCTTGAGGTATTACTGGCTTTAAGTCAGTGCTATATTAACATAGCTCTGGGTTTCAAAACCAGGAATAGCCTTTGTTAGGCCACATTGAGTCAGCATTTGGTACAGATACAGTCCTCACAAGGAAGGGACTGAAGAAATACATTCTGGAATTAACTTATTTATTAAACTGAATTTAGCAGTACATCTTGTAGAATTCAAACTATAATTTGCTTAAGAAATTAAGGGCAATGTAACTCATTTTGATTCATTTTTCATTTCTGTTCACAAAGTATTAGACAAAAAAAGTAAAATTTAAATCACTACATACAAATTAAAAGCCTGAACACTCTTGAAGGTATGTATTTTACCTGAAACACTTCAAATGTTTAGTAACATTAAAGACTGCATTTTTTTAAAATGTGAAATAATAAACTCCTACAAAAATGTATAATAATCACATGTATTTTAGTTTTCAAAACATTTTGGGGGACAGATATGTTTTGTGAGTTTTCTACTTGTTCTTTCATGTTTCTTGAGTTGTTCAGTTGAAATGCAGCCATGGAATGCTTCATAGTTAAGACTCAGGGTCATGTGATATTCTAAGTGAATCTAAGCATGAGTAAATACCTTCCAATTTTTGGCAACAAATTTCACACTACAACATAGTGAGTCCCTTTTTAGCATCAGCCTTTGATGCTGTACAGGGGACTCACCTCTAGTATTACACGCGGCAGCCACAAGGAACAGGAAATAGAGAGCATCAGTGTTCCTAAAGCTATTAATACAAAAAACCTTCTCCTCAGGAGAACAGATATTACTCAAATTCAGAGCTGTACAATCTCTTCTGATCAGACCTACAATCTCCTCTCCCAGAGAGCTACTCACCTATCTTAAATAAAGATCTGGAAACAATTCAGCATCATGAGACCACTCCAGCGTCTTTCAGTGTTTAAATCGTCATCCCATTTTGTTAACGGCATTTCCCATAAAACAAAGATCTTCCGCTGCCAAATAGTTTAGGCAGATGGTCTTATAAATCTTAAGTATTATTCCAAATCTATAACATACTTAAACCAAACTTCACACATTCATTTTAAGCTTGCACAGTACAGAAAACAATATAAACTGCCATAATACCATGCACACAACATCAAAATAATATATAAAGTCTGATTTTGTTCAAAGTAGTAGTAGTATTAGTAATCTCATGTTGTGGGGTTGGTTTTAGTTTTTTCCTTTGTTTTTGCTTGTTTTTCTTGTTAAACACATCAAATTTGAGATAAATTAGAGTAAGTTTTAATTCTCCACCTTCCTCAAATAACTGTTCTTCAGACCACTTACCACCACTTCTCTTACTTCAAAGTCATGAATGAAATCTACATTATTCTGACAGCACATTAAATACAAAATTGCATCAAACCCAGATTTAAAAAGCTACACTATTATTAGGTATTATGCAGTTACATAAACTGTTGAAACGCTTAACTTTTTAAACTAGCATATAAATCTAACTTTAAATGTTAAATTATGAATATGTTGAACAACTGATCATTTGACAGATAATCAAAAAGCACCTCACACAATAACTTAGTATTTTCACCTCTAAGTTTCTGCATCATAATCTATGTGATTCTGATTCATCTGAATGAGTCTACATCAATCGCTTCAGTCCTGGACATCAAAGTAGTCAATTACTGGCTCTTCCTTTAACGGTTTGGATAAACCACTGTTTCCACCACTCCTGAAATTATAAGAATATTAGATATTACATGCATGAAAAACAAGATACAAAGTAAACTGAATCACAAACCCCCATAATGTTTCAGTGTGCACATAACACACTGAATATTTGTATAGCATGCACGTCTAAATTAAATTTTATTCAAAGAACCTTAAAGCTCCAGAAAGCCAAGTTTATTTTGACAAAAACATATGCTTGATTAAGTAATGTACATCAACATGTGTCTGAATTGATAAAATTCCTTTTGGGGTTTTACCAGAAAATGTAATTTACTGGTATTATTTATTACAAAATGATACTGTACTGAAGATTATATGTTCAAAATGCCTTTTTAAAAGAAACAGCAAAAGAAATACTGTTAAAGTCAGCTGATGATCAAATCTGCTTGCTTTCAAAAGCAAGAGTAACAAAAAATATATGGTCATAGCAAATCCAAACACTGTAAAGATTTTTTTCAAGACAGCATGAGATCTTCCAAAAGATTATGTAGAATTGAGAACTTCTAAAGAAACTTTACTTCTAGTAACGAAAAACAAATCATTAAAGCTCTTTATTTAATTTTGCTATATAACTCCTTGGCATTAATTAGGGTCACTGAAGACAGCAATCCCACAGAAGAGGAAATAAAGAGTAACAACCTATTAAAAACTGACACTGAGTTACACATTAAACAATCCTTTTAGAAATATGTTTTGCTCTAGATGCTTATCTCTGAAATAATTTAAATTTTCTCAGAACAGCCTACTTTGTATTCCAGCAGCACTACCAACAGCAGTTACCTGCAGCATTAAGCAGTCCCTTTCTGCAAAAGGTACCTGAACATGATTTCAGATGCTTATCTGGGAAAAATTTGGGAAGGAAAACACTTCTAAAAGGTAAGCCCAAACAAATAATAAGCGAATCATTAAAAAAAAAAAAATCTTAACTGTAAGATAACTACAAGTATCTGAGGCTGACAGGTCACAAAGCATAAAGACTGTCCTTTTAAGACCATTCATGAAGATGCCTTATATATCCCATCTTCAGTAATTCTCACTATCTGACAAAATTGTAGTTCACCTTTAATCGACTGTGTAGTCATACCTACACAAGAAAAATACATTTAGTACATATCCAAATAAATTTTTATACAAGTAAAACATTACTCTTGGTTAAAGGTAAAAAAAAAAGAATCCCCAAACCTTCAAAACAGTACTCTCTTCCCAACTATCTAATATTTACTAAAAAATATTTTTAAAACTCCATAATATTTGTTATACTACTACCCCTATACCACACAGCCAATCCTACGTTTTCTTATCACCTCATTTCAGGCTTACTTCTGTAGAAAGAACATCTTAGTGCATGCCACAAGCTCCAAAGCTGTGTGTGGGTTGGGAAAAAAGAAGAAACAGGGCATATGAAGCTCAGGAATATGCTCCTTGGGGAACTCAGCACAAAATTGAAGAATATGGTTTTAAATCCAAATTCCTTACTTATCTGTTTGTTTGTAATGAGGAAGAGGAGGTGCAGGCCTGCTCTGCATTTCTTTATCTAGCACAGAAGTTAAGGTATTGCTTGGACAAACAGATTTCCCTCTAAAGAAATAAAAGAAAGATTATTTAGTTCAATAGGAAATCATACTCACTAAGAAGTTGGGAATGAGTAATATTTGTAAGTAGCAGTTTTAGTGTCAGAGTTCACACTTGTATTTTTAAATCATCTATCCAAATATTTAATTTTCCAGTCATGGAGACCAACACTGCAAAAAGTACACTTTCATTACAAAGGCTCTATCCAGTATTCTAAATGTCTCTTCACTGCTGTCTATAAAGATGCAGAAGCAGCTTACTAGATTTGAGCATTGGTACCCACACTCCTTTTCTGCATGTGAGGTCCACAACTCCTTTCTACTATGAAGTGCACTAAATGATCAACTGTTAAAATAGCAAAACTGGAATACTTAGACTCTAGGGCAACATATCTGTTCTTTCAAGGAAAAATATATAAATCAGAAGAAACAATTTAATAGCTTAACTCAGCACTACAAGAACACAGTTCACTAAATCTTTACAACATATTATCTAAAATTTTGGAAGCACCTTCTCAAATGCTGGCAGTAAATCATGTGAAACTTGTTGATCACATCACTCCGCTAAGAGGCTCTCTCTCAAACAACACTGCCTCTTCCTTGTAAAGCAGTTCCAGGTTAATCAGATCAGAAAAAAACCTATTATGCATTAGAGCAGGGGAATTAAAAAATCAGCTTCTTCTGTCCTCCACACTAATTACAATTTATTATGTGATTTCCACCACACAATGAAGCATCACACTTGTGCCTGTCCCATCTGCAGTGTAAGGGTCACCCCATGGCTATGGTTACAGGGCAGTATGTTCTCCAGTATAGGAGGACAATGTACTTTAGTATGTATACTTATATATTTTAGGCTGTGAATCACACTCAACTGCAGTTGTCAGTTTGTGGCCAAAGGCTGCAATAGTTGGAGAAAGAGGAAGGAGGTATATCTATCTGTCTGTCTATATATATATAAAATGTGGAAACAAACAACCCCCAGCATCCGGGGGAAAAAAACGGTCCTATAAAGATCCAGAAAGGCATCTAACTTAAAAAAAAAAAAAAAAAATCCAACACATCTGTAATAAGATGTGGAGATGTCTTAAAATTTCCTCTAAATTCATGAACCACTTTCAAGAGTGAGTCTGTCTTATTTCACTTGGATGATTTAGCTGCAAAACTGAAAGAGCTTCCACTGTTAACATCTTTCCCATTCACAGTTTCCTCTGTGAAGTTTCCTTTCTTTCTTTCATCTTATGTGGGGGCAGATAAGCTGAATAAACTAAAATTCTTCATCAAGGTCAATTTTTGTACCCTTCTTGCACTTTCTTCTAAACCCATGCTACTGACATTTTCAGACCAAACTACTTCTTGTAAATTAAATTAAACTGCATTCCTGAATGGTTTTTATTGGGTGTTAGTAAAAGGTTCTTCACTCAGAGAGTTGCCAAGCATTGGAACAGGCTGCCCAGGGAAGTGATTGAGTCACCATCCCAATGAACTACAAAATCTTCAATAGGTCACCAATTTACAAAGTGTTCTCATCTTACCAACAGTGAATTTTTCTCCATTATTTGGAAAAAAAAGTTACTTGTCACTGGCCACAATTTTTTCAAGTTCATATTATGTTTACATGTATACTCTAACAACAAGTATATTACAGTCCTATCAATTGAGCACAGCTAATTTTCCTCTCCTGTCTAAAATGATTAAAAAGTCCTTCTCTCCTTTAGCTCTAAGCCTGCCATACAAAGCCAAATGCTCACCCTGCAATTTCAGTTACAACTCAGCTGTTGAGTTCTAACTGGAAAATCACAACAGTGGTAGATGGGAGGGTATTCTGTTGTCTTCTTCCATTTTTATCAACTGTGATAGGCAAAAACATGAGAAGTAAATTGCCTGGAGGTAACTAAGCAAAAAAAAAAGAAAGGCTAAAATGGCCTTAAATAACAAAAGTAAGGTATCTGTCCTTACTCTAGAATATCAGACTAAATCTCGCTTGTATAGTAAAAAAGAAAATAAATGAGAGCTCTGAAATTACATGATCAGAACGCTTGGAAGAATACATGTGCAGTAATTTCTACTAATTAGCTAAAAAAAAAAAAAAAACAACTTACTGAAATAAGAGAATATGTTCCTCCATTTCAAGAAAGTAAAGCAGCAGTTCTGCTCCAAAGTTAAATGTTCCCAGGATGCAGAGGGTTAATATAGCAAACCTTTAAAAATCAGGAGGGATCAAAGCCTTGTGAACAATTAGAGATAACCCTGAAACCGAATTTGCTGTGGTCACATCAAGGCCCAGACCCATTCTAACTTTGACAAAATTTAGTTTATACATTGGTGGCACATTGATTGGTTAAAGGGGGGAAAAGAGAGAGAGATGAAAGGTCACTCACATTTAGCCCATGTGGAAAAATCCCAAACAACTGAATTCAACTAAACAGATGTAAGATGGGAAAAACCCCTTCGATTAATAATTACCAGAAATAAAAAAGAAAGCAGACCCTACCTAACTAGTTTTGGTTCTCTATCATGAGTTGTAAAAGAGCTGTTGATATGAAAACAAAGTATTTTGGACATTTTGATATGAAAGTTGCCATTCTTCATTTCATTAACTTATTGTCAAAGTAAGGAAAAGAAAATCCAAGTGCCTGCCTCAATCAACAAAGTTGAGATGACATATTTTCAACAGCAGTACAGGGAAAAGCATGAACATAAACTATCTGCTGATTTTATGATTTTAGGGCAGTGCTAAGTGCTGACAGGATGGACTGTTGCATAAAACTGAAATGTGGAAATCATGACTCAATTTATCTTCTTCAAGACTTCAAGCTCAATTTTTCTAACTACAGGATGGATCAGCATCAAACTGTTTTAGTACAAACTACTACAAAATTCTTTGTACGCCAATCTGTCCAGACTTGTTCCATGTAGTCTTGCAATAATGTGCCACGACTTTTCAGACAGAGCAGATTTTTGTGAAAATGTCTCCGAAAACTGAAAATAGTTGAGGTGGAATAATGAAGCAAATGGCTCTTTAACAGTATCCTGATTGTTTAAACTTTATATATTCTATGTCATAAACTTTCCAGAAGCAACACATACTATTCTCAGGACAAACAATGTCAACATTTAAGGCAAAAACAGTAAGAAAAAGATGGAGCTTTCTTCTGAAGCAGGACTGCTGTTAAAACCATCTTGGCTGGTGACCTTATAGCAGTATTTGTACTTAAACTGCTTTAAAATTCTTAGAAGTTGCAGATGTTGAGAGGCATTGCCTTGCAACAGGCTTTTGTGACTGCAAAAGGACATGGGGAGAAAGTTAGCTTTTGCCTCTTGGCAGAAGATGAAATTCTAAATGAAAGTTGGAATAAAAGCTCTTAAAGAAAACAAGAGTACCTTCACGTAGTCATCATAATTTCTGTCAAATTGAATGTGAATTTATTTTAGATACCAGAAAGATTGCAGAGACAGTTAAGTAAAATTAATTTGTACCAGCATTCAAGTACTGAAAGATACCCAGAAAAACTTAAGGAAGTCAAAGGATAATTTTATTTCCTCAGAACATGTACTTTACTTTCAACCCTGCCACAGCAATGTGCAGGGTTTTCTTTCTGTGATGCACTGTCATGATCTAATAAGGATGTTCCATGTGGTTACGGGGGTTTAATTTCTTCAGGTCTTTGATCCTGCTGATCTTGTATAGCCTACATTTAGGTAACCATTTCCAAACCATTTTCAGACTGACCTCACTGAAAGGAAATAAAATACTGGGTGAAAAAGAGTAACACATGACATGTCAATGAAACTATGGCAGCATGTGGCTTTCTCAGTGAGAACCATGTAGAACCTTGTCACCTTCTTGAGAAGTCTCCTTGTTCATGAGGAAAAACTGTGCTTAATGTTCTTCCTGGAAGTAACAGGAAAAGGATGGCTTATACAGGGGTGGTTGCCCCCAAAACCACTTCTAGGATGTCTTAAGTCCATACAAGCTGCTTAAACACTGGCCACTACATAAAAACAAGCAGACACCCCTTTAACAAGCTCTGGAATCCAGAGTTTAGAGAAGGAGGAAATTTTTACTCATCTGAGTAAAAAACTTGAAAAAAATCACTGACAGGTACAGTGAAGCACAAGTGTGTACTTCTAAAGGAAAGCTTTACCCTTCTCATAACAGTGTGGACATTACCTCTGAACCTCGTTCAGAAAGAACCTGGTATTGCAACTGTTCAAAATACGGTGACTGCAAAGATGACCAACAGGTAAGCACAGAGAAGGGCATTTGCAAGGATTCCCCATGGGGCTTATACTTCAAATACACCAGAACTGTAATTCAGATCAATTAACAGTCAATACTGGGAATGATCTTATATGCTGTATATATATACATGCAATGCTGTACATGAGTAATGCAGCTAATATGACCAACTTTTACTGATGGTGATAGAGGCAGAGCCTGAGGGAAAAGTTTGTCCCTGGATCTCTGGAATAGGAAGAAGCTTCTTTGGAGGAAGCTTTCTTATCACCAAGGAGACTTTCTCACCCTTTTAACAGAGCTGTATAGGGATGTTACCATTTGAATGACACAATGGCGGAGTGTGAAGAGAAGGAATGGTCTTTTTGCCTGAATGATTTTCATTTATGTATACGTGAAAGAGCCCACGACAGAAATCCAAAGGCATTGCTGAGACAGAATGAAACAAAACCATTTTGACTTTCTGGTGATTACTAGCTCTGGGAGTTGAAGCAGCCATTGTGAAATACTCAAAAATATCATCCTAGAACTTGAGCTATTAATCATGGGAGGCTACAATGTTTTTTATATCTTAAAGAAATGGCAAATAAAAAGAAAAGGTTTGGAAGAATTCATTAAATTAAATACTGCTATGCAGCTGAAGAATAGTTTCAGTAGACAATTCAAGTGTCTTTTAAGAATGGCAGTAATTAAATAGAAGCATGTACATTCTGTGCAGTATGCTATTCCTTGAAAAACATAAGAAAAAGAGTAAGTGTGCAGTCTGTCCTAAAACCATATAGAGGAAGGCCTCCCATTCTCAAGTTGCAGATTATCTCTTTGCTTTCAAAGCATAATCATCTGCCCTGCTCATTTTATCATCTTCACTAATTTCTCATCTCCTTATTTCTTTATTTTTTTTAAAATAAGATTTTTCAAATATGAACTCTTTGCTCACCTTCCTTTACTTGAAACAAAAAGTATCTTACATTGTAATACCAAAGTAATGTTTCATCTCTTGGAAGAAATCAAGATTGTAGCAAAGCTACCAACTGATGAACTGATGAAGTTCAGGAATAGCTCCTGGCACTCTAATAGCATGGAATATGAGAGATTTCTCATAACTGCAGTCAATATTTACAGTTAAAAACAACTGGTTGTCAAATAAGCACAATTTGACAGCGCTGAACTAAATATGCTGCTGAGTAAGGAGCACAATCAATGAAGCCCTGACACCAGAAGCCTTCCCATACAGTCTCTAGAGCAATCAGCTTAATTTTTCCCTAGGTATATTCCCTTCATTTTCTTCTCTACTACGAACATACTCCAAAACATTTCATTTTTTGCTATGAAATCTCTTCCATCTGCAGTAATTCCAGCTCCCTCTTTGGCCATTAACTAAAGAGGGATACTTTGCGATAGGTGACTCTGTGATATATTCTGTGATAGGTTCATATAGATGGAGAAATATGTTACAATAACCAGATTTTTTCCAAAGGTCGTGTAAATTTAAGTATGCTTTCTCAACCCAGCAATTAGTTTTGACAAAATTTTATTCTGTACATTATTTTTGATACCTCTATCAATTCTAGCTGATAACAGAAAGTTACTGCTAAGATGAATGGAAAACAATCTTGCAAAATATTTTCTTAGCTTTTTTATTTCTAATGATGTTTTCTTCTCTGAAAATTTACTTGAGTAAATGAGCCCATGAAACTACCAATTCAAAAACTGCTTAAAAAACTTTTCTACTGGAAATTAGTGCATTTTACAAATTGCATTGTAAATAAACTCCTTCTGGTAAGTGGTTAAAATCCATCCAATTATTTAAACTACACTTTAAAGATTTGAAAACAACAATGAATTACATACTTCACTGCAGTGATAACAACATTGCGCTTTGGTTCGTTGTCATAGCTCACACTTTCAATGCCATAAACCTGAGCTAATTCATGGATGATTCTGCGATGATCTCTGTTCATTGGTGGGTAACAATGACTCTTCTTTGTATGCTTGCCCTGAATTCAACAGAAGAGGTTAAGAAAGAAGAAAAAAAAAAAAAAAAAAAAAAAAAAAAAAAAAAAAAAAAAAAAAAAAAAAAAAAAAAAAAAAAAGGTGAAGTTTTCCTTCAGGAGAGCCAGGGGGAAGAAAACAATGAAAAAAAGTGTTTCTACCTCTAAAATTTGCTGTTACGACAAAATCAATACCACAAATTGCTAAGACCTCATTATTGACAGAAAATTCACCTGAAAATATTAATTTAACTCCACAAAATTAAATTAAATTGTGTGTTCTCTGTTGTTTTCATCACCTCAAAGTATACACACACCCACATTTCAAACTTTTAAGTTTGAAATACAAATTCTGATTACAGACATTCTACTTAGATCCCAAAAAACAATACAAAACTATTTTTAACAGAATTTGTATTTTTCAAAATTATCTGCCAAGTTCACAACAGATCCAACTTTATTTTGCAGACTGGCTTCACAATGCACATAGCTACAAAGATCTCAAATTTATCAATCGCTTCCCTCCACCAAAAAAGCTATTCATCTGCAAGTTCCTTATGTAATGTAATCAGTAGATTCTTTATTAAATAAAACCCCAAAGTTCTAGTTTTAATCAGTTAACAAAGACTGATAATGTTTGATTCAACACTGATTATTATATCAACAGTAAAAGAACAAGCAAAAAAGCAGGGCACTATGTGCCCATATCCATAATGGGTTGGATGAATTTGCAACAACAAATGCACATAAAGATGAGTCATTCAGCGGTTCAGTATAAGTTGATGTTCATGGGTGAAGTTATGAATTGTTAAGTCGGTATAGCTGTTATGCATTGTTAATTGACATGACATAGTTAATGTAACAGGTTATGGGAAAATAAGTTGCTGGGTTGAATGTGCTGTTGCATGGGTGGGGGGTGGCCACTAGAGGGGGGTGGTGAGAGCCTGGTGAGCTAGCATGGAGAATCTTCTGGAAAGTTACCTCACAGAGTGATGACATCAATTCAGACTGTGACTGGAGAATGAGCCAGCCAATAAAATCGAAGTGTTTCAGAATGATTGGTCAGAAATTGCTCCATGATATGGACCAACCAGCACACAGAAAAAGGACCAATCAATGTGACAATTGAAAGCTCACCAAACCTGTAGCTTTTAGAGACTTTAAAACGCCTAGGTGCCCAGCACCTGGGTCCTATGGCAGAACTTAAGTGTCCAAAGAAGCACCCTGTGTAGCACACAGTTACTGTTACTTAGACCTGCTGAGCAGGCCTTAAGCCTACCTTGAGGTCTCCACCTCAGCTGTTTGCAGTTTTTACTACACAGGCTCACCAAAGTTAGGAATCTCATTTTTGCCTGTTTATAACAAGTCTGCTTTCATAGATTCAAGACAATGCTTCAGCTTTTGCCTTCACTATCACCAAAGAAGTCTTCTAGGCCTCTGTGTCAACAGAAAGTAGTCAAGGGGAACACAAACTACCTGTAGTAGAGTAAGTTTGAGTCAGGGACTTCTAGAGAAGTCCCAACCTATTTAAGTTCCTATGACTACAGGAAGTGCATTTAAGGTCACTGAGAGACCAAGATGTTAGCCCACTTCTCCATCACCTCTGAAAGACTGTAAGAATGGGGTACAAACTGAATGACTAGAGAAAGGCAATTGTTGCAACTATAAATAAACAAACTGTCTTGGATTATGTAACCTAAAAATGTGTATTCTATTTCATCTGTTGAAAGCTGTTTTTTGAGAGATGTTTTATCCTTCTCTTGTAATCCCAGGGGGGAGGAGGGTGGATGCCTTCTGATAATGGCCCAGCCATTAAAACCAGGTGCGGCACTGTTTCTTACCTCTTTCACCACCCCTCCATCCTCCAGGGGGACATCTTCTGATAATGGGCCATAAGGGCCCGCCAGGGACATGATACATTCCATCATCCCATTGTGAGATGCTCCACCCAGTGGGGGAGGAGCCAGCTGTTCCTAGCTAGATAAAAACTGGGACTGAAGAACACAAGGCATCCAGTTTTTCCACTGGATCCTGGAGGAAGACTTGATCCATCTTGCCATCACTGGACTTTCTACAGGACCATCTCTACTCCATAGAACCACATCTGTTACTCCAGGAGGATTTATTTGGACTGCCTCCAAGACCCTGACCAACAAGGTGCCAGGTCGTATCCCTGACTCTGTCAGGACTTTTTCCAGGATCTTTGTTTGCTTCCTTGCTTGTTTTTTTAATACTACTACATTTGTATTTTCATGTTTTTGGGGGTTTTGTTTGTTTTTTGGTTTTTTTTAATATTCCTAGTAAAGAACTGTTACTCCTATTCCCATATTTTTGCCTGAAAGCCCCTAATTGCAAAATCATAATAATTTGGAGGGAAGGGGGTTTAAATTCTCCATTCCAAGGGAAGCGCTAGCTTTCCTTGGCAAAAACCTGACTTTCAAAACCGAGACACAAACAAACAAACAGAAATAACTCAAGAACTATTGGATGATTAGCTAAAATTCGAATCTGTTTTTAGCTATGTGGAGGAGAAAAGTCCCTGGAAATAATGACTGTGGATTTACAAAACATCAGGTGCCAAAATTAATTTAAAAAGCACCACATGTAATAAAACAAGTCACCAGGGGTACAATGCAGCTATCCTGAAAATAGAGGGTTAATATATGTCTCTTAGATGATGAAATTGCTAAGTTACAAATAGTAACTGGACCAAAAACTGTGGTCAACCATTTCCATAACTCTTCAGGGTAATCACATGCTGACAGAACATTATCTTTACTTTGCAATTAACAGTAATGAACTTTCCAGCTATTACAACACTTCCAGCATAGATAAAAGAGTTTGAAGAACCCTATAGATTCTGTACCTATTTATTATGACTAGTATGCTTGCTCTAAAACAGTGGTAGTTGTTTCCATGCTCTGAAAAACATCACAGTTCTTGTCCCAATGAAGACAAAACTGGATATGCATGTCCTGTCTTTTCTGCTTGCCATATCAACCATGAAAACTCTGCCATGCTAGGGTACATATTGGTGGGTTTAGGACAACAGATGTTTATGAGGAAGCAAAGTTATATATAACAGACCAAGCTGAATCATATTAATGCTAAAACTTCTCAGTATCAAAATCCTTTTTATTACTCATTTATCCAGTTAAGCTGAAGTAGGCATCTCTTAAGGTAAAATGCAAAATGCAAAAAAAAAAAAAAAAAAAGGCAGAAGCAAAATTAGTAAGCCAAAGTAACAGGAATCAGAGGAATCAGTATGAAAGTATGAAAGTATGAAAGACATAGTACTGTATCAGAGACACATGAATGCTAGATAAATTAGCATGCAAAATATTTTTAATACAAATCAAGTTTTACATGTAGAAGCAAAGAAAACAAGTCACATATTTAGTCAGAGAAATTTAGGAATCATAATAAACAAGCAACCAACCACAGACTCAAGCATGAAGAGGGCTTGAGGATCCATGGTAGAAGAACTAAATCCAGTCTCCCTGCATAATGCCATGTCACACATATTAATTCAATCTTTAGCTACACAAACCTGTGGGTTGCAAGATGAAACATGACTCTCACACGAGAGAAAAGAAAGCCTCAGAGTCTTTCACAGAAATAAAAAGAAAAGTTATGCAAGAAGAACTGAGTACAAGGGCAAGTTAACTTTACAGTGCATAGGCAATATTCTCTTTTACACTGTATATGCCACAATTTTGAAGGAAAAGAGAGAGCATGGCCTGCTTGAAGCATGCTGTTGCTTTAGCTTCCAAGACAGGCTAGGAGGACACATGGAGCTACAGGCTGGTCAGCCTCACCTCACTTCCTGGGAAATCTCCCTTTTGAAACACAACTTGATTTCTGGGATTTATGGGAACTTCTCATGCCTTTATGGAACTGCAGTTCCCTACAGCCTGATGGGTAGGATGGTAGAGAACTGATCCTTGAGAGATACTCAACTGTTATGTGGCCCTAAATGGTTCATCCTGATCATGATAAAAGCTGGGTACACTGGGTCGTTCTCCTCTTAGGTCAGACAGGGAAAAGATTGAGATGTAGTTTGTTTTCATATTTTCCTTTTCTTCTGCAATGTAGATGCTTAACAGACACTATTTATCTGCTTTGCAGGACTGTTATTTAACAAATAACTGGTTTGCACTGGAGATGTTCTTGAGTTCCCTGGTGTTCTTATTCTGGCATATTTGATGTCACTAATTGCCAATTCAAGACCTCTAGTGGCCCCTTAATATAATTACATATCTTGGTTTGATATTAGTATAAGTATATATTTGATATATGCAATTATATGTAGAAAGATATATGTGTACACACTTGTGTACATATGTGTGTATGATAAAGGTAATATATAACGGAGTATGTAAAATAGGATAACCACAGACAACACAACACTAGGCAAATTATTCTTAGGTAAAACAATATAGATAACAAACAACTATTCTATGCATCTACTTCCCAGTGTCTGAGGGTTGGAGTATAATTAGCATAATCTGCACCCCAATGAACAAGAAATTGAGCACAGGAGGCAAGACACAAATGAACTACGAACTCCTGTTAATACTCAAGCAGTAAATACACAGGAGACTCAACCAGTGTCAGGCCACTTGGAATTAACATAAGTTGTAAGAGTAAGCAGAAATGAGATAACGAAGGCCAAGGCCCATCTGGAATTACATCTGGCCAATTATGAAAAGGACAGAAGGAAGGGCTTCAAATACATAGACAATAACAAAAGGAAAACAAAGGGAAATGTGGACCTATTACCAGAGGGGGGGACCCTAATAAGAAGACACAGAGAAGATGGAGTATACGTGAACACCTTCTTCGCATAACTCTTCACTGACAAGCCCTCAAAAATCTCTGGTTCAGGAGACCAGGGTAAAGGAATGCTGGAAGGAAGAGTTTCTGCTGGTCAAGGACAGGGGTTAGAGAACACCTAGGCAAATTTGATATCCACAAATCCATGGGCCCTGACGGAATGCATCCATGTTTGCTGAGAGACCTGGTAGACATCAATAATAGTGAGGCTGCTTATGACCACTGAAAGGTCATGGTGGTCAGGAGAGGTGAATGAAAACTGAAAGAAAGCTAGCATCATCCCAATCTTTCTTAAAGGGCAAGAAGGACTCTGAGGAGCTACAGGCTAGTCCATCTGTCATGGTTTGACACTGGTCAAATGCCAGGCACTCATGAAAAGCCACTCACTCACCCTCCTCTTATACGGCTGGGCAGAGGAGAGAAAAATTAATGAAAGGTTCATGAGTTAAGGACCATAGGAAAACACTCCAAGGGCAAAACAGGCTCAGCTTAAGAAACCAAAAGTGAAATTATTGCTAACAAAATCAGAGCAGGATAATAAGAAGTAAATAGGTCTTTTTAAGGACTTTTTTCCCAACCATTCCCTCCTTCCCACTGACAGCCCAGGGAGACAGGGGTGAGAGTTTTGGTAAATTCATCACCCAACCTTTTCTTCCACTTGGCTCAGAGAGAGAAGTCATTCCCCTGGGAGGCCATGGAAACCCTTTCCATAAGAGACAGTTCTCCAGGGACTCCTCCAGCATGGTTCCAATCTCACGAGCAGCAGTCCTCACAGCACTGCTGCAATGTAAATTCCTCCCATGGGCAAATAGTCCTTCCAAAACTGAGATCACTTTTCCACGGGGTGCAGTCCTCCGAGGACAGGCTGCTCCAGCTGGGAAGTAGGGGCCCCTTCTCTCTACCAGGTCTCTCACTGGATCACAGCCTACCCTAGCATCCACCTGCTCTGACATAAGCACCTCCCACAGGGGTTGCAGATGGATCTCTGCATCCTCCATGGAACTCCATGGGCTGCAGGGCTGCCTGTTTCATCATGGTCATCACCATGGTCTGCAGAGGAATCTCAGCTCTGGCACCTGGAGCACCTCCTGCCCCTCCTCTTCCACCAACTTTGGTGTTTTCCATGTTGTTTCCCTCACAATCTCTCACCTCCTCCTCTTCTCTAGCTGGAAGTAAAACTGCACCACCACCTTTGTCTTGATATCTTCTTAAATATGCTATCACAGAGGTGTTACCATAATTTCTAATTGGCCCAGCCTTGGCCAGTGGCATATCCGTCTACAAAGGCATCAGGGATTGGCTCTTTCGGACATGGTGCAAGTTTCTAGCAGCTTCTCACAGAAGCTGCCTCTGTGGCCCCCACCCCACCACTACCAAAAACCAGACCATGCAAAGCCAACACAGTCTCATCAGTCTCTGGAGAGGTGATGGGAATGGTTCATCTTTAAGGTCATTGTGGGATGACAAGGTTATCAGGATTAGTCAATATGGATTCATCGAAGTAAAATCATGCTTAACCAATCTGATTATACGACAAAACAACTATCTATCCCCTGGATAAGTAAGGCAAGAGCACTCAATATTGTTTACGTGGATTTCAGGAAGATTTTTGACACTGTGTCCTGTGACATCCTCATAGGTTAACTCAGGAAGTGCAACCTGGATGAGCGGACAGTGAGGTCTACTGAAAACTGACTGAAAAGCTGAACTCAGAGAGTTGTGATCAGCAGCAGAGAGTCCAGTTGGAGGCCTGTAACTAGCAGTGTTCCCCAGTGGTCAGTTCTGGCTTTAATATTGTTTCAGCTTACACATCAATGACTTGGATGAAGGGGCAGATACCTCCTCAGCAAGTTCACTGATGACCCAAAGCTAGGAGTGGCGGACACCCCAGAGCCTTGTGCAGCCCTTCAAAAGGATCTTGACAGGTGGGAGGGAGGAGCAGAGAGGAATCTTATGCAATTATTTAAAGGCAAGTATGAAGGCCTGCACTTGGGGAATGAGAACCTCATGCACCAGTATAGGCTGACCTGCTGGAAAACAGATCTTCAGACAAGGTTCGTGATGTGCTGGTAGGCAACAAGCTGTCATGAGACAGCACTGTGCCCTTGTGGAACAAGGCCAATGACATGGTACACTAGGGAGAGTGATCAGGAGGTCATGAGAGGTGATCCTGCTCCTCTACTCAGCCCTCATGAGGCCTCACCTGGAATTCTGCGTCCAGTACTGGGCTCCTCAGTACAAGAGAGGAATGGAGCTCCTGGAGCAAGTCCAGCAGAGGGCTACAAAGATGACAGGGGACTGGACCTTCTCACAAGGATAAGCTGAGAGAGTTGGGCTTATTGTGCCTCAAGAAGAGATGACAAATTGGATTTTATTTATTATTATTTCTTTTGTCAATAAGTATCTGAAGACAGAGTGTCAGAAGGACGGAGCCCAGCAACTTAATAGTTGGCCACTTAATAGTGCCAACCAAAAAAAAGAGGCATTAGGCAGAAACTGCAAAGGAAGTTTCACATGAACATGAGAAAGAACTTCTTTACTGTGCAGGTGACTGAGAACTGAAACAGACTGCCCAGAGAGGTTGTGGAGTCTCTCTCACTGGAGATATTACAGAACTGTCTGGATGCAATTCCAGGCAACATGCTCTAGGATGGACCCTGCTTGAGCTGGGAGCTTGGACTGGGTGACCCAACTGGGGCCCCTTTGATAATCAGACACAGACTGACTCATTTTGGTCTTTCATTCTAATGATGAAAACAATGAACAAGCACCAAGATTGTTTAAGAAACATAATCCATAATTTTTTGAAGGCATAAAGTAACTGTCCTTAGGGCCTAGGGGGATCAAAATTATACTTTTTACAGGTTAACTCCTTCTTGAGCTAAGAGCAACTGAGGATGGCATGGTCCTTTGAACCACATATACTGAGTTTTTCATGGAGCAGCAGCAAGCTAACCTGACAGACCTGAAGGTGGTTATTACTTAAAAACATATGATTGTGTCTTTGGTATCAACCTCTCTAAGTATACTGGAGTCTCTCAAAACTGGCTGAATCCAAGTTTTCTTATAGAAGAAGGAGGACAACCGCATGCACCGGCAAGTACAGGAACGTATCAAAAAATTTGTGTGTAAGTTCCACTACAGTGATCAGAAGTACCTAGGCTTTTCTTCTCAATGTCTGAATGCCTAAACATCATCTTTGACAATATTTTATTAGTGGACATGCAAAAATTCATGACAATCCATTGATGCATTAAAGCCTACCACTGCTTGAATCCTTAAGCAAGGCTTGGCACCAAAGTGATCCTGAACTACTAGGTCTCCTAAAAAATTTGTTCTTTTTACAATAAATTGCACGCTGTATTGTAGCCTAAACAGATCTAGTGTCAACTCATAACTAAGAGTATTAAAAATGTTTAGTAATATCAAACTCCCCCCCAAAAACCCCAATTCCTAGAATCCATATAAAGTATATGAATACTAACCTTATTTACAGCTTCCACAAGCAGTCTCATTTCCTTCTCAATGTCACTGACAAATTTTATATCCCTCCTGCAAGAAAAGCATTCTAGGTTAACAAGGCAAGAGTGTACAAAGATAAAATATCTTCATATTTTGCAATATATTTCAACAAGAACAAAATTAAAGAACACAACTGACTGAAGCAGAAGCTTCATTCACATTAAACGACTGTTAGTGTGTCATCACTATTACAAAAATAATTATTTCCTCTTCAATAACTGGAACCAAGAATAAAATTCTATGACATGGTTCTGCTGTCTGACAATACAATTCTACATTTTCAAATGAATAATGCAGATTTTCAAGTTGCCATTTTGGTGTTTTTAAATTACTTGTCATTAATTTACTTAATCACAATATATGATGAGACACAAAAATGGGGATAGGGTAAACAAAGTGGAGTTCTTTTCCGAGATAAAGTTCACCTAGCATAACAAATTATTAAGAATGCAAGAAGCAGCATAAAGCTGCTTGCAAGCAAAGAAAATATTCTAGATGTGAAATACTAAGGATTTATTTGAAGTCTTTTTTTGTAACTAGCTTCGTCATAGTACTTCAAGTCTGTCATTTAAGGTTGAACTTTGTGCTCTATTCTTAAATAACCAGGTAAAATAACTTTAAAAGTAAGGTTGCTATTTGTTAAGACACCATCCCCATGGGGAAAAAAGGATACCCAAAGATTTCATATCTCAGAGCTGGGTAGTAGTAAATAATTCTTCAAAAGCCTATTGATATTGGCACTATTCCATATCAACACATTGTGAATGATGTCAGAATTTAACCAGTCAAGAAGGGCCTACCAAAGCAAGCACAACTACCTTTGGCAGATGACCTACCAAAGTTCTGAATGCTGAAGTGAATGTATCATCAAAACACCATACAAATGGTCTCAAAAAAAAAGTGCAAAATGACAACATTGAATAGTTCAGCTACCAACATCACTTTATCAGATACAACGGACTTAGCCCATTACTGGGAAACAAACCTTCAAGGTTTATCAAGAGTACACAGACACTGCATGAGAATCCCTTTGTCTTCAGTAGACAGAAGTATAACACTGGGAGAACTGGAAGAAGGACCTGAACTGGGTAGAGTTAAAAAGAAAGGGACCTCCAGACACCTATGGTGTGAAATACCAGAGTCAGCTCATGTGGTATGAGGCTTTGGAAAAAATATTACAGCAATAATTTCAACTTCAAAAAAACCCCAATCCCTGAACAAAAAAATCCAACCAACCCACTGATACGTTCAGGATTCAGAGGGGTAGAAAACACATACTACATGAAATGTCAACTATGAACACCTAAATTTTAAGGTGAAGTGATCATGACAGGTATAAAAAAAAAAAAATTTAACAATCCAATGAGTGTGTCCACAAGCATCTGATATATTATTTAAAAGCATACTAAGGAACAAGCTAAAACACTCTGGGATATGGTAAAAAAAAAAAAAAAAAAAAAAAAAAAAAAAAGCCCTTCAGGAGCCTATAAAATCAGAGATTTTCATTGTCCATATAGTGGCGTCTTGCACAGCCAGTGATAAAATAAGAAAATTCTCTTCTGTGTAGCTCCAGATGGCTAGATACTTCAGATTTCTCTTTCTCCAGTAGTTTTAATTCATCAGATAGAAGCCTCAACATCATCAATGCCCAACTGGACATTGATACCTGTGCTGGTCCATCCTCCAACTTCATGTCAACCTATCAGCCTGAGCACTTGTTTACACTCAGTGTCTATTTCTGGAGCTTCTTAGAAAGGTCAGTTCTGAGCTGTCCCAGCCAGTGGATCTGTATCTGCTGAACTGTGCTCAGTTCATAGTCATCTCCATGCTACAAGATGTTTCTCCTTGGCAGCAGAGTATCTCCTCATGTAAAGCTATATGGTGGAGAGACTTCTTTTGACTCCTAATCAGATCATGACAAACATCAGCAAGATTACCATACAGCAGCATGACCACGCTCTTCCTGGTGCCCCCTTCTCCAGTCACTGTCCTACAAAGCAAGATAATATGTAGGACTGTATAAAGCACTGTCCTACATATTATCTTGGCATGCTTACACTCGTCTTCTTCCTATTACCTGGAGTTGTACTGCATTTGGGAGCTTTAGGGTTCTGTAATTAAAGATTACACCTCAAAATCAGGAGTTCTTACAGCCTTCTCAAGTCTTCTTCATTTTTAGGTATATATGTCTTTCAGCTCTTGACAATGTATCAGCTACACAGATCAATACTGCTTGAAGAAGATAATATGGCATTCTAGTAATGACTTTGGTAGCTGCTACCTTCTTGAGGCAATGACTCTGAATGCACAGGGAGGCAGCTGTCATGTTTCTCAATCATTCTAAGATCCTGTATGTAACTTTACACTCTGCAGAAAGCCACAAGCCCTGAAATCCTGCATTACTGGAGTGATGCGCTCAAGCAAGAAAAAGTTAATCTGTCAGAAATTATTCAAATACTGAGCCACCTGAAAAACATACTGTAACATACAATTTCTGTATCCTGCCATCTTGATGGAAAGCCAAATCTTTTGCTAGACTACTGAGACAAAAGATCATCAGGAGCTGTCAAGGAAGCAAATTCATAAAGCCATATTCACAAATTGCAGCTTGCTGCTCTTGTAAAGAGAGCTATGTTACTATAAGGAAAAACTCACTTTTCTTTAAAACTTTGTAAATGAAATCCAGTAATTCAATGTACAAAGTAATTGACGTGAAGACTAACAAAAACTTTTGCTTTAGCTATGAATCAGTAATAATAACCTTGGTTTATTAGTTTATTGTAAATTACCAGTGTAAAGTGGCTACAAAGTAAACACTAGTAAAATCACTGAAAGAATGAGAAAAGGAGGAGTTGGAAGCATTAAGGCTACTTTTTAAGGTATCTGTTCAACCATCTGCAGTGCAGTGCATGACCCTGGTCAGTTCTGTACATTAAAGATGAACACTGCACTACGGGTAGCCGCTGGCAGAAAGACGAGACAGAATTGTACGTCAAAAAACCACAGTAGACTACACACATGATGCAAAATTTTCACTTTCTCACTGTACTGAAAATGTGTGCTATGTTTTCTGAAAAAGATGAAGCAAAACATATTCTACACACAACTAAGAGAACAGTCCTTATAAAATAGCAATTTTAAGTGCAAATCCTAATAAAACAGTAGCTCCACAATGAAAACATTCAGCTCCTATTTTGCAGTAGGCTCATTAGTTGGAAGTAAAGCAGACATAACTTACTCAAATTCTAAATGGTTGCTTATGTAAAATTTTCACTTATCTCAACATTATCAGCAAATCAAATAAAGGATTTTTAAAGAGCAAACATCCTTACAGAAGTATGGATTTTATGCAGCATTAGAATACTGGAGCAAGTGTTGCAGTGTATTATTTGGGTTTATATTGTATTTCATTTTCATATTGGGTTTCATAATGGTTTCTTCTGTACCCCCCTGTTCCCCTGGAAAATGTATCATCCCAAAATTTGTCCCTGCTCCTTTTCCCCACCCATTCTCCCACACTGGAATGTAATCCAACTCTGTTCCACTTCCACCTTATCCCTGATTGGGTAGTGGCTTGTCCCCGAGTCTAGCTCCTTCCGCCTGGATAAAAGCCAGGAAACCACGAGGAGCTGCCTCTTGGCTTGAGGAGAGGGAAAAGGACCAGGCTCCTGACCCAGGCAAGGGCAAGACCACAGTAGAAAGACTGAATAAAGCCCTGATTTCCCCCCCGCATCAAGTGCGGAGACCCTTCATTTTGCCATCGATGGTGCTTGCTCTCTCTAAAGGAAAAGATTCACAGCCACTCTGGGATCTTTAGGGCCCTGGGAAAAATCCTTCCAACTGTGGTTTGTCTCTCAAGCTAGCCGAGGCAAAAACGGAGCCGGGGCTCAGAGACAGAGACACCACAAGCAAGAACAAAACATACTAAGCTGTTCTAAAAAACTTAGACCTGGTAAAAACAATGTCATGCCTACCAACACATACAAGAGTAAAAACTCTTAGATGACACATCATCTAAACATCTTTTAAAAAATGTGTCTGAACCCTCCTGCCCACTGCAGATTGCAAAGTACTTATTGGTGTGATGGTTTTGATATTACCTTGATTTCACACTGCCTCATTTTAGGATGTTTCAGTCTAGCAACCCTCTATGCAGTCACATTGGCATAGGCTTTGCTCTGCATCCAATGTTTTATTAATTCCATTTCTTTATTTTTAAAATAAAACCAGTAAGGCAAAAAAATAAATTAGACTAGTGGAAAGAACAGCAGGCTATGAGAGCATATTTCATTATTAAGCCATCACTTTTGTCTTTGTTTGGAAATGTCTATCAGGAGCACTGAGGTGGAAGTTGGTTCTGAGTAAAACCAGTAGAGATGTGAGCAGTACAGGTACTGATTTATAGTGAGAATGGTGTAAAATGATGTTGCCACTCTAAATCTGTTTCGATTACAGAAAAAAGCAACCTGTCAGGCTCGTTTTACTTTTCAGGTTCTCATCTGGGAGATCTTGGGAAGTACACATCAACTCCTTTGCCTCAACTGCCATCTACTGCCAAGACAGCTATTTTTAGAAGAGTAAATAGAACTGTTCTGCATTTCCCATCTTGCTCTCAACACTGCTGACTTACGACACCTGCCATCATTGGAACACATACCTTGCATCTTCTTTTAAAAGGTCACTGTACTTTGGTCCAGAAGAACGGACATTAAAAGGATCAGAATCATCATCTATTTCAAGAGCTTCAGCAAGGCGCCTGAATTTGAGGGTAGGAGGAAAAAACCCCAAAATATAACAAAAACATAAGCAAACAAGAAAACACCCTGATATAAATCTCCCCAACCTTCCACACATGTCATCGAAGAATAAAGTTACAGGTTACTAACACAAATTAATAGCTTGGAAAAGATATGGTCTGTACAATAAAACTACTCATTCAGAACTAGAATATTCTAGCAAGATATCTGACCACTCAGTATAGATCTTTGTAACAGGAACCATCTCCACATTTTTCTTTTCTCTAGGCAGAAAAAGATTTCTTTTCCATGTAGCATTAACTTTTGAGACCTAGACTAATTCTGCTAAAAAAAAAGTAAGCAAGTTAATTTCCTACCTGTTCCT
Organism: Hirundo rustica; assembly: GCF_015227805.2. Classification (NCBI taxonomy): domain Eukaryota; kingdom Metazoa; phylum Chordata; class Aves; order Passeriformes; family Hirundinidae; genus Hirundo; species Hirundo rustica. The sequence continues at coordinate 97,967,635 of NC_053450.1, forward strand.
CTGAAGAGCTAAGCATTCTTCATCACATTGCAACCTGAATTATAGTTAATTTCCTACCTGTTCCTCTGAAGAGCTAAGCATTCTTCATCACATTGCAACCTGAATTATGAAAGAAAAATACAATTAGAATCAGTGCTGCTACTCATATTCTTCAAGCTCTAGCTTCATGGTGTCCTATTATCATAGTCTAAAGAAGTAACAAGACTGTGTGAGAATATTTTCTTCTAATAGAACAGACAGAGATAAAAAATCCCAAACAAGCAACAATCAAAGGTCTTTGAGCACCCAATCCATTCTCTACGTCTTCTCCAGGAGCAGCAATTACCAAAGTCATATAGGAACTGATGAAAAAAGCTTCTGAACTAGATGTTATAATAGTAAATTTTATCATTTGAAAGAACGAAGTTGATAGGAGCATTGAGGGGATACTAAGAAGGACTGGAACTCAGCAATGGAAGATGTCACTCCTATGAATCAGAAAAAATTATCAGTCAGGAAAAAAGGAAAATTAGACATGTGTATGAAGGATTACAATGAACCATAAACATCAGTATTTCAACTGAACCCCTAATTTCTAGTGTCAGGAGAGTTATGAATTTCAGTTTTCTGTCTCATCTTTGAAAGGCATTTCATAATTTTATTTTGAGGGATTAAAATGTGGGAGGAGAATCAGGAGTTCCCCAGAATTTCAGTGGCAGTTACAAACTTCTTCCCCCAGACTGCTTAAGTTAAATAATTTTCTTGATAATAGTTACTTACATTAAAAAAAACCACAAAAAACAAAACAAACAAACAACAACAAAAAAACCCACACAAAAGAACCCCAAAAAACAAAACAACACCAAAAAACAAAACAACAACCAACCAAACAAAAACCCACAGGAAACAAAAAACCCCAAACCAAAACAATAACAAAAACCCCCAAACTGCAGGGGAAACTGGTTCAAACTGGTTTATTCAGTAGCATGTATTATCTTTGGAGACAAACAGTTCCAGGATCCAGGACTTCTGATGGCTTTCTTGAAGGAGACAGAAGAAAACTAATATACTTGCACTCTTAAGATCAACCTGATACTGTTTAGTCATTTGCTTGAAGAACTATTTTCTCCTCCACTAAAAGAAGAATATAGCCAATTTAGAGAAGCTACTCTAGGTCTGACCAAATTTGTCAAGAAAAATCCCAGGCTCTAATAAGAAATCTAAGCTAAAGTATAAAATGTCCACAAACAGGACAGGAGAGTGAAATAAAGAAAATCCTTGCAGCATGCAGAAAACATTCTGTTATTGTAACTGAATGAAGCAAATTCGTACATAACCTTGAAAATACTGTAGAGTTCGAAAATAAACTAGAAATTTCAGACTAAATACTTATACCACCATCTCTTTTCCCCCATCCCAGTATTTGGTAGACAAAAAGAGAGAAGGGAAAAAACTTCCTCTCACAGTCCTTGAATAAAGGCTACCTACCACAGTTTAGATACCATATCAGAAACACTTGTACAAAGAAAAGTCATCTCTGGTAATTTCAACTGTTCAAGGAAAGGGCAGTGTCTGTCCACACAGAAAGATATGTATTAGTGACTACAATGTAATAGCAAAAGTTCTTAAGTATGCTGGCAGTAGCTTTTAATACAGGAAGTCATGAAGCAACTATACGAGAAATGTCATTATTTTGACTTTACACAATACAAAGGAACATTAGATTTTAACATGCATAATAGACTGACTCTGAAATAATCAAATTCAATATAAAAAAAAGAAGACATGGTAAGAGAAATAAACTAAAACCAGAGATTAAGGACTTCAAAGGCAAAGACTTCAGTAAGTCAAATTTCTGACAGAAGGATGTTGGAGAAAGTTGACAGCTTCATAAAGAAATTACACCAAAAATAAAAGGACAAGCTATTTCAATCCTGAGGAACATCAGGAAAACTTACGTCACAAAATTAAAATCAGGTTTGTGGTGCCAGCCATGATGACAACACCAAAGCACCAACCAAACTGAAATACAAACGTGAAAAATTCAAAAAAGGGTAATACAAAACAGTGTAAATAATAAGATGATGACTAGGAGAAAATATGGCCTATCAATATCCAGAAAGCAACACTGGATAGCTGAAACAGAAGATGAAGTCTATTTTCCTGTCTAGAAATCTGAAAAAAAAATCCAGAGGAACTCCAATGATTTGGCTAAGTAGGAAAAAACTCTGAAACCACAGTTGTATTGTTCCATACTTAATTATAACAACCAACCACACAATAACAGAACTCATTCTACGTGAAAGGAAAACCATCTGCAAAATACTTTTAGTAGTATTGCTGAAGTAGAGTCAGGCTGCATAGACTGTAAGTCTTCCTATTACAGCTGGCATTTTTATCACCATATTTATGTATTTTGCATGTGACCTGTGCTTCAGGTACACATAAAGGCTTCAAATATGTTACTACATGTATCTCCTTACCTGGCTTGCTTCATTTCTTTTTTTGTAATAAGCCTACTGATTTCCACTGAATCCCCAAGCTGTAGATCTGTTAGCTTAGTTGCTATAGATATAGCAGCTATTCTGAAAAAGAGAGTGGTAGATTTCATTTGAGACAACACAAACTTCTGAAAAGTTTATGTATACAAGGGTACAGATTTAACCTCTAGGTGGAAGAAGTAAGAGAGACTGATCATTTTCTGATCATTTTCCCATCAGATTACAGAGGGGAATTCTAGTTGTACATCACCAGGTTTCAGGAGTCTAATCTAGTTATGTAAATCAAGAGCGTACTCTTATCTCCTTCAACTAAGAGTAACACTAATAAATAGACATGCTTCTTATGCAAGCTGAAATTATGCAGGGCAAATACTCTATCTCCTCCCTTCCTAATTATGCAAACTGCAGCTGACCATATAGCTTTAACTATCATTTTATCTGATTCTTCATTAATTGTGTGCAACTAAAATATGTAAAGTGAATTTATAAACTACTCAGAAATTTGCTTGGAAAATATGGTTAACACAATCCACAAGGAAAGGACAAATGTCTACTGAGATCATTATTATTTTCTTTATAAAAATTTTCCCTAATTCCCTTCAACAAGTCTTCCCAGTCTCTGCTGCTTTATAAAATTTGTATAACTAAAATATATAGCAATTCTTAATGGAAATATCTGACATAGTTGTCAAACAAACTCCTAAAAATAAAACATTGTATCCTCTTGAACTATATTTTCGGTTACATTCAGATAAAAGGATATGTTTGTTTCTATGTTTATCTCCTAATGTTTATCACATTGAGAGAACCAACCACCTAACAGAAAGGAGGTTAATCATACTTCATAAAACAAAAAAATCACTGAGAGGCACTTCATAATAATCAGTTGAGGCCAGAGGCCAGGTAGCTAGGTAATGGAACATTAGATGATATGACATCATAATTTGTGCCCAAAGTTATTTCATCATTTCTCTTAAATTTCCAAGAAAACTTGGATACTCCCCTAATATGCTGACCTTTACTTTGTTGTGAGTGTTTTTTTTGTTTGTTTTTGTTTTGGGGTGGTTTTTTTTGTTTGTTTGTTTTGTTTATGGTTTTCATTGTTGCTGTTTTGGTTTGGTGATAGGTAGGAAAAAAAGGCAAACTTGTCTCCCTAAAATCAGAATAATCTTTCAGGAACCTGAACTGCTGTAGTTATCAAACTTAGCTGGCACTTTACTATTATGAGTCAAGAGTAATTTGTAAGCACATATGAACACATTTTATCTGCTACAAACACTTGCTTTAAACAGAACAGTTTCTTTCCCTTGATTTGGGCTCTGATTAGAGAAATAAATACAAATGTGTTCACCTTATGCATGCAACAACTCTCATTGGCTTCAAAGAACCATTTTCCTTGCATGAATGTTTTTGCAGTACCTGAGCTATAAAACAGTAGAGAAATAACCGCCTTCAAAAATCTTGACTTGTATGTTATCTTCTGAACTTACCATTAATGACAAGTAATTGCCAATTTAAACTGGTATTTCAAAGTTGAGCAAGTATTCTAATATGTATTCATAGTGATGAAAATACCAAAAATACCATACTTCTGTAAATGTATCTTGCATTCAACTTAGTACTGACTACAACTTTTCTTGATTGTTTCTAATTAGCAGATTTTTCTCCTTATTTTCATTCGGTAATATTAAGTACCTAAGCTAACCTATCTTCTGTCAGAACTTGAATATGGACAGTGTTCAGCAGAAGCCAAGCAGCATGCCCTAAGCTGGGCTAGGATAAAAAAAGGGCCTTCAGACACCAGTTCCAAATAAAACTATCATTAAGAAGCTTTCTTTGAAAGACAGGAAGAATCTCAGACTTTGGTTGCCCAACAACTAGGATACAGAGCAGAACTCTGATCACATACCAACTCTCTATATTAACTTTTTTTACTCCTTTTCAATCACAGTCTCAGAATAAGATTTTTAAAATTATTATTACTGTTTTGCTATATTAGTTTCAAAAGTTCCAAAGCCCCACTTTTCTTCTTTTCCTATGTCCAGTCCTTGCTCTGTCTGAGAGAGAAAAGTAAGTTTAGACATAGGATTTGGAGACTGTTGCAATAAATAGAGTTGAGTGGGGGTCAGTTTACATATTAAAACCTAAGATTTAGATGGGAAAGCCCTCCTACCTCAATTTAGCTATTTCAGAATTACTTCAAATCACTCTTTAGCATCCATCATCTCTGCTGACTAGGTTCCATCACACACAATTGGAAACTTGGACAGCAAGTCACACATGGACTGCAATCACCTACATTCAGGAGCCTGAATCTGGACTTGACAAATTTGTCTGTACCTAATTGCTCTGTGTAGGTAAAATAGAGTTCTACATATGGAAGAGTCAAGCTTTGACTCACCACCATAGTTAGACTAACAACAGTAAAAAAATAAATGTGTTCTACTACAGCACAGCTGGTACAAAAACTCAGGGAAATACCAAAAACCCCCCAAAACCACCATAGGTCAAAGTATAAAAAAACGCGGAAAAGCTTGTGAACTAAATATATTTAGTCAAGTCTGAAATTTAATCAACCTGTGAAGCTGTAAGTCTGATAAGGAACTGAAAGAATTACCATACCAACCTTTGATATGTATTGGATGCTTCTGAGCAAATCATACTCTCTTTTCTTCTTCCACATTCACACTGAAGATCAACCTGCCATATCACACAAGTGATCAGCTTTTTAAAGTTTTATCTTTTTATGGCCATGGAGGGGTGTGCAGGATATAAATTTGTTCATTTTAGAAATCCCATTTTAGTGGAATAATGGCTAACTAAAAGCAATGAATAGTTTTATTTTTAAAAAAAATCAGTATTTTAGGTTTTAAGAAAAAGTGACGTTATCAATATACAGACATGTCACAACTGTTACTAGCTGATAATTAGACCATATAATTCATCTGTGACTTTGCAGTGAATTTTCTTTGGATATCTAACCTTTGCACAGCAGGATGTTGTTGGGCAGGGTAAAGAAGGATGACATGGAGACATACATGGATGATTACAATACAGCCTTGGAATAATACATGGCTGTTTACACTCTTCATCTATAAGACATTCTCCTTTATGACAGATTCTTTTACATTTGTGCATTCCACATTTTAACATTTGATTGCAGCGAAGTCCACAGGAAATATCAGTGAGATGACAAGGAATATTACTTCGCAGCTGAAAGAGGAAAGGAAGAAGATGACAACTAACAGTAAAAATTGTCATTGGAAATCTTAAAGTACTTTTACTGTTCACACCTTCATTTGGCTCTGTCCACATAAGAATCTTTATACTAAAAGATCTTAGGTCAAAGAATGAGTTTTGTTTTATAACATAGTCCAATACCACAGTCGGTTTGAATGCATATTGAATAAAAGATACATTTCTCCAATTTAATCACATTAAACTCCAACTCCAATAACATATTCCATTTTAAAGAAGACACAAAATTCTAAGCCTACAGTCCTAAAAAATTGTTTAGTATTCAAAAACATTAACAGTCCAGACTTACTTCATGCTTGCCCATACACCATTTCTGAGTGAGATAGGTACAGGGGGGGCATTTCTCCTCACTGTGACATGAATGGTACACTGCAGTCACAGAAATATAGAAGTTGTAACATTTTTATTAGCATACTTCAGTTGAATACATTAAAGAAGCCCCAGTAAAAACTATTAAACATGAGTGTGCATTTCAAAACTACACAGTTTATGGGAAGGGTGATGCATCATAAAAGAATAACGCGTTCTTTAAAAATTATGATGCCAAGTGTTTAGGTGAAGGTTCTCTGCACACTCTAAATTAAATAGCAGGTAATATTCTAACTTGTGAGTAGAGTTATACTCTCAGGCAGAATTTGTCAGAAACTGTTAGACTCATGCCATTTATTTTGTGATCAGCCAATGTAATTCCAAGGAACACAGAAAGTAACTGTTCACTAGATTATCCTACTGTTCCAATAGAGCACTTATCTCTGGAATACAGCATTTAATGTGTTGTGACTAATAAGAAAAAAGCGCCAGTGCATTTACCAGTGAGAAGTACCACTAGTAGCACTCAGCGGAAGTTTTTAGCTGGTTGGCTTTTAAATGTGGACCTTGGATATATAATTTCAAATAGAGCTATGTACACTTTTCTACATTTTGATTAAAAGGACCCCAAATAAAAAAACCAACCAAGCAAACAAACAAGCAAACAAAACCCCAAACCACACAACAAAAGCAAGCAACCAAAACCCCCAAACAAACAACAATAACAAAACCCCAAAAAACCCCAATCAAAACTGAATGGCTTGACTTACCTGGATGATCACAGTCATGTGGCCTGGTGCATGTTTTTTTACACTCTGGTGGCTGAGTGCCACAGGGAACAGGAGGGTAAATCACAGATTCACCACAATAACAAGTTAACTCGTCAAAACCTGAAAAAAAAAAATAGTCAAATATATCCTTAATGACTACATCTATTTGCATGTTTCCTCTATGAGAAATCTTTACATAACATGAAAATGTTTTACTCCAGCTTTGCTTTTTTAATATTAAGCACTAATTTGAAATTAGTGAATTTTTTAGCTTTCATGGCTCCTACAAGAAAACTAGAGTATGATGATTTGGCCAGGAATTATGCTTTGCTTATAGGGTGTTTTTTTCACATCAGTATTTTGAACCAGAGCAAGCAAAATGCTCATGGTAAGTTGAAAGCTTTGCTGTTCTACCTTTGACTTTAAAAAGGAGAGGTATCTCCTGAACTCCCTTCCAGAAGGCCCATCACTAAAATTTTGTCTTCCAAATTTCCTGATATCACTTTTTCAGACCAGTGTTTAGATTTTGTCATTTTGCCAAGCCCTGAATATATTACTGTAAAGATTCCAAAGAAATCTACCAAAAGACAGCAAGTCTTCTTTACGGTATTTATTATTACACAGATCCTCGAAGGTGTCTTATGAACCTTTGTCCAAATACTCCAAACCCAACTCTGTATGTTTTGGAAGTTCTCTGTCTCAGGCAGTATCCATTATATCCTGAGTGCGGTTTTTTTATCTTCCATGTTTGGGAAACAAGTTTTAAACTCTTATAAGATCCAAACCTCAGTGATATAGTAATAGTACTTACATACACCACCCCAATGAAAACACTGCACAAAAATTAATACAATTCACTGGTGTTTTTTTCCAGACTATAAAAAGCCTGGGAGACTGACTGGAATGCAAACTACAGTTCAAACAGATAAATGCTTAGAAAAACAGAATCCTAAGAAAACATTTGACATCATATAGAAGGAGATCTGAGAACAAAAAGAGAATATGATTGGTCTATGAATGAATAAAGAGGTAGTGGATTAGGGAAAATAACAGAAAATTATAGAGGAAGTAAGAGAAAAAAAGGGCAACGAAAATACAACCAACAATTCTAACCGAAGAGGAGTTGAGTGTGTTAAGGGAATTTCTGAATTCAGCATGTTCTCTAATTTTAACTCTAGAATCACAGGATTCTTCCTTCCTAGTCTACCAAAGCAAGACCTGTTGAACTCTAAACATCCAAATGTTCCTTCTGTCCCATTTCTGTAGATACTGATGGCTACTGATCAATATGCAGGTCCAGCCTAGGGCAGGACACATTCCAGAGAGACAAGATACGCAATACATACATGGCAGTAACATGATCAGATACAAAGAGTAACACAAAGTCAACTGAGTAACAATTCAAGTAAAGAAGAACACTAATAGCTAAGTCCTCTTCTTTTGCTTCAGTTCATCAGGACTGAAGCTTATTGGTGAAGTGTCACCCTCGTTTTTCTGAGTTTTTTAAAAGCCTTCTACTTGTTCATAAGATGGAGTCAGTTTCTTTAGTTTCTGCACAGTATTAGGAGCGGTATTTCACTTTTCTCACGAATGGGAACATAAACAAACCTTTTGTTTATGTTCCCTGTCCTTTGTTTACATATTTCTAACCTGAAAACAATGTAACTTGACAGCTGGTGTGGCCAGTGGGGGAAAATGTAATAACCCCAGAAGCCAATCCACAACCAGACCCACAAATGTATAAAAATATAAGATAATAAACAGGCTGCTCTCTCTCTCTCTCTTGGCCGGGTCTAGGTTTGAGGAGCAAACTGCACTGCAGACCACTTGTCTCAGTGTTATTGCTTTGCATGCTGTGATCACAGTGAAGACACACACACACACGCACACAATTCACTCCAAATTCACATGCACACCACATTAACGAATCACATGCTCTGTCTAATATCCACGCCTGGATGGACTCCTTTCCCAGGCACCGGCTGAAACCTTGTGTATTTCCAGAAGCAGACCCCCTCCTATTAGCTATTCAATACAGCTTTGAAGCAAGCTTGTTAGAAAATTGCACACAAACCCTCACCATCCATGTGCTGGCACCTGGATCATGGGGTCCTTATAACTTTAGATCACATTCTCCAGCTGTTCGCACACAGGATACATCAATCTGGTCTCTCAGGTGCTAGCATAAAGCCTATGTGGTTCACTGTGTCTTGGTTTTGAAAGACAGTTGTGATAGATGTCCTAAAGTTAATTCGTGTTAAGCAATATGATATGTAATTTCATTCACTGCAGAATGTAGTAATACACCACGTAAAATTGATCTACTTTAAGTTTGGTTTAAGGGCAGTAAACCTACAGGTGTGTATAGGGTTAACTGAGACAAAAACTGCACGGAGAGACACGAGGAATTCCTGCCGGGAATCGTTTTGGAAAGGCACAAAGGAACGGAAAAAGAAGATGGGTGCCCTGACGATGGAATGATTATATCAGATCGATATCTTATCTGTTCCGGCCCGGTGTTAACATTTCCAAGCCTTCTCCGGACACCGCAATCATGTCATTGCTCTGCTCTGAGAATCCATTCAACGGACCCCGGACACGAACATGAATATCTAATGAAGCCCACACGAAGCAAGAGTCTTACGGTCTCAGTCTGCTCTCAGCGAAGGACTGTATGAAAATCAGCGACAGTGGACTCAATTTGTGAACAGAATGGGTAACAGGCTAACAGAGTCGGTTACCGTGTTCACCCAGTGCTGAAATCCCGGGATTCGACACTGTACCTTTTAATTGTGGCTACCAGAGACTGGGTTTAAGTCTCAAAATAGAATTCTAAATTTTGATTTACTGAATTTGGCTTGTCGATTTATTACAATTTTGGTGACCGCGACGTGATGGTCTGATTGTGGGACCCTTGGACCTCTGTCTCTGGCCAGGAGGCGCCCTGCTGAGTTCAGTGGCCTGGCAGAGCCATGGGACCTTGTGGAACTGATCAAACCACATGACGAACTTAAGCAAAAAGCCACACTTAAAAGGGGGATAGGCAAGATCAGAGCTCTCAGGGAATTTGGGGAAGTCTGGGGTACAGGGCCTCCAAAGCCGCAGCGAAGACACAACTCGTAAAAATCTACATGCACGAAGAATCCACGCAAGAAAAGGATCGTAAGTATTGAGTGGTTGAGTGGGGGTGACCGAGAGTGTGAGACGTGATTTTATCACGAAGTGAGTGGGGACCCCAAGATCGCAGTTCCACTTCCCCGCAAGGGGTATGGTCAGTCGCGGGGGAAGCGAAAGTCACGGGAGTAAAAACGCACCTCACATGTAAAACCCCAAAACTCGGGGAGTTTGGGGAATCGGTCACAGGAAGGCTGGAAGGGAAGGGTACGTCCTCAGGAGTTCCGGGACAGATAAACCTTTCAGCCTAGGACCAGGGAAGGGTCCAGGGGAGAGAGAAAGCGGGAGAAAGAGAGCTCATAATCATCAGGGAAAACCACAAGCGGGATCGATCACCCTTAAGGGCTAGTAGCTGGTGACTCTATACAATGGGACAAAGGAAAAGTAAAACACAGGAGAAAGCCACAGGGAAATCCACAAAGGGAGTAGCTGGGGACATTCCAGAGACTCCACTTGAAAGTCCTTTGGGATCGATGTTAGAACATTGGGAGGGCTGCCCTACACAGAAAAAGAAATCTAAAGAAAAAAAGATACACTATTGCATGGAAATTTGGGGAGGAGTTGAAGTACAGGACCATGTAATATGGCCTGTCTTCGGGACATTTGAGAGGTGGATTTGTAATGCTTTAGTCAGCTACGTGAGAAAAGGAAAAAACAAGGAAGAATGCGAGTATGCTCAAATTTGGGAGGGGGCGGATACTAAACTTTTACCAGTGAGACTTAAGGGTCCCTCTGGAACCTCAGGCGATAAATGGGATCCTTTAGATAATTTGCCCCCCCCATATCTCCTGCCTCCACCACCACCTACACCAAACCCGGGAATCCCCCAACAACCCCCAGGGCCCAGGCTTCCCCCTGTACAAGGGATCCCCGCCCCTTCGCTGATTGCGTCAGTGCCGCCACCAGAGCTACAGCTTCCGCAGGCGGCAGCTCAGCCCCTGCCGTCTGGGCTCTCTCCCCAACTAGAACCCACGCCGGCTCCCCAGTTGTGCTGGCAGGGTGCCCAGCTTCCCAAACCCCAAACCTTGCTCCATGATTCCCCACCACTCGAATTAGATTTGACCCCATTTCTCAGCCTCGCTGTCCCGGCCCCACAGAACTCATTAGAAGTTAGATACACTCCACCCGCCAGGAGAACCAGGAGACAGTTAAAAAAGGTTAAACGAAGAGGAAAGTGAAAATGAAGGCGAAAGAAGTAACCTCTTCCCTCTGAAGGAGGTGCCCACGGCCCCAGGAATCATCAAATACATAAATGTTCCGATCAATACTAGTGATGTGAGAGCCTTTAAAAAGGAAATGGGAAAGCTTATGGATGACCCATTAGGGGTATCAGGTTGGATGAGTTTCTAGGAACTAGCATATACTCATATGAGGACCTCACTGCGATTTTAAGGTCGTTGTTTAATACCGAAGAGAGGGAAATGATAAGGCAAGCAGGAATGAGGGAGTGGGAACGCCAAAACCCACAAAGCACCCCTGGGGATCAAAAATGGCCAAGCCAGGATCCCCAGTAGAATGCTCAGACGAAGGTAGAAGAAGTATGATTGACATGAGGAATATAATAATTCAAGGCATCAGGGAGGTGGTACCCAGGGGACAAAACCTGAGCAAGGTATTTGGGGAATGCCAAGGGAAGGAGGAAACCCCTACTGAATGGTTAGAGAGATTAAGAAAGAGTCTTCAAGTGTACTCTGGAACAGACCCTGATTCTCCTGTCGGAGAAGTTTTATTAAAAACCCAATTTGTAGCAAAATCATGGGAGGATATATGGAAGAAATTGGAAAAAAATCGAGAGTTGGCAGGAGAAGGGGTTGCAAGAACTGCTGAGGGAAGCTCAAAAGGTATATATGAAGAGAGATGAGGAAAAACAGAAAATACAGGCGAAGGTATTGGCGGCAGCTGTTAAGGGAAGCCCAAAACCAGGAACGTCCCCAAGATCCAAGGAAAACACTAAAAAGGGCCCCCCCGAAGAAGCCAGTCTTTCCTCCAAAAAGGACCTCTGGTAATCAAGACGAGGGACCTGAATGCTTCTATTGTAAGAAGAGAGGCCACCTAAAGAGGGATTGTAAGAAAAGAATAAGGGATGAGAAAATATTCCAGGAAGATTAGGGACGTCAAGGGCTTTTTATTTTGGGGTCCATAACATCTAAAGAGCCCGTGGTAAAACTTAAAATAGGACCCGAGGGAAAGGCGATGGATTTCCTAGTAGACTCTGGGACCGAAAAAAGTACATTTAAACAATTGCCCCCAGGGTGCCAAATCAGTAAAGATTCTATGATAGTTATAGAGGCAAAGGGAGAACCTTTTAAGGTTCCTGTAGTAAAAAATGTAGAAATTGAATCTGAGAATAAAATTTGCTTGGGGGATATGTTATTAGTTGAGGAGGCAGATTATAATTTATTGGGCCGGGATCTAATGGTTGCATTAGGTATTGGTTTAATAGTTAGAGACTCCAAATTAGTGGTCAGCTTATATAAGTTGACCATCGAAGATGAGAACAAAATTAATCAGGAAGTATGGCATACAGGAAGGGAGGTGGGGAAACTGGACATAGAACCAATTTCAATTGAAATTGATAGACCAGAGGACCCCATAAGAGTGAAACAATACCCTATCTCCCTGGAAGGGAGATGGGGACTAAAGCCTATCATAGAAGATCTAATAACAAAAGGAATTTTGGAGCCATGTATGCCTAGACACAATACTCCTATCCTAGCAATAAGAAAAACAGATGGAAGTTATCGATTAGTGCAAGACTTGAGGGCGATTAATGAGAGAGCAAAAACCCGGTTCCCTGTAGTAGCCAATCCATACACTCTTTTGAACCGAGTCTCCCCAGAGGATGCATGGTACAGCGTGATAGATTTAAAAGATGCCTTCCGGACATGCCATTTAGCAGAAGGGAGCCAAGATTATTTTGCTTTCCAATGGGAGGACCCAGGCACTAATAGGAAACAACAGTTAAGATGGGCTTCCCTGCCCCAGGGATTTGTGGACTCCCCCAATTTGTTTAGACAAGCCCTAGAACAACTACTAAGCAAGTTTTCCCCTAAAAAAAGAACCAAAATCCTGCAATATGTAGATGATCTGTTAATTGCGGGATCAGAAGAGAAAAGGGTAAGGGATTGCACTATATCTTTGCTAAACTTTTTAGGAGAAAAGGGACTAAAGGTCTCCAAGTCAAAGCTTCAGTTCACAGAGCCTGAGGTAAAGTACCTAAGACACTGGATTATGAAAGGGAGAAAGAGATTAGACCCAGAGAGAGTGGCCGGCATAATAGAGCTACCTCCCCCGAGGAACAAAAGACAAGTGAGACAGCTACTGGGGCTCCTTGGATACTGCCGACAATGGATAGAAGGATATAGCGAAAAGGTGAAGTTTTTATATGAAAAACTAACCACAGACAAATTAAAATGGACTGAGCAAGATGAAAGGGAATTGAAGCAGTTAAGCCCTAATCGCAGCCCCTGTCCTAAGCCTCCCGAATGTAAACAAGAAATTCCAGTTGTTCATTGATGTTAGCAACCACACAGCCCATGGAGTCCTAACCCAAGATTGGGCAGGGGACAAAAAACCTGTAGGGTATATCTCAAAATTACTAGATCCAGTAAGTAGGGGATGGCCCACATGCTTACAGGCAATTATAGCTGTAGCCCTACTGGTGGAAGAAGCTAAGAAGATTACCTTTGGGGCCCCTTTAGTAGTCTATACCCCCGATAATGTAAGGACTATCTTACAGCAAAAAGCAGGTAAGTGGCTTACAGATGCTAGGCTTCTAAAATATGAAGCCATACTCATACATGCACCTGAATTAGAGTTAAAAACAACCACAGCCAAAAATCCAGCTGAGTTCCTTTTTGAGGAGGCATCAGAAAAGCCCACCCATAATTGTTCTGAACTAATAGAACTACAAACAAAAGTTAGGGCAGATCTAGAGGATGAAGAACTGGAAGAGGGGGAAAAATGGTTTGTGGATGGTTCCGCCCGAGTTTTAGAAGGAAAATCAGGTTATGCCATCATAGATGGAAAAACAGGTGGGGTAATCAAATCTGGCTCTCTAAGCGCATCCTGGTCAGCTCAAGCATGTGAACTACATGCAGTCCTGCAGGCTCTAAAAGGGCTAAAGAAAAAAACAGGGACCATTTACACAGATTCAAAATATGCTTTTGGGGTGGTACACACATTTGGAAAAATTTGGGAAGAAAGGGGATTAATTAACACTTGAGGAAAAAGTCTAGTACATGAAAATTTAATAAAACAAATCTTAGAGGCCATAAGAGAGCCAAAAGCCATCGCTGTAGTACATATGAAAGGGCATCAAGTGGGGATGCAGTTCAGAACTAGGGGAAACAACCTGGCAGATCAGAAAGTAAGAAAGGCAGCACTTCTTACCCTTAATGCCCCGGAAAATCCCAGAGGTGAACCCCAAGAATTTCCCCTTTGTCCCATTGAAAAAGAGATAGAGGAATTCAGGAAAATAGGGGGAACACTAGAGGATGGGAAGCGGAAAATACCTGATAGTCGGGAGTTAATACCAAAGGCCTATGCCAAAAAAATACTGAGAAGGTTGCACTTGCAGACCCACTGGGGAACACAGGCCCTGGCTAAACAATTTTTGAAATTCTTTGAGTGTAAAGGTATCTACGAATTAGCAAAACAGGAGGTCCAGGGATGTATTATATGCCAAAACATAAATAAATCTAGAACCAGGCAAGCCTTACAGGGAGGACGTTCTTTAGCCTACCACCCCTTTGGGAGGATCCAAGTGGATTTCACCGAGTTACCGAAAATTAGGAGGCATAAATACGTGTTAGTATTAGTGGATCAATTAACCCACCGGGTAGAAGCATTCCCCGGTCCTCGAGCTACCGCCCAAGTAGCAACTAAGAAACTACTAGAGGAAATAATACCTAAGTATGGGATTCCAGACTCCATAGATTCAGACCAAGGGACACACTTCACTTCCAATATCATAAAACATTTAGCTAATGCCCTAGGAATTTGATGGGAATACCATACGCCCTAGCACCCCCAAAGCTCAGGACAGGTAGAGCGGATGAATCAAACATTAAAAGCTCAAATATCAAAACTTATGCTGGAAACCAAGATGTCATAGGTGAAGTGCCTCCCCTTGGCACTTCTAAACATCAGGACTCAACCTCACTCAGGATCCGGGCTATCCCCTTTTGAGATACTATATGGAATGCCGTACGAGCATAGAATGCCAGTGGGACATCCTCGAGTTGAGGACTGCCAAATACAATCTTATCTTGTTTCAATTAATAAAAATTTACAGGAACTTCGAAAACGTGGATTAGTGTCACAAAGCACACCCCTGGGATTTGCCATCCACAAGATCCAACCGGGTGACAAAGTGTTAATCAAGATGTGGAAAGAAGCACCGCTGACTCCTCACTGGGAGGGACCCTTCTTTGTCCTCCTGACCACTGACACCACAGTAAGAACTGCAGAAAAAGGTTGGACACACTCATCTCAGGTAAAGAAGGTTGAGCCACAAGACAACCTTCTGCAGTGGAAAATCACCTCTTCACCAGGGGACTTGAAGCTGAAGATTCACCGACAGACTCGATGACCAGCGACCACTTCATAAGTTGTATCCAAGCAGGGTGCACCTGCTATCCTTTTGTTCATTTTAAGTGTGCTCATTGTAAAAAGATTTGGGTAGCCCATTGTAACAGGGGAACCAAGCCTTGGAGCCTGTGTGAGAATTGCTTAAAAGAGGAGAAGAAGCTCACAGACCGTTTCCTAGACGTTGCCACTGCAGCAGGTATATTAGAATTGGACTCCCCGGAGTGGTTCCATTTATTCGTAAACGGGTTGACAGGAAATCTAAATAAAAGGGCTGAACCTCTGGTAATTGAGTGTAGGAGGACAGTTAAAGTACCTTGTATAGTGGACCAGATAAAATTGGCCAAGTCGGGACAGTACAAAAGGCGATATGCTCAAAAGACTAACCATGGAAGCCCAGAAGAATACCCTTGCTGCCAAGAAGATGGTTTACCTCGCCGCCGGTGGCAACCCGGTGGGCAGTGGCAAAGGCAGAGGGGTACACCTAAGGGCAATCCTGGTGATCCTGAGTCTAGCCATGTACCTCACGAATGGCCTCCCCAACCCTAAGGGACAAATGGGGCAAGAAAAAGAGTGCCTAAAAGAGACAGACTCAGCAAGAGCCGACCTGGGGCCAAGACAGAGCTTTCCGGGTACATTTTAACTGTCCAGAAATCCGAAAAAGGGGACTTTGCACCCACAATGGAAGTTGGTTTAAAGTATGTGAATTAAAAGAAAAAACAATATACCATAACCCAGTGGCAATGTCTAGAAAAAGGAGAGAGCTAAGTAGTCCACCCATAATTCCTATATGTGAACAATGTAATAAAACTGTGTAGGTTAGAGGTAAGAAAGAATCCACCTTTGTAGCATATTTGCAGGTAAACAAGCTGTGCTACGATCAGAATAAACTAAGAACGTGCACCCTGAACAGAAAACCTATTGAGTGGGACAGAATACAAAACTTCAGACAGCTTCTTTGAACAGCAGGCCCATCATTCTAGATTTATTAAGTGAGAATGATGAAAGGGTCTGCTTAAAATTAGAAAGGACCTTCTGTTTTTCTAAAAATGAGGAGGAGATGGATCCAGAAAGCAAGATACAGAGAGTAGCTCAGGAATTAAAAAGGCAGGAACTGGAGGCAAAAAGAAAAAAGATGGAGCAAGAAAGGATGAGGCCACTCAGTGAACAGTATGAACAATTAGAAAAACAATCTAGTGATTGGAGCTTGCCAGCCTCTAGCAAAAACCTTTTTGTAGACCTAGTGCAAGAAATTGCCACAGAATTGGGGCTGTCAAATTGCTGGATTTTTAGAGGACTAAAGTCAGCTGAAAGATGGCCCTAGAAAGGGGAGAGTTTAGCACCAGAACAACTTCTAAAATGGGATAACCAAATAATCAAAACAATGTCAAGACCCGAAGGGTGGACCTTAGACAAACGAATAATAGGGACCACTTGCATTAGTAGGGAAGGGAACACATACACTGACATAGTGAGATATACCCCTTGTTTATCCACATTAGCTGTCAACTCTAACAATAAAACCAAAATTTGGCAACCTGAACCACCTGCTAGATATTAGAGCAGGGAAAAAGAGAAAGGGTGTAACTGGGTAAGCGAGATTGACCTATGTTAGAATGAATTAACAAGAGCCAACCCATACCAGTCACTAACAAATTTTAAAGGATTCTGGGAATAGCCAGAAAGTACCAAAATTAGGTGGAAAGCCCCAAGTAGAATATACTGGATCTGTGGGAAAAAAGGCCTATAGCGAACTGCCTCGCAAATGGAAAGGATCATGTACCCTGGGGATGATCAGACCCTCCTTTTTCACACTACCCCGATCAGATAGTAACCTGTTAGGCACTCCATTACATGAGACCCTCAGCAGAAAAAAAAGAGAAACAAAATGCAGGGGGAAGCCAGAAATGGGGTAATGAGGAATGGCCCGCAGAACGTATAATAGAATACTACAGTCCTGCAACCTGGGCCCAGGATGGGAGTTGGGGCTACAGAACTCCAGTCTATTTACTCAACAGACTAATCAGATTGCAGGCCGTAGTAGAAATAGTGTCAAATCACACCTCAGATGCTTTGGAACTGCTGGCACAGCAGCACTCACAGATGAGGGCTTTTGTGTATCAGAACAGGATCGCTCTAGACTACCTGTTAGCAGAAGAAGGAGGAGCGTGTGGAAAGTTCAACGAGTCTGAGTGTTGCATTGAAATAAACGATTACGGGGAAACTATTAGGGGATTAGCAGCCAAGATAAAGAAGGAAAAACAGCTCATGTACCTGTTCAAAAATAGAATTCAATCCTCCAGGCCTCCTGGTGGGATCAATTGTTTGGGACAGGGGCTTGGTGGAAGAAAGTAGGGTTTTTCATTTTATGTTCAGTGGCTGGGTTTATCTTTTTGCCATGCTTGATACCTTGTTTCATCCGACTCATTCATACAGTAGTTCAAGGGATGCAAATTGCATCATTGCCAACAGATCCTGAATTGGCTTCAGGGGGTCTTAACAGAAACAATACAGTACCAAAAATCATTAAATTGAACAAAAAAAAGAGCAGAGCGGCTGAAGTACTAGCGAAGTTTGAAGCTCAGGTACAAAGAGGAGATAAAGAAAAAACATATTGGGGTGAATATGAAGAAGAGTAGAAACACAGTAGGAGTAATGTAAACACTTTTCGTGCCTGGTGAATGGTTAGTTAAGAAGCTTTTTTTAATCAAAAAGAAAAAAAAGGCAATAACCGGAACACAAATTAAATATGTTTATATAGAAGGGGAGGGATTGTGATATATGTCCTAAAGTTAATTCGTGTTAAGCAATATGATATGTAATTTCATTCACTGCAGAATGTAATAATACACCATGTAAAACTGATCTACTTTAAGTTTGGTTTAAGGGCAGTAAACCTACAGGTGCGTATAGGGTTAACTGAGACGAAAACTGCACGGAGAGACACAAGGAATTCCTGCCAGGAATCATTTTGGAAAGGCACAAAGGAACGGAAAAAGGAGATGGGTGCCCTGACGATGGAATGATTATATCAGATCGATATCTTATCTGTTCCGGCCCGGTGTTAACATTTCCAAGCCTTCTCTGGACGCCGCAATCATGTCATTGTTCTGCTCTCAGAATCCATTCAACAGACCCCGGACACGAACATGAATATCTAATGAAGCCCACACGAAGCAAGAGTCTTACGGTCTCAGTCTGCTCTCAGCGAAGGACTGTATGAAAATCAGCGACAGTGGACTCAATTTGTGAACAGAATGGGTAACAGGCTAACAGAGTCGGTTACCGTGTTCACCCAGTGCCAAAATCCCGGGATTCGACACTGTCCCTTTTAATTGTAGCTACCAGAGACTAGGTTTAAGTCTCAAAATAAAATTCTAAATTTTGATTTACTGAATTTGGCTTGGTGATTTATTACACAGTTGTCTGCCAAGGAAAGCTAGAGCCTCCCTTGGAATGGAGAATATAAACTCCCTTCCCTCCAAATTATTATAATTTTGCAATTAGGGGCTTTCAGGCAAAGATATGGGAACAGGAATAAGAGATCTTTACTATGAATATTTTAAAAAAGAAAAAAAAAATACAAATGCAGTAGTATTAAAAAAACAAGCAAGGAAGCAAACAAAGATCCTGGAAAAAGCCCTGACAGAGTCAGGGATACAACCTGGCACCTTGTTGGTCAGGGTGTTAGAGGCAGTCCAAATAAATCCTCCTGGAGTAACAGATGTGGTTCTGTGAAGTAGAGATGGTCCTGTACAAAGTCCAGTAATGGTGAGATGGGTCAAGTCTTCCTCCGGGATCCAGTGGAAAAACTGGATGCCTTGTGTTCTTCAGTCTCAGCTTTTATCTAGCTAGGAACAGCTAGCTTCTCCCCCACTGGGTGGAGCATCTCACAATGGGATGATGGAATGTATCATGTCATTGGTGGCCCCTAATGGCCCATTATCGGAACATGTCCCCCTGGAGGACAGAGGGGTGGTGAAAGAGATAAGAAACAGTGCCCCACCTGGTTTTAATGGCTGGGCCATTATCAGAAGGCATCCACCACCCCCCTCCCTCCTGGGGTTACAAGAAAAGGATAAAACATCTCCCAAAAAACAGCTTTCAACAGATGAAATAGACTACATTTTTAGGTTACATAATCCAAGACACTCTCACCACCAAGTCCAGTCCTGGGAAATCTACCATCCTCCGCTTGTGTGCCCAGGAATTCTAAGCTCACCTCCTCCTGCCCTACTGGGCCAGCCCTGTCCTGCTGCTGCTGCTTCTTTAGCGCTGCTTTGAGATTTTTTGCTACTCTGTGGCCCGCACTCCCCCTGCTTTGCTAGGACATCCCTGCCATTCCAGCTATCACCAGTGAAGCTTCTGATATATCTCATCCACCAGCCTGGGATTTTCCACCATTCCAGCTTGGTGCTCTCAGAGTTCTGCAGGGACAAGATAAGACTGCCCCAGGCTTTGTGAAACAAAGCCCCTTGAGGTTCCTGGTTCTGTTTATTATTAATGGTGTAGTTGTTGTTTATTTGCCTAGTTATACATACTAGTAAAGAACTGTTATTTCTATCCCCATACCTCTGCCTGAAAGCCCCTTTAATTTTCTAAATTATAATAATTTGGAGAGAGCGAATTTGAATTCTCCATTCCGAGGGAGGCCCGGCTCCTCCCTAACAGAAACCTGTCTTTCAAACCAAGACAGGACCTCATTTATCAGCACTGAGGAAATTACACTGGGAGAATAAAGTATCTGGGAAGTACACAGAGGTATAAATGTACTCTATTATTGCACCTTGATGTCATTCCTACCAAAAACAGTAGTGGAGATGAAAGCAGAGGCAAGAAATCTAATCTAATGAGTAGGCAAATTACTTAAAGCTGACCATACCACGGCATTTGATACCATGGCTGATATAAACTAACTGCAAAGTGCTGGCTAGACAGGTGATTGAGAGTAAAGAATGAATGGCCTTCTGAGTGCTGACAAGAACTCACCATCGACTACAGGATAAGAATCATATTGAATCACACAACGTATGCCTCTGAAATATCAACAAGCAGCACCCAGAAAAAGCAGGTAAGAAATCTTTAAAGATACTGCTTAGTTGGTTTACCTCTGGACAGATTCAGAATGAGAAACTTCACAGACACAGAGGATTAAATCAAATTACCATAATAATCTGTTCCTAAAGTAAGTAACTGCTTTTCCTGTATTCAGAAAAAATTCGGCAGGGAAGATGGACCCCTAGATTGCACCACATTCAACAGTGGAGCAATTTACAATGGAGTCATCCCATTTAACAATGGAGGCAATCCTCAGGTCTCCTTTAATCTGAGAGTGAAATACAACCCTCAAAAATACTGCAGCAATATGGAGAAGTTTAATGACCTTAAATATTAAACTAATGGAATTCAGTGAAGAAAAACAACTGCTCAGAAAAATCTGTGCTTTCTGACTCAACTAGACCAGAAGTTACTAACAGGACCTCTCAGACTACTTTTTTAAGATTAAGATTTTTATGATTTTTAAAAGATTTTTAAGATTACTATTTTGCTTAGTCAAGAAAAATGTTTAGACACAGGAATATTTATTTTTCTAATGAGAGATGCAGTCAACATGCACATCATATTCATAGGCTGTTAAGACTGACTACAATACTGTTTCAAGCACAGTGAGCTTCAGAGGCTCTAACACCTTCTCTTTTCCAGGATGTTTCCATGAAAAGTTGGTCTCTAAAAGATGGATATCTTTGACTATGTCCATGTGTATATAATACAGGAGAGACACGTGTACTACTGCAGCTAAGGCACTTTGAGCTGTAAACAGTATCCTTACATCACCCATCTTTCTCCTTTTCACCAGTGTGAAAGAGATCGCATTAACTCGTCAGACAGAGATATTAATGTATTCCTAGAATAAATAACAATTCTGTATTTTTGCACATAACTCACTTGTTTGCCAGCATGTTTGACAACTGCCCCGATGGCAGGGTTCTTCACATCTATGAAGCCCACAGTTGAGTTTACGACCACAAACCAAAGAGCATTTATGTTCTGTGTCCTAAGGGATGGCAAAAAAGAAAAAGCAGAACTGAGCTATAAATCTTATTAGTTATCTTTTTCTCTTTGCGGTTCCAATCCACTTCCAATAATATACTGACAAAACTGTATAGTGCAAAAAATAGCTTAGGCGAAATTTATACAGTTTGTTCCATCACTGTATGGATACACACATTTTAAAGCAGATTCTGTTAAGACTTCTGTTACAGACACAGCTACAAGGTTTATGCTTCTCCTATTAAGTAACATCCTTTCCCTCTCTATTCTCTCTGCAATCACTACACTGACAAAAAGCACCTTTACACTGATTTAACTGCATTTAAGCTGAAATATGGTTTTACATTTATGATACCTGTAAAACAAAACTTGCAAAATAAATGCATATACACAAACTTCTTGAGCATGACCAACACAGCAAATAGAGAATAAAGATGCAGAGAAATGGACAGATACAAAAGAAAAAAAGATTGTTAACATCACAACCAAAATCAAACACATATCACATCAAACAATTCTATAAAACCACAAGTATACTTACCACACAGCAAACTTCATTACACTTGTGTCGTCCACACGATCTCTTCTTGTTGCATCGCTTGTCACACATGAACGTAATAGCGGCTATTAAAAAAAAAAAAGTCCCCAAAGTCCTAACATTTAGGCCTTTGCATGTGCTGAGAATAAAACCTGCAATCACAGTATTATGCTAAAGCTGTTGCAGGGCATAGTCTAGGAGAAACTAACACAGGGTAAGTCAGCAAGCAAATTTTTAAATTACTTGTTGTCCCTCACAATTATCCCCATGTGGGCACTTGCCTTTCTTTAAAGAAACTGTTATTCAAAAGGATTTTGGAAAGCAGAATACATGAAGCTAATTTATTTCCCCTTAACCTTCACACCATAAACTCCACACAATAGAACAAAGAAAACAGGATATTCTGATACAATGAAGTACCACAAACATCCATTTAAGACTGCTTAAATTGACGGGGCAGTAAAAGTCAGCTAAAAACTAGTGTTACATGCTCATTAAACTACTGCTAGCAAAGAGCATCCTTATTACCAACACAGCTAACAAAAGGGAATCACTTCTGGATTCCATAAGAGCAAAGTCTTCACAGACAAAAGCTCAAATTAGAAAATACACAGATTACTTCCTTATATATATATCTCGTAAATAAATACCTCAGTAGACAGGAGTCAATCAAAGTAAAGATTTCACTGAGGGGAATTTTGAGATGTTACATCCAAAATACCAAGAAGCATCAAATGGGAACTCTCTGCCATGGTCAGATGCAAAGACCAGCACCATACAAAGTGAAGCAGGATCAAAGCTTGTATTTCCTCAGAAACATAGGCAAGATCAGAGCAAAACTATTACACTGAACCTGAGCTGCGCACGTTGACCAAGTTATACAGGATGACAGGGGAGTAGGAAGGGGATGGCAACCTATTGAATCCTATTGAATGATGAAACCTATTGAATATGGCAGGTGGTGTAAGAAACTGTTCAAAACAGAACAGACATTGATTGAAATCTTTGAGACCAAATGTGAAGAAGTCTTTCCTTATGTAAATGACGAAGACTGAAGATGATTATTTCAAACCTTTTCCCAAACATAGCAGCATGACCAGTACCAGGAACAAGCAGCTGAAATAATTAACTTGGCATAGAAGTATGGATAAAAGATGCAGAACAGATCAGCTGTTTGCCAACTTTGTCAATCAACCACCAAATTTCTATGAGCTGCAACAATTTTTAAACTATTTTACATTACATATATATCATAACCTTGTACCTTTATTTCTGAGAAGAGCACATGGGATTTCCTAGGAAACAAACAGGGAGCCATTAGATTAAAATAAATGAAACAACTGAAACATACATATCTAGAAAACACTTGGTCATATGAAAGAAACACCCAGTTTCCATGTTCATAACACATCTGTGTATGCAAGTTAAATAAAAACTGGAAAAAATATCCTCACATCTTTTAACACAATATTTGTTCCTTAAAGAGTCAATACCAATTAAAAAAAAAGTGCATTTTTTTAATTCAGCAGAATTAGTGTCACTGAGAGAATGGCTTGTCCCAAGAAACCAGAAATCTATGTAATGGAAACCAATAGAGCTCTTCCAGAGAACACTGACAAGAGTGCATAAATTTGTGTTTTGAGCAATTGTCCCCAAAAACACAAGTCTGAAGGAAGAAAGGAAGAAGTCAAATGTTATTATCTACAAAGTTATACCTAAAGACCTCAACATGAAAATAAAATGTGATGGATAAAAATACTGTTGTTGACATATGAACCATTCACCACAACTTCATATTCTAAACTGTCATTTCTGAGTATCACATTTTTCATAATTGATTTAAGTTATCCCTGTAGTTCACTCTTTAAAGAAGCATCTTCCTGGTGTGTGAGAAACTTCGTAAACTAAACCCAAAACCTCAGTACTTTATTTCAGGATTCAAAATGCAATTTAAAGCCATCTACCCCATAACTACCTTCAGCAAACTACCCCATAACTACCTTCAGCAAACTTGTAGGAGAAACTTGTTCTTTTTACAGGAATCAGTAACAACATAGTCTCTACAAAAACTTCTACAAGGAGACTACAAGCTAATACTATAAAGTTTTAATTAGGCTGCCTTTCTTCTCTCAGTTTACTCTTGGCAATGCTACCAATTCCTCATGCTACAAAAACACTCCAGAATAATATAGGCGTTTGCAGACTGTTTACACTAATAGAACTCTGTCCAAACTCTGCCAAAATACTTTAAAAATTGCCTTCATAGCAAAAAGCATGCTTTACTAACATAGTAAAAAGCACTTTACAGTATAAACTAGATACCATCTATCAGTTACAATACAACATAGGTTCTGGCAATTAAGAAGCACAGCACTTCTTTATGCTTCTTCAGCTCCTTTTTCTTCACAACTTTAAAAAGCAGCAAAGATTACCTGTTTCCGTGGTTATACACTCACCTTTTTTTTGAAGCCACACCTACAATAAATATTTGATGTGTGAGAACATGGTCTACAGTCTCCTTCATGGCAAAGGCTTTCACATGTATGAATGAATTCTAACAAAATGAAAATACAAATATTAAGAATAAAAAAACTCTTTGACCCGGAATTTCGTATTTATTAGGAGCATCACTGGTTAACAATATTAAACTTATGCACAGCTGGGTTTTATTTCCTTATTTTAAAGTATTGTTATGAATACACAGCCAGACTGCAGGCTCTGCAGCAGTTTTTGCACTCATTTTGGTTAAAGCTCAGAATTGCTAATAAAATATTTATTTCTTGAAATTAAACATTTGAAGACTTTTTGTTTTGTTTTCAAAACTATTGATATCAAAGGGTTAATCTAAGAATAAAAGACTCTGTACTTTTAAAAAAGAAACAGGTGTGCCCTGCTTCCAGAGCAAGGCTAGAGGGAAGATAAATGGACTGAGGGAGAGAGTACATCTCGCTTAGGAATGCAGCCACAGCCAAAATAAGACCATTAAACGATGGAGCCAGGAGGAGAGTTTTACAGTAATGAGCAACAATAATATGTATGAGATTTCTGCGAACTGTGAAGCATATGTATGTAATTAAGGTATATAAGCAATGAGCTTGCAGAGAATCAGAATGCATGTTACATGAAGCTATCTGCTCTGCAGATGGCGCCACAATAAAGAATGCCTGCTTCTTAATTAATGCTGCATTGGTGTTAAGGAGTTCTATCAACCTGACCTTCGGTGACACTATGAGATACTTCAAATACTCTGATACAGAAATTCCCAATTACCATAGCTACCACAAGAAAGAGGTTTGCCACATGTTTTTCCACACGATGGGATAGGATCTGTGCATATTTTACGTTCAACACATCCTAGTTCCAGTAATTTGCTGAGAGGAGTCTGACCACAGGGACAACGATAAACAACTTGTGGAAGTCGTGGACAGAGCTGGCAAGGCTGAGGATGGCAGACTTGCTTACAGTTGTGCCTCCCACAATTTAATTTTCTGAAAAAAAAAAATCAAAGAAACAAAAT
The DNA here is from genome assembly GCF_015227805.2 of Hirundo rustica. NCBI lineage: Eukaryota > Metazoa > Chordata > Aves > Passeriformes > Hirundinidae > Hirundo > Hirundo rustica. The sequence goes on from NC_053450.1 coordinate 97,993,321, forward strand.
AGAAAACAAGAAAAAAAAATTAAAAGGAGAATTATCTAAGAGTATCACAGTAAGTCATTGTGACTAGAATGACTTTTCCTTTTTAAAAGCTTAAGTTACAGTGATCTTACTTTCCACATATATTCTGACATGAGAAACTCCCAAAGCCATCAGAGAATTCTTCCTTTGATCCACATAATACCTCTTTTAAGTTGCTTCCACAGTAACACACTGAAAGAAAGCAATATTCCACAGAAAACAACATAAGAGAATAATAGTGACAAAACATCTCCAAAAAATATAAAAAGGTAAAAAGTTAAAAATTGTTATTACAGTCGATTTTTAAAAGGATAAAGAAGTTGCTCTTCTTTGATTTATTTCATCAATGAAAGTTTTTTGTCCCACAGAAGTTGGAATTCCAGCATTGTTTTGATAAAGTGGTGCTATGTGCACAAAAAGTTTATTTATTAAAGCAGTATACATAAAAAGATAATTATTACCTTAAAAGTTGAGAAAATTAACTTGCAATTTTCTATATAAACTGTTCTATGAAGTTATTTATATACTAGTATACATACAGAGTCAATTTAATTTCCATTCAAGATTAAGTCTAGAAAATTTTAACAGAAATCATGAGAAGCTTGTTGAAATGTACTTTCCTATACCTTTTTCTATATTTCTTCCATATACTGTCTAATTAATTCTTATAATTATAGTAAACGATTCAGTAGGATCAGAGGACAATTCAGATAAGAAAGGACTAGTTAGTCCAAACCCTTACCTAAAGCACAGTCAGCAATGAGATCAGACCACATTACTCAAGTGCTTTATTCAGCTACTCTTGAAGAGATTTCCCTTACAGCTAGTTACAAGGAATTTAAGCTTATTGTCTCTCATCCTTTACACATGCATAGCCTGTCTTTGCTTTCTTAAATTACTTATTAGCTACTGAAAGGCTACTACTCAGCCCTCTCAAGCTAAGGAAGTCCAGTATCACTAGCCTGTCCTAAATGGCACATGCTTCAACAGCCTAATCATCATGGCAGGATTCCATCAATAGATTTTGGTTGTGTTAAGTAAAAACCAGCACTTGCCTCTTGGTACTGATCTTTTCCACAGTCTTGTTTTAATTGTATAGGGTGGATAATTGTAAAGCATTTCAGTACTTACCTTGCTGTACTGTTAACTGGCAAGGTGAACACTTTCCTGCATGGCACACTTGAGTACAGCTGTGCTTTCCACAGTTTAAAGTATTTCCACATACATTGGAACAATGAATTTTTGTTGATTGGCCACAGCGAACTGAATGACTGTAGAGAAACGACACCATAGCCTGTCAGCAACCTTGACATCAATACAGTATTTAATAAAAAGAGAAATACACTTTCAGTAAAATGCCAAAATCTCCAAAGGCAGCATAATTTATTAATGGAAGTTTTTAGGAAATAACATCCCTAGTTTTTCCTTTGCTTCCCCTCTTCCACCTCACTAAAGTACAACACCTATCACAGTAGTTAGTCTACTAGAATTTTTCCTGAAGAAAATGGGGTAAAACAATGCAAGGTGACACTAAAATTTGAATCTAATGTATGAACTCATATATGCATTGTCAGAAAAGCAGATACTTCCAATAAAATCCTTCTGAAGACTTAAACAGTCCTAAATCCATTGAACACAGTGAAGATAGGAATAGGTCCTTAACAGTGGGGCAGATGTCTATCAAAATAACTGAGTTTTTAAATTGTCAATGAAATAGGAAAAAATCAGTTCTCCTATTTTTTTTTCAACTCTGGATGGCTCATACAATGGCTGTAAAATGTGTACTTGCAATGGTAATTTTAAAACATGCCAAAGTTGGTGATGCCATGCCATACACCCCAGATGCTTATACAGTATATATGAAATGCTATTTTGAAGCAGGCTTTAAGTATCAAATGTACTATTATAAAAATCAGCTATCTGGTGAAGTAGTTGACATCTGGAAAAAAAAAGTAAAACAAACTTGTTGCACCTATTCAAGTGTTAAATGAAAGAAGGAGGCAGAAAAACAACAAAACAGAATCTAGACAAAAAAACCAACCCCCCTAAACAATAAAAGGAGGTAATATTACTATGGAAGATAAAATTCAGTAATCTACAAGCAATGCATTTTTCTGCTGAAGTGCTTTTATCTACAAATTCTGCCACAGAAATTGCAGTACCTTCTGAGAAATTAAGATGGTGTAGTATTAGATTCAAACTCTGAGAAATAATTATAAAAATCTGAAAAAACTTTTTTCCAGAGCAAGAATGAAATCTTGCTCTGAAACACTGAAATTGGTTTATGCTTGTTTTGGTTCTGTAAACAAGCTCAGGCAAACAATTTATTACACAGAATCAGTTCTAGGTAACTAGGAAAAGGGTTTCTAAAGACTCAGGCCAACTGGTTATGAGAGATCATGCATAGTATACGTAGAACCATATTGCTATTGGCAATGACACTATATGCACCAAACATGCAAGGAAAAGATAGCTTTTAAGTCTGGAATACACTACAGACTTCTCTGTACAGTTTCTAAGAAAAACGTGTTATTTTTGAAATTATTATTTCTGAAATTAAGTAATTAAAGACCTCATTTTATTCAGACAGAAAAGATGTGAACCTCTTTCTACTAAATTCTCTGAGTCATCTAGCAAATAAAATTAATAAATACTAGTACAGGATTTCTAAATCAAACCAACTCACAGACTGCTCAGACAATTCAGCTACCTGTATCATAAACTGAAAAGTCTTTTTTTGTTATTTTTACTTTCTTTCTTGAAAAATTAGAAGCTTTCAGGATATGCTGCTTGCTTTCAAAACATAAAATTCTCCAAACAATTTAAACCATAAATAAAAATTACAGCTCAGACTAAACTTTGTTCACCATATTTTTAATAAACTATAAGAAAAAAATAAGAATATAAAATTTAAAACTGGTCTATTGCTTGTTTATAGTAACTAAATTTTTGTTTGCATAGTAGGAGCATTCTTACCTTGTTTGCCCACATTCACATGTTTTTGTCACAAAGGCTGGGCACGTAGGGCAAGGTCCTGGGTGGCACAGACTTAGAAAAAAGGCAAAGTTAACTTTAGCTTTATTACACTCCCAAAGTGTAATACAATCCACCATGACCCGACCTCAGTACATTATCAGAACATTACACAGGACTCCTACACTCCCTCCTGCAGGGTGTGTAAGCAGTCTTAACACAAGTATTTGATTATTACAATTGCATCAGTCTCGAAGACCAGTAACACTGAAGGAAAAATGGTATTCCTGCTGCTGTCAAATCAACAGTACTACTAACAAATCAAGTCTGTTACTGATACGTTTGATATTTTGCATTTCACCAGCAAACATACATCAACTCAACTGGGTTCATCATTGACAACAGCCAAAACAACCATCTTATGTCCAAACCATTAACATATTTCTTTCTCTGGTGATCTTAAACACCACAGAGATAAAAACTCTGTGAATTTCTTCTTTTGAGCTGGTGGGTTATCTTAGTGCCACCAGTAAGAGGTGCTGCTCTTCCTCCTGTAAGGTAAGACATGGGAGACTGTCATGGGTTAGCACAGCTTTGTTTCTAGTTATGGAGAAATGCAGAATGTATTTCCAGGTCAGGACCTGGGAGTTGCTTTAGAAAGGACATGTACCTATCAGAAGGTTAGTTAGAATATTGGCATCTAGTTTGACCACTAAAAATGTCAGTAGCGACTTTGGGAGTATACATATAAAAAACCCTGATTTCCTGCAGGTCAACCTCTTTTCCTTTTGCCAGAGAGAGAAAGGCAGCATCCTGCGGTAGCCAGGGGTTGGCCGGGCCTCCCCACCCTGGGCGCACCACCCGGGCTGGGCTGTCCCGGGCCCAGAGGAGCAGCCCTGGCTGGGCTGTGACTCCAGGCTCCATCTGCTGCCAACAAGGGGGGGCTGGGCAGGCCTGCCAGCCAGGCCCCTAATAAGAGCTATGGGCCCCATTTAGGCCAAGGCCGCCTGATTTACACTGAGGGGTGGGCCAAAAGGCATTTCTGATCCTGCCTGGGTTTTTTTGATTCCAGAGTGTCCGGGTGCTCTGATCTCTGATGTTTCCATGTGAGTCCCTCTCCCCACCCCCCGGTCCACCTCACCAGTGTGGCCTTGAAAATCTTAACACCATGAGCTACATCGAGAGAGAAGACTGGGCAGATTTAACCCTTTCCTGGCAACATGAAGCTTCCAAAGCCTCACCCTTCCCTGAGAAAGAAAACAAAGGGACAGAGTGAAAATAAAGAAGAAACAGCATGAAGTCAGTGGAGCAAGAACATAAGGACTATTGGGACGGGGGGTTGAGGAGTTTGTAATTCCATCCTTATTGAGCCATGGAAATTAACTTATATTTAGATTATCCCTTTAAATCATGGGAAAGATATGCGTTTGGGGAGATGACTGTTTAGATCTGTGCATGGATTTGAGCAAAGGTGTTTGTGATGGACTAAGTGATATTAATCCTGTAAGACGCTTGAACAGAGATAGAGAGGAGAAGTCCTCTGCGCCAGTGAAGAAGTGAGAAGATACCTCTGTGCCTTGAGATGAAGAATCTTTTGCCTTTAGAGCTATTCATCTTTAAAAGCTGACACCCCAATATGCAAAAGTCTAAGACCCATGACCCATGAGCAGCTTGGGAAACTGCTAATGGGGAGTGGTCACAAAGGCAGGTTTCCCTGGGTGTCTGTTTTTGTCACAGTTAAAAAACCCACAAGAGAACTGTTCTAGGTTGTCAGTGGGATCCATGACTCTAAGAGAAACTCCTCTCCTAAAGACTGGTGAAAGACTATTTTCAAATGGTGAAACTGACTGAAAAAAATCACGGTTTTTGTCTCTTTATGTTATTTTGTAAGAAAGTTAAGGGGAGGGGGAAGGGAAGAGTGGTTTTGGAGTTTCATTCTGTTTTGTTTTAGTTTTTTCCCCAACTTTCTTCTCCCATTTTTTTTAGCGTGCGTTAATAAAACTATTTGTTACTTTTTAAGCTGAAGCCTGCTTTGCTTTTCTCCTAATCTCTCTCCCACAGAAAAAGAATAAACATTAAGACCACTACACAAAATCTGGCAACCAGAATTTGGTGAACGTGAAACCACTACATTAATTGGTGTTTCTGCCCAGTTACCGAAATTAAAACCATTGCAGAGACACAGCAAGTCTGCCTCAGTTTTTTTATTATGATCAAGGGCAATTTCCTGTGAGTATCATCAATTCCAGCCCTTTATACATCAGATCTTACTTCCTACTTCAAGAAACACAGCATGTTCCCTATCCACATGTAAGACCTTCGTTGGGTACAGACAAGCTCGGGTTTGTGAAATTTTACTTAACTACCTCGTCTGCATTGTTCCTTAGCCAGCTCCCACTTCCCATTATTTGCAAAAACAGCAGCTCTCATTTGGAGCAATTATTACTGGCCAGGACTGACCAGTACAGACATCCCAGCCAAAACAAAAAAACTCAAACAACCCAGAAACATCAGAAAACCCCATAAACACAGACTACTCAGTTACACTGTAACTACTAAATTCGTCAAGGACAGTAACTATAACAAGTACTAATTAGTAAACTAGTTACTACAATCATATTCAATATAGCTGACTCATGCCTCCAGCTTGTCAACAGTGGGATGGTCCTTTTTTCCTCTACTGCTCTCCTCCCAGTTAACAATAAGGCCTAATCTATCACTCAACCTATACCAGCTCTAACAGTAAAGCCAAGCAATTACACAACAAACCAATTCAAAACAATGAAAAATCCCCCATAAAAAAATCCAAAAAGCAACCAAAGCCACCATAGCCCTCCATCTTTTGATAGGTCAATTTTATGACACAGTGAAGAGTTCAAAAAGCACTAGAGAAGGCAAAAGGGAAAAAAAAAAGAAAAACTGGATGGACACACAGTAAAGCAGGAAGAAAGCAAAAACACTGAATTAATTAAAATGGTATTGTGGAACTTCAGACAATGAGAATTAACAAGCATTCTGCAACATACAAGAAAACCTATCTTACAAGAAAACCTTTTGTAAAAGGACTGCACCATATATTTCGCTGTCTTGACTGCAACTCTCAAATATCCACGTAGGATTCTAAAGGCTGGATGCCAACTAATGAACTTAGGAATAAGATTAAAGTAGATATTAATTAAAAATACTATTATCTAGGTCATACCTTGGAAAAGTGAGAACGCACATCATCTTCAGAAGTCTTGTCATTTAAAGTTTTTTACCTGGTGTATTATTTCTCTCAACACTCTCATAATACAAGCAATATTAAGATTTCTTCTATACCCCCACTCTTGGCTCACTTTCTGATGATACTGTATCACACAACAGCAATTTATATTGATCACAAATATTTTAAATCTGTAAATACTGGTGACAGTAGACTGCAGTCTTATAGCAGAATTCCTTTTGTTAGAATAGTATCACATAATTAATTTTCAGACATCTCTAAGTTTTGACAATGTGTGTTTCTAAGTTTTCTGACCTCTTGTTAAAATGAAAAGAAAAATACCATTGCAAAAACTAATGCTTTGAAATAAAAATTCTGATTTTTCAAATACATATTCTTTACGCATCCCTACAAATACACATGCAAAAGTCTCTAGTTTAGGCAGAAGTTACAGTATGGCTACACTTCTAGGATATACTTGATCCATACAACAACTAAGACTGAAATTCAAATTTCATTCAGAGACATGCACAGGAAGTGCAGAAAATGCTCCTTAGATGATGAAGATGGGTGATACGTTTAGTGTTTTAATCCTGATTTAGGGGATTAAGCAAAAAGCTAAGTTAAATGACTTGACAGTGTTGCAAACTAAACTCAAAAAGCCTGAATACTTCACTATTAACTGTTTGGTGAATTCAGAGGGCTTTTTTAACTGAAACTTCATTATTTATCATTAGCATGAAGGATTATTTTGCCATTTACTGTTGCTGCTCTAGAGAACTGGCGTACAAGAAAAGTTGTGAAGACAGATATATTTAGACAGAGGAAAAATTAAACTTCCATTTGCCTGACAGTGAAAATACTAGATACTTAACAGGGCAAAAAAGAGACTTCTACTGCTGTAGAAAAGATTACAGCAACAAAGATCTATGAAGGAAGTCCAGTTACTAAAATTTACATTAATAGAGAGAAAATTTAATTTACTGCCTTTGTAAGACCTTTTTCAAATGCTCTCAAGGCCTTGCACAGTTCCAGTTGGCAGGGAGAGCTTCAGAGTCTTGAAAGAAGTTTTGCTTTTTCATGAATCAGGAACATTTTACTGAAGGTTAAGCTAGATGTTTCTTTGATGTAGAACCTAACACTGCAAAAGCAATTTCAGTGTTTTTAAACTAAAAATGTGAGAAGAACTCACTTGAGAAGTGTTATGCATGTCACAGCACAACACTAGCAAAAGGTCTGCAAAGCATTCCCCTTTCAAACAGTTGCTTGCATGTTCCTCAGCTCTGACAAATCAGCTGTTTATATAATGGTTACCATTTCAATACATCTGAGTAAATATTAGATTTATTAAAATCTAAAACAGTTGATGTGTTCAGGCCTGAGCAGTAGGCCCAAGACAGTTGATCGACCAGATGGATCCCGAGCACTGTGCGACTAACACTGTCAGTATTATTTAGCTAAAAATAGATGACTCAGAGCTTATGCTTGCTGTTCAACACCAAATCGCCTGCTTTAGAAATTTTCACATAACCTTGTGTATTTAACTGCAAGAGAAGTTTCATTTTAAACAATTTTCCCAACTAACATGAACAGAGGCTTGCTTGTATGGTATTTTAGAGGAAAACCCTCCCAGCCAAGGCCTGGGCTCTGGACATGCCCTGGCAGGTTGGGAAGTGTGCCATCAGATTCAGGAATTTCTGTGCTAAAAATATCAAGTCACTTAGACTTGCTGATTTGGGCCTATAGAAGCTGGACCTACTTTCAGGGCAATTTTGGAGACCTCACCTACAGGTGGACTCAACATGTAGGATTTTCCAAATTGCTGGGAAGGGTCCTCTAGGTCCTCACTGCAAAACAGGGCCTCCCAGTGAGTGCGGACTTTGGACGACAGTAAAGTATTTAGGCAATTGGTGATGTGTCTATTCTTCTTAATCACTATCCTTTTTCTCATATAGTAATGACTAGGTGCATTACCTTGCTTATTTTTACTTGTTGCTAAACTTCAAGAAGAATCATGAAAGAGATTCCTGCCCCAGATGGCAACATCTAACCTTGAGCACTCTCTTGAGGAAAACCTCTGCCCAGGCATAGATCATGATCCAGACTTATTGTCTGCATTCAAACAATAAAGCTCTGCATCTCTACCTCCACCACTGACACAGCAAGAGGAAACCAAGTTTCTACTTGCTTTTTGAAACAACAGATGATAGCTGCCTGTATCCTCACAGACACCAAAGTTTCCCATATGGGAGAAAGAAGTGTCCAAAATATACTGAGCAATGTCCAAAACAGGGTAACACTGATGTTGAAAGTGCATTCCGCTCCAGTTTACTATCATAAGTGAGAGAGTGTCAAGCACATCCATTATCTTGATCTGCATGCCGATTGTTGCCTTACCTCCAGGACTGGTTTTATTAACGTGAAACATAAAGCTGAATGATAACATTTTTAATATGCTACAACTGGTCACAAATTGGGATTCACTTTTCACAGCTCTTATGCAAATCAGACTTTTAGAGACTAAGAATTTGTAATGCCCCCAATGTCACAATATTGTCACTATTCTTCAGAAGACTTCCCGTAAGAGAATAACAAAGACTAAGCCACTACTGTAGACTAGGACAGGAAAGAAGAGAAGAACATCTGCTTCCCAAGTCCTACAGGAAAGCTTGTCAGGCAACAAATTGCAGTCAGGGAGTTCTCAAGGTGGTTAAGAAGTCTGCTTATTTCTGACTGGGCAGAAGACACATCCAGGAACATATGCCTCTCCTGAGATGCAGCCGCTCTCCAAGAGAATCAGTGCTCTGTTCAGGGTATCAGCTACATCAAGTGGAGTCTGAAAGTTGATCTGACCTAGCATGATTCTATAAATTAAGAAAACAGCTATGATACTTAAATGAAATAAAATGCAAACCTGTGTGCATAAATACTGATGCATTAATATAAATTAAATCTAATATCAAAAAGAAATCTAATAGAACATTTTAATGTATGGAAAAGTTGTATTAAAGAATTATTCTGACATTCAATAAAATTTTGAAATATATTTGAAACAGAACACATTAAATGCAAAGTTTAGAGTAAAGTTCTAGTAAAGTTCCAAGCTTTAGCAAATCTTTAGAAAAGTGCCAGAAAACAATCTATTTGTTGGAATGACTGGAGTTTTTTACTGTGTGCCAAGAGCAGAAACAACTGCTTCTACCAAAAATTTCCAAAACCAGAAATATGAACAGATGTTAAGGATCAACCTCCATGGATATTGAAGCTAGATACAATAGTAACAATATATAATTTATGTTTCTGACTAGCACGCATATTCGTACATTGAAAAAGATCATATAATGGTGTTAATCTTAGCAATGCTACTACACTAGTAAAAAAGAATCTACTGCAAAACATCCAAAACTGAAAACAGAGGTGCCCTCCTTTGCCTCTCTTCACCGAATTATACTAAAAAAAATGCTAGCAAAACCAATCTGAGTTACATATGCTGATTAAAAAGAGGTAGAGGAAATAAGTGGTCTTTCAGTTTAAACAAGTAGCACTGATCTCATATTAATATATTCAAACACTTTAACATGAATACCAACATCTAAAAAATCTGGCAGACCACTGGACATGTTCAGAGTTACTTTCAGACACTATTATTCCTCTACTTCAATGAAAATTCTTGAAACCAAGTCAGATAGCTGGTTCAGTTTCTAAAACATGATAAAAAATGTTGCTACAACTATTGTAGACCTCATGTTCATGCTCTCATATGAACTCACTTTAGACATACCAACACAAATAGCTTTCAGGCTTTTCATTTCTTTCAGGCTTAAGCTGAAGTATAAACTCCTGTAAGTTCTACATCTCTAAGCATACCCTGGAGTCAAAAAATAAGCAGATACAGTCTTTAGAAATTTTCTCTAAATCATTTCAATCCTTATATAATAAACTGTTACGTACATGTTACAAAGATGTGGACAGTCCAAACACTGCCTCCTCTTTCCACAAAGTTCCCCACAGCTATGTGGGATTTCATTTCTATTCCATTCCGGATTGTGCACCTTACCTAAATCATGTCAAAGACAAAAAGATATTTATTACTTTGAATACCAGACTGCATTTGTGAAAAATATACCAAAGAGAAAAAGCATTATTTTAAATACTGGCAAGTAGTCTTCTTTGACAAAAAAATTACATGAATGTTTATGTTTTTCTGTACTGATACATACTCAACTTCTTTAAAAGAATGCACTCTTGGAATAACAAGCTCCAGAATATTCTTTCCTTCAGTAGTCTCAATCAGCATATATGGAGGTAGCTGATAAAGTAAATTAAACTGATGAAATACATGAAAACTAAAAGCCCCCTGTAGCTGGTCAGGCTGGCACAGTAGCTAAGAAAACTGAAGAGTGAAATTCCCTTGTTGTCTCAATGCAGCAGAGAGAAAACCATAGAAACAAAGGTACCAATCCCAGAAAGTTAGATCTACCAAGTATGGTGATGGAGAGTACAGAATTAAATGAGTGGGCAAATTATGAAAGTCACTTCTATAAAAAGAAGCAGACTCTACATTAATCTAAATATTAAAAGTTGATAAATTTTGATTAATTAAGCAGAAGTCTTAAAAAAGAAGCATGTTAGCTTCAAGTATTCTGTATTTCAGATAATTTAGATTTCTGTGTTTTTATTAGTCTGAGATATTATCATCAAATTTCATAGCTCTAAGTCCATGAGATGGTCATCAAGGTTAAGGTTAATTGCCATCATTAACACTCTCATGGTTTTCTGCAAGAGAGGAATTAAAGTAACAGTGAAGCAACTGAGCTAATGTTACAAATTTAAGTTGTAACAATCCAAAGCCACAAGAAAACGTACTTTTGGTGGCACAGTTACATAATTTTATTTTTTTAATATATCTTTGTATATTCTACCAATACTAAGTTTGGAAAATATGAACAAACACTACAGATAACATTTATTCACCCGCGTTTCAGTTAAATTAATTAAATACCCAGGAAAGTCCCAAAAATCTGAAGCTTCAGAAGAAAAATAAGCTAGGAATTTCCTCATGGGTGAAAGGAAAAAAAACCAAAAACCCACACTTAAACACACTCAGCACATAGTTAGTACTTTACATCAAATAGAAGATAACTTTGCAGAAGCGACTGAAGCTATCCAAATTATATATAATTAATGTAAAATTATCTACAGAAGATTCAACTCTTTTGTTCTACATGGTGCTCTGCAAGTAATAATTCCACAGACAATTTAAGGTTCTTACTGTAGATCTCCTAAACCATGAACCAGTCTTCAGGCTCAGGAGAATTTCTTCCGTATTTTACACGTCTGTCTTAAAAAGTCTAATTTTCATTTGGTCTAATTTTTATTAATGGTCAGTTCATTCTAACTGACGGACTTATTATCCCTAATAACTGAATTATTATTTCTATATCCATAAGATTTCCCATACTGTCATACAAAAACTGTCTTGACTGCATTGCACTGTTTCTGATTCACTGACATGTTTAGATAAAGAAAGAAAACTCTCCTATTTTAGCAAATCTAGCTTCTTTACGGCAAGTTTACTGACACAGTTTCTATGGGATATAGGGTTATAATTGTTAAAGTTATTAATGGTTATGTTTACCAGAAAGCCCTGTAGGAAGGCACAGCTGCAGGCTAAGCAGTTAGAGGTCAGTTGGGGGGTGAAAAGCAGTTGTGGGGAGAGACTCGTGGACAGCATGTGAGCAGGAAGCTGATTGGGTGGTGAGACAAGTAGACAGCAGCACTGCAGCTGAGCAGCCAATGGGTGCTCTTCTTTTAAGTTTTGGTTATGTCCGGTGGAAACTAAAAGTATATAAGAAAGGTGTTTTGTACAATAAAGAGATTCCCTTCGTGTAGAATTTCCCCACGAGACTAGACGACCACCGATGGCTCTGGCTTCAGATGGGATTTTACAGCTTTTATTCTCAAGTCCTGCTCTGCTTTGCCGGACTGTCCTGATGGTTCGCCAATGCCAGAGAGACCTCGCCCCTCCCCCGTCGTGGCTTTTTCCCCCAGGGGGCAGGGCCCAGAGGCACCACCCAATAAGGGAGAAGCGGGAGGGGAACAGAGTTAGGTTACATTTCAGCGTGGGGGATGGGCACTGCTGGACAAGGACAGATATATAGAATAAACATTACAAATCTGATGAAATATAAACCCAATTAATGCATTACCACACCTTCGTATGCAGAAGGGGGTCCGTGCCTTTGTTCCCCTTTGCTACAAGTTTCTGTCCCAACTTAAGAATATTCTGTTTTCAAAAAAGTGAGGTGAAAGTTTCCAGTGATCCTGATTTAAGGAAAAGAAAGCTATGCAAAAACAATACAGATCACAGAAGTATAGATTCCAAATAAAACTTATTCACATCTATACAATTAAGTAATATAATTAATTTCTCCTTTTTGTTTTGTATTTATGGCTTGGTGAGTGGTAAATGGTAAATGGCTTTACTCATGCCATTTGCCTTTTTATTAAACACTTATCTACACAGAGGTCTGAAAAGCCTGAATATTTTTCCCTATTTAAGCTCCATGTGTCCCTGAACAATATAAATCACAAAATTGTTAAATCAATTTAAAGGTTTAGGTAATTGTATCCTTGAGTTATGTTATTATTTTGGTGTATCTTGCCACAAAGAAAGACATAACACATGCAGATTATTCCATTTCTTCTGCAGAAGGAAGGCTCACAAGATAGCAGCCAAAATCCATCATTATTCCATTAAAAAAAAAATCACTATTTTTACATAATGATATGAAAATATTTACCACTTGGGACTTAGTATTAATTTTTATTTTTTCAAGTGGCATATGTATGATTCTCTGTGCAGCCACCTTCCACTGTCAATAAATTTTTTAAAAAATTGAGTTTCAGGCATGTAAGCAAACAAGCACCAATACTGAAATTCATATGAACAAAAAAGAATCAAAATGACTAAACTGTTTTTCTTTGCAAAAGTAAGTGAGAAACTTACCACAGAAACAAGTGTATATTTTAGGAACCTGCACAGAAACATTCTGACAAGCTGGACATCTCCAACCGCTATTGCCATCTGTAGATAAAGAAAAAGATAAAAATAACTTGGAGCAAATAAAAGACCTAATCTGCAATCCTAGAGTAGGTTCTTCTATTTTGTTTCTTACCTCAGATCCACATAAATTAATTTTTCCACTTACTCAGAAGTGGTGAGAAAACACATTAATAAAAATACATTTTATACAGTATCTACATCAACACAGCCATGGAATTTCATTTCAACAGGCTACAACTTTTTACTGAAGCAAAGCCAGATTTTAAACTTCCAATTTTTATATTAACGTATGCCCTGTTATAAGACATACTGCTAGAATACAGACAGTCTTCCCCATACCTAAAGCTGTGAGAAAGTTTTAAGAGAGGGAAATTGGTGAGGAAAGCACAATTACCTCACACAAAGCACCACCTGTACTTTCCTTTTCACTATCATCTCCTGAATTTATGTGTTTTGTAGAATACCAATTTAGTGTTGTCTCACATCCAGAATAAACCAGTGTTATATAAACGAGAATAATCTAATTTATTCATTTACAGTTGATAATACCTAGATATTGAGTAGAACATTATTCTTCAAGTTGTTATTTTATTAAATAGTACTTTTCTTGTTTCTGTGTTACAGGAGGATGCTGGTAAGCAGTAAAGGCAGAACAGTAAAGTGGAAGAAAAGAGACATTAATGAAGACTTCCCCAATTCGGCATACATCTTGCTATTAAGAATACAAGTCTGAGAGCACTACCAACCACAAAAGCATTTTTATATCTATATATAGACATTAAAAAGAAAAAACTGATTAAATGTTTCTGTCTCTCTTAAATTAATCAGTTCAGTGCTGGTAAATTAATAAAATTGTGATTTTAGAACTATTCTTCACTATTAAGAAATCTGACCAAGATTCATGACAATTTCATGTTATAAAAGCAGAAGGCATTGCAAACAGGAAACTCTATGCATGACAACTGCAGCGTAACGAGAGGTACACCTCGGTTCACCTTCAATTTGATTGAACAACTTATGTTACTTGCCTTAATGTACAATGGAAGTTATTTTCACAAACTGAAATTGTCCAAAGTACAGACTGTCTTGACAGTCTAGAAATGCAAACCTAATGCATGTCTGTCCTTCCCAATACTTCATGCCTATTCACGCCCCTCTTTATCCCAGCTCATATTACTGTGCCACCAAGATTGCTGCAGAGATCTGTACAATTATGGGCTGTGCAGCTTGAGTGGCACAAGGCATATACTCTCACAGTCATGGTCAAGACCAATCTGCATTTCCTGACTGAGAGTTTTTTCTTTTCACTGCTAGAAACCTAAGGATCTCAGAAGAAGCAACTAAGAGAGCTGTTGAAAGTTACAAGCAAAAACCAGCAGTAGAGAAGTAAAAGGCATATTTGCTGACAAAACTGTAAGCACCTTATGTGGCTCCTCTTAAAGCCAGTATATAAATACTATGGGATTCCTTATGAGATTACAGTATAGCATGGTACATTATATGTTGGGGAGGATGAAGCCAGAAAGCCCTATAAATATGATTGCTTAGATTCTGAGAATGAGAAACATGTAAGTGAGATAGAATTGAAAGTAAGTTTTGATGTTTGAGATGTATTAGATACTGGATCTCTGGGAAAACAGTTATGTGACCATCTGAAAGTTACCTGCAGCCAGACCCAGAGGTCAAATGGAATGTTCTGTCTCACCCCTCAATGTATGGTTCATCCCACACCTGTACCCCTCCCCTGAAGTATCAGGTATCTGTAACCCCATTGGCCCAAGGCTTGTTCCAGCCCACCTTGAAGACCCCTGATAAGGGGTCCCGGGGGGCTGGACGGTCTCTTTCTGCTTGCACCCTTCCCCGAGGACTTTCCTCTCTTGGAATTTCCTCTCCCTACTTCTCCCTTCCCCCACCTTCCTAGGCCTTGCCACGAGCTGCAGCCTGGCAGCTCCGAGCAAGGCCTCACATCCCTTACAATAAACCTCATCTTCTAAAACCTAACTTCAGAGATCTCTCGTCTACATTCATCTACACCGTCCTAGAGTCCTCAGCAGCAGGAGGAAGCTATTTCTACAATTGGCGCACAACGTGGAAAACGCCGGACCCAGCCTTTCAAGCTGTGAGAGACTTCCCCATGGACGGTAAATTACCAGTTGTATGCTAATCGGTGTCGTGAGCACAGTATATCGCTGCATGGCAGCGTGAGGCTGGAGCTCTTTAAAGTTGCCGAAGACAAAACCTTGAGCACGACGATCGTTACTAAGTAGCGAACACTCGGAGCTCTGACGAGGTTTTGCCTGGCGTCCCTCGAGCACAGACGGCTGCTGCTGAGCGGCGGCCACTGGGGCTCACGGAGGGAGTTTTGCCGTGGTACGTTGCCACGTGCGTTGAGCGCGTGTGGGCACTGCTTTGCGCTGCCCGCACTGAAACGCCGAGGGGAGGTTGGAGTCCCTGAGCACGGAGGAGCTGTTCCTGAGCAGCGCCTGGAGCCGTGGCTTTGAACGGGACCCCGCGCAGCGTCCTGAGAGCCGACTGGAGTGTCTGGCCAACCCCCACGTCGGATCTCGAGTGAGGACCTGCTTCTGCGACATCGAGGTGAGCTACACTGGTGTAAAAATGGGGCACTGCCATTCTACCCTTGATAGAGATCTCTATAAGAAACTTAAGTATCTTTTACGCTGCAATCACAGTACTTTACATAAGCAAGAGCTGAAAGACCTTTTAGAATGGACTCTAGTTAACTTTCCCAATGCTGACCGTTCAGCCGTCTTTACCAGAGACTTTTGGGACTCAGTTGGAAATAGACTCTTTAATGATATTTCACTGAAGAATTTTGCTGCTGCTGAGCTCGTTCCAGCTTGTAGGGCCCTCGTTGAGATCTTTGCTACAAAAAATGCCTCTGCAGCCACGACATCTAGTCACGCCGCTCCCGGAGATCCCCTCCGCGTGGCCGCCGGTCTGCAGCGGAGCCCGCCCCCCTCCCCCCCCTCGCCGCGCCACGTGGTTTCGGTTTCCGCGGCCCCGCCGAGCGCCGCGGACCCATCCCCCACCCTCGTGGCCGCGGCACCCGTTCCCTCGGCCCCTACGCCCCCACCGGACCCTGCGGCCCCTCCCACCGCGCCCTCGGTCCCGTTTACGGCTAGAATTCCTGTTACCGGGGCTCCCTCCCCCCGCTCCGTTGTGCCGTGCCCCGTCCCCGTCTCTGCCCCTTCGAGCCCGCCCACTGACAGCGTCCCTGCAGTGCTTCTCGCTGCCGGCACGGCGGCAGCCCCGCCCCCTCCATACCACGCGGCCCCGGCTCTACCCCCCCTCCCTGCCGCGAGTTCCGCCGGCCCGCCTGCCATGGCTTTTGCGGCTGTGGTCGCCGCCGTTGCCGGACTCCTCCACAACCAAGCGGCCACAGTCTTGCAAGCAGCACAGAGTCCCCTCGCAGCAGCCGACGCGGCGCTGGCGGCGCAGCCGCTCTCGCCTGTGCCCGCCGCTGCCTCGCCGCCGCCGCCTTTCTACGACCCGGTGGTGCCGGCTGCAGCGGTGCCGGCGCCCGCGGTGCCGCCGGCGCCGGTACCGGCTATCCCTGCAGTTCCCCTTGCGCCCGTCACTCCCCCGCGTGTTCGGGCGCCTGCAGACTGCCCCAGCCCCACGCCGCGGCGGATGCTACAGCCCGTTCCAGTCCCGGCTCCGCGGCGTGCCCTGGCCCTGCCCGCAAGCTACGAGCAGCTCACTCCCGCGGCACAGACGGCGGCTGACTATGCATGCCCTGTCCCCGCTCCGCGGCGAGCCCCGGCCCAGCCTGCGAGTTACCAGCGGCTGAGTGCCGCGGCACGGACGGCGGATGGCCATGCGAGCCCAGTCCCTGCCCCGCGGTGTGTTCTACCCCGTCCCCCCGTCCCTGCCGGAGCAGCAGCTGCACCAGACGCCGCGGCCGCCACCGAGTTCGCTGCGCTGCCCCCTGCCGCAGCCCCTGCGTGTCCTGTGCCCGCAGACTCCTTCGCGTTCCCTCCCGCGGCCCCTGAAACTACCGCTGCTGCGGCTCCCGCGCCCCCGCCGCCTCCCGCGCGCCCCATGCGAGCCGCCGCCATAACGTCCCCCTACACCGAGACTGCGCAGCCCGCGCATGCGCAGTACGCGCCAACCCGCCAAGCCGCATCACCGCCTGTAATACAGCCTGCCAGCTCCCGCAGCCATGCAGAAACCTACGCTCAGCCGGAACTTGTTACAGTGCCATCGCAAATAGTCCACACTGCCGCGCGTGCTGCACAGCCCCCGACGCCACAGACTTCAGCAGTTTCTGCACAACCACAGCCTTCAGCAGCCCTTCCCCCGTCCACGACCCTGCACACAGCACAACAGCAACACGATTCTACAGCGACTTATATGTATCCTTCCGCGCCTCTTCCACCGCCAGACCTACGTGCTACTGTAACAGCTTCATGCCTGACGACTCCTCCCGCGGCTTCAAGTTCCTCTCAGATGTCTTCACTGACAAGCTCTCTGCCTCCTGCATTCCTGCCTGTGCCTCCTGCATTCCTGCCTGTGCCTCCTGCATCTCTGCCTTTGCCGCCGCATCTTGCATCGTGCCCAAGCATGACAGAACCACAGCTTGGCACACAAGCCTTGCAACGAGAAGGGGGAGGATGGAATGTGGCAGCCACTTTAACAAATACAGGACAGACAGAGAACTGTTTTGCCCTTGCAGCTGCCAACTCTCTCAAATCTGAGGATCCACCACCACCAATCCCGATTTTAGAAGGTCCCCAGAAATGTTCTGATGACCTTCAACTGACAGACTGGCATGAAGTCACACGAGAAATTTGCAAAGAAGAAAATCTAAATCCTCTAGCTATGCCTGTGATATTCAGCCAGCAAGCTGGAGGTCCCAGAACATGGACACCTATCCCATCTCAAGACATGAAAGAATTGCAAAAAGTGATAAAGGACAGTGGCATCTGCTCTTCATATTTTAAAGAACTGCTGAAAAATACCCTAGAAAGAACACACCGAACCCTAGAACACATTTTAAGTCAAGTGAAAAGGGGGAAAGCCCAAGTGACACCTCAAAAGAGATTGAAGAAAGCTCAGTATGTTTATCATTTTCTGAACAGCTCTGCAAAAGAGCCTGATCCCCACATTTACAGACATTTCTTGAACACTAAAAAGGTAAAACTGAAAGAACACCCCCCAGTTTCAATTAAAAATTTAAAATCAAGACAGTTAGAAAGACCATATAATCCTGTAACATGGGGGAAGAGGTTTGCATTTGCCTCCACAGAAAGAGGACTCAAGTGGGTTCCAGTGAAGAATGTGAAGCAGTACCACGCATCGAAGCCTGCTGACACACCCACATCAGCCAGTACTTCTGCAAACCAAGAAGCAAGCACCCAGACCTGAGCTGCGCAGAATCACCAGAAGATGATCTGCCAAGAACAGCCCAAGAAAAGACTGGAGTTTTATTGTTTGCATGTTACTTTTGTTCTTTTGTTTTAGTTTTTGTAGTGAAGCTTTACCTAAGTCAACCAAAGATGAATGTCTGAGTTGTTTTAGCCAAGTCTGTAGGCTCTGATACCATCTGTCTATCTGACAGAAGCCCTGAAAAACCTGTTTAGTTAGAGTACATTTTCCAAAAGATTTTGAAGGTTTGTGCTGCATGAATTTGTCTGATCACTCTGTTTCCATTCATAAACAATTGCAAGAATTGAGAGATTTAGCTAGCCAAATTACAATAGATGACCCATCCTGGTTAGACAATTTGTTTGATGGTTTGAGCTTTGCACCTTGGCTAAAGGAACTTTGTAAGATAGGTTTGATCATTCTAATAGTAGTAGTTGTAGTTTTAGTAGCAGTTCACTGCATACTTCAGTGTGTGAAAAAAGTAATGAGTAAGACAGTGTCTAGTGTTTTAGTTGTTAATAAGAACGGGGGAGATGTTGGGGAGGATGAAGCCAGAAAGCCCTATAAATATGATTGCTTAGATTCTGAGAATGAGAAACATGTAAGTGAGATAGAATTGAAAGTAAGTTTTGATGTTTGAGATGTATTAGATACTGGATCTCTGGGAAAACAGTTATGTGACCATCTGAAAGTTACCTGCAGCCAGACCCAGAGGTCAAATGGAATGTTCTGTCTCACCCCTCAATGTATGGTTCATCCCACACCTGTACCCCTCCCCTGAAGTATCAGGTATCTGTAACCCCATTGGCCCAAGGCTTGTTCCAGCCCACCTTGAAGACCCCTGATAAGGGGTCCCGGGGGGCTGGACGGTCTCTTTCTGCTTGCACCCTTCCCCGAGGACTTTCCTCTCTTGGAATTTCCTCTCCCTACTTCTCCCTTCCCCCACCTTCCTAGGCCTTGCCACGAGCTGCAGCCTGGCAGCTCCGAGCAAGGCCTCACATCCCTTACAATAAACCTCATCTTCTAAAACCTAACTTCAGAGATCTCTCGTCTACATTCATCTACACCGTCCTGGAGTCCGCAGCAAGAGGAAGAGGCATATTTCTACAATTATACTTAATAACTGCATTAACAATTCCACTCATTCTTATTCCATGTTATGTTTTCAAAAGCTGTGAAGGCAAGTCTACCCAGAAAGCTTCAGGAGGCCAGCAGACCTCTCCTACCAACAACTCCCCTGGAGCTGGATGTCTGGTCCTCTACAAGCAACAGTTTCCCTAGAGTATAGTGAAGATGCCCAAAAAATAGGAACCCATAAAAAACAGCCTTGCAAGAAATATTTTCTTCTTTACCTTCATTGATTATCTTTGTGTCTTGGTTTTGAAAGACAGTTGTCTGCCAAGGAAAGCTGGAGCCTCCCTTGGAATGGAGAATATAAACTCCCTTCCCTCCAAATTATTATAATTTTGCAATTAGGGGCTTTCAGGCAAAGATATGGGAACAGGAATAAGAGATCTTTACTATGAATATTTTAAAAAAGAAAAAAAAAACAAAAACAAATGCAGTAGTATTAAAAAAACAAGCAAGGAAGCAAACAAAGATCCTGGAAAAAGCCCTGACAGAGTCAGGGATACGACCTGGCACCTTGTTGGTCAGGGTGTTAGAGGCAGTCCAAATAAATCCTCCTGGAGTAACAGATGTGGTTCTGTGAAGTAGAGATGGTCCTGTACAAAGTCAAGTGGTGGCAAGATGGATCAAGTCTTCCTCCAGGATCCAGTGGAAAAACTGGATGCCTTGTGTTCTTCGGTCCCAGCTTTTATCTAGCTAGGAACAGCTAGCTTCTCCCCAACTTGGTGGAGCATCTCACAATGGGATGATGGAATGTATCATGTCACTGGTGGGCCCTTATGGCCCATTATCAGAAGATGTCCCCCTGGAGGATGGAGGGGTGGTGAAAGAGATAAGAAACAGTGCCCCACCTGGTTTTAATGGCTGGGCCATTATCAGAAGGCATCCACCACCCCCCTCCCTCCTAGGGTTACAAGAAAAGGATAAAACATCTCTCAAAAAACAGCTTTCAACAGATGAAACAGAATGCACATTTTTAGGTTACATAATCCAATACACTTTGCTCAAAGCACATTAATATATGTTTACTCATAAGGGACATGCATGGTCACCTTCCTCCAAAATTAAAAGTAATAAAAATTATGTTCCAGGATTCATGCACAATTACAGTTGTACCGAATGATGGCAGGTTGACTCCTCACATACACATTTGTAAGAAGTGGTCCTGTAAATCCTGATTACTAAACAAAGAGGTTACATGAGAATGTGGATGATCCGACAGAAAGAACATTCCACGTTGATGAACCTTCTCATGAACAGAAGTGAAGTAGGCAGAACTCCAACCAAAGACACCAAAAGGACAGTCGTATAATCAGAATCAAGACACCTCATTCCCTTTTACTAGAGACTGTTTTAGTAATTGTTATCTCTCCTTTCTGGGATAAAAAAGTTTCTTTACTTGAAACTATTTACCAAAATTTTTGGTAATTTCTATTCCAACCACTGAAACTCAGAACTCTAGAAATGCTGCGTTAGAGGTCAGCACTGAACTGGTACAGACATAGTACACTTGGTAGTGCAGCCCAAGGGCAGAATAGCAAGAGATGGTTGTAATAACTCAAATATCTCCAATTTTTCCAGTCAAAATGAAAATACCTGTGTGAAAAGTGCATATTATATGGCTCTACGCAAGATATTTACTATGTGTATTATGTTGTATTGATTGTTAATGTTGTATTAATATTTTGATAGTATGGTAAATGTAGTTTTGTAGTTAAAATGTAGTTTTTATATACCAACCACAGGAAAACGTAAATCTTTCAGAGAAAAAAAGAATTTACTACTTCCTTATCAGAAGAGACCAACTTCTCCTGCCTTGCTCAGCCCTGAAGACACCATAGAGATTAAAGGAAAAAAGTGACACTAACCAGAGACAATTCTTTGTTTGAATGGAATTTATGCATCATGTATAAAATGTATGAATATTCAACAGGCTATTGCTTTCAAGAGATAATCCTTTGTTAACGGGAGTCCTTCTTCAGAGCTTTTTTGCTCAGGGAGGCACCCAGACGTCTGTAACTTTGTTTTTATTGTCTCGTATTGTCCTAATCCTAATTGTTCAATTTTTTACTCTAATTCTATTTTTATAACCATCTTATTTACTATTAAACTTTCAAAATTTTAAAAACAAGTGATTGGCGTTTTTCACATCTGTTAAACTATCTTCTCTACAAAGAAAGGACAAATTTACTTAAATATTTGTTCTATCAATTTAAGGGCGCAAGTTAAACACCACTTAAACATTAGTTTTAAAAAGAAGTGGAAGAAGGAAGGGGGCAAGTGACAAAAATTTCCTCTTTATAAACAAAGACCTTGTGTGCAGGGCAGGTATTTTTGTCAAACTGACCGTAGCTATGCGATACCTTAAGGTCACATTCCTTCAAGACATAATTAAAAATGTTAGTAAAATGCTTGCTTTCTTACAGGAAACTATCTTTCCACATGATGGCAAAGTGATGCCCAGCAGAGCTCCTACTCCTGACCAGGACATCTCTAAGATACAACAAAAATCCATTCTCTAATTCTGAGTGCTTCTGAATCTACATTGCAGAAATAAAGATGGGGGAAATGTGTGTTAATGTCTTCACAAATGACTCCATCTGGAAGAATGGGTGAGGGGTCATAACAAACCTAATGATATGAGAAATGGGTATTAATGTCTTCACAAATGATTCCATCTGAAAGGACCAATCAGGTTCTGGAAGAATGGGTGTGGGGGTCACTAAAAACATCAAGCCACCCAAGTTTGTTGCAGAGTCAAGCACAGCTTGAACTTCTGAACTTTGGGGGAAAACCAACAGGCCTAATAGACTTATGAATATTGGCTTCTCCACCTAGGATGGGGTTACAGCTAGTTTTAATGGTCATACAATGTGTGATGGGGGTGGGGGCAGTTCACACGTTCAATGCGGAATATTTAAGTAGGCAGTTTGGGAATCTTTACCTTCCTAGCACCTCAACCCAATGGGGAAAGGAGGATGGCCACATGCAGCTGGGAGTTTAGGATAAAAGGAGGCTGCATCCTCCACTCAAGAGACCCCATAGTGGTATGGCCTAGTGGACTCTCTCCCTTCATTTGAATAAAGTTGCAAGACTCCTCTATCTCCTTTATGAACACCAGCTTTTCACAGCATGATTTTCAGCACGGCAGGGAGTCAAGCAAAGCACCCACTGGCTCACTGCTGCTGTCCACTGTGAAAGAGCTTTGGTCTCAGCATGGTGTTGAAAGTATAACTGCCAGAGGGTCTCGTGAATGAGAAGACTGGGAAGGTTCTTTAACGCACCAGAGAAAACAGACCAAGAAGAGAGTGATGCCTTATGACTCCCCACAGATCATCAGGAGACTCTTTCACTCTACTTGGCCAAACCAGCTGTCATTTTTCAGGAGACTGTAAAGACAATAGAAGGCAAAGAAGTTTCTAAAGAAACACAGCTCAAGAAGAGAGATACTATAGAGTGTGAGAAGACTGTTACAGAAACCTAGTTCTAGAACTAGTTTCTGGAACCTAGAAATCTAGACCTAAGACAGTTTATTGCTTCTTCTCATCCAAGAACATAGAGCCTTAAGCACGTTTTATCACACTAACATAGTAATCCAGAATACATCACTTTCCTTTTCAACCGCACCCACCTTTGCATCAACATCAATCTGATGGCCTGCTGTGGATCTCAAAATTCAGACAATAACACGGGCATTACATCAGTGAGTTTGGTACAAGCAAAACGTACGCACAATGCATTAACAAGCACAAATTAAAAAGGAGAGCGGTACACTCCTGTTTTTCACTTCCATTAAGTGTTCTGCTACATAGTGTCCCAGCACTTAACTAGTGTTGGTGTCCCAGGGCTTCTACCCTGGTAATGCCTTGCTTTCATTAATGTTGAAGCTTCCCCTTGCTGAGCATTGTGCCTTGCCCCCAAAGGATCCATACCTACTTTTCTCTTGTAACAGACACAAATCACTGTTGTTCTGGAAGACGGAACTATATGAGACACCCTTGAGGAATGTTATCTACTTCATCCAAGTATTCAGGATTTTTCTGATCCAATTCTGTGATCATAAAAAATTGTGAGAAATTATGCACATGCACACACACACACTTTTAGCCTTCTACTATGAACCACTAAGCTTAAGACCTGCTGCTGCAAGGCCCTATATGGAGGGCCATTTTCACTGAAACACTGTTGGAGGTCATGATTTATCCTTTTTTCTCCTCATCCTTCTCTCATGGATTTTTGTCCCATTTGTTGCTAAGAAAAAATAATGACTGATACTTAAGAGAGACAAAAGAAATGGCCAAGGTAGGGGAAGGGTTTGGCTGGCTACTCTCTTACCTGAGGGGCTTTCTCTTGGGAAGGGCAAAGGTACTGCAAGATTTTTGCTGGGGGCTGAGTGGCTTAGTTTAGCCCCTAGCTCTCTCTCACTCCTGGCACCCAACAAGGGCAGCTGAGCTGCAGCTTACTCTGGGGAGAATTCACTGCCACTGCAGCACCCAGCCCTGCACTGCTTCTTCCTTACTGTGGGTGAGCCTTTGCTCTTAAGAGCAGCCATTGAACTGGGAACTTACTAACATCTGATCTGATTGGAAAGGACCCTCACCATTGCAATGTATGTCCTAAAGTTAATTCGTGTTAAAAGATATAAGATGTAATTCACCCCCTGTAAATATAAGTTTTCTTTCTAATCAAGTATACTACAGGTTAACTGAGACTAAAGCTGCACGGAGAGGGGTACAAAGAATTTCCTTCGCCAGAGATTACACAGGAGGGACACGAGAAACTATGTTAAGAATTACACGAAAAGGGACACGAGGACACCTCTGCCGGGAATCGTTAAAAAGAGAACAAAGACAACGGAAAAGGGAGATGGAGAATCCGGAGAACCAATGATTACATCAGATCGATATCTCATCCGTCTCCTCCCGACATTAACATTTCTACACAGCACCTGGACACAGCAATCAAGGACATTGTCTTCCAGAGCAAATCCATTCAGACACACCAGAACCCAAACATGAATATCTAATGAGGCTGCCTCAGAAGAGGGAATCTCGGAGTCCCGATTTTCTCTCAGCGATCCAGTGTATAAAAAGAGACAGCTCCAAGCCAGAAATGTGAACTTGGGGGGGTGACATACTGACAGAGTGTGTTACCGCGTTCACCCAGTGCCGAAACCCGGGGTTCGACACTGTCCCTTTAATTGTGGCTATCAGAGACTGTTATTCTGTCTCACAATAAAATTCTAAATTTTGATTTATAGAATTTGGTCTATCGTATTTATTACACCATCTATCCAGGTGCCCCAGAGGAAAATCCAGGACTCTGACCCCATTCCCAGAGGGCGCATCTCCCTGGCTGCGTGAGGCAGCTGCTAAAGAAAAGTCCAGGTGCCACTGCCCAGCTCCACTGCTTTCTGCTGCTGCCTCAGGCATTTTTGCTACACTCCAACCAGTACCATTTGTCCACTGTGATGGGTATTTTGAGATAAATTCGAGTTCTATATGTTATAAACTATAAACTGTATTACAAGCAGAGGGTTCCCACCAAATGGTGGAAACTCTCCTGCTTGCCAAGACTGATTTGCAATCGTAGAGACTCCAGACAATAGAAGGGCAAAGCCCAGATTAGCAACCAAAAGGAATGGCCAAACAGGAGATGTCCCATCCATCAAGGAAGAGCCACCTGCCTCCTCTGGTGATTAACACATGATACCAATCTAGAAGAGGAAGACCCAGAGATGTTGCTATCAGCATCCCAATGCCGACTTTCTGGAATTCCATTCAGGCGCCTGATTCTGCCGAGAAGAAGCATTCAGAACCAAGCGGTCAGAGAAAGAAAACACATGAATATGTGTTGCAGATACAAACTAACAAAATTCTGCCTCGGGGGAGAAAAACTGTATAAAACCTGCCCATTGGATCTAGGCGATTGTGAATAGGAGAAGACTGGTTCATTCGTGACCGTCTCTGCATTCACCCAACTTTGATAACCCGGGATTGAGGTTGTCTCTTTTATTGTGGCTATTTCAGATGGTTATTTTTAAAATGGCAAAGTAAAATTACTTTATATTAAAATTGGCTATTGATTGTCTTTAACATCCACAAAACGCCTTTTAGCCCCTGCGAAGGCTGTGAAGTTTTCTGTTATATTTTGTTTGTGACCCCAGGGGCTGTGCTTGCTTCTGCCATCCCAGCTGCCTCTCCAAGGTCCCTGCTACAGTCCATTTTACCATCCACCCTGCCCACCATTACCACTTGTGCCACAATGTCCCCTGCAGCCACAGGGGAATCATTGTACCTGCCCAGGAGCCAACAGCGACCCTGCCGGGTGTGACAGTAACTACACCAAAGAGGAAAGTGCCTGCAGCCAAGAAAAGGCTGTCACTGGGTTTCTGGTTCTGTTTGTTGTTGCTGCCATTGTTGTTGTTTGTTTGCCTTTATACACTAGTATAAGTTATTCCTTTTTCCCTACACCTTTGCCTGAAAGCCCCTAAGTTTCAAAAGTTGTAATAATTTGGAGGGAAGGGGGTCATATTTTCCATTCCAGGGGAGGTTCCTGTTTCTTTGACAGACCTGTCTTTCAAATCAGGACACACTCAGTTGCGTCAAAAACATAAAATGAACATTCAAAACTCATCTTATTAGCAAAATAGGCTGGAAGTGAAACATACCAGTGAAAAGTTTGGTTGCTGAATTAGCTATTTTGGAATTCATTAGAGCATTTGCAAAATCAAAGGAAATTGTGTCCAAAAATAAAATTAAAAAAAACCAACTTTTTTTCCTCCCCCTTCCAAAACCAAGCAAATTATGGAGTAAGGTGGATTACACTGTCCCATTTCTCCTACAGCAGACAATAATAACTGCCAGGATTCCAGTGAATTCCTCATTATCCAAAGCCTGAAATGTAGAACATATACTGAAACAACCTATGGTAAAACAAATACACTCTCAAGTACAAAATCTATACAAGATAGGATAGCAGAGCCTTGCAGGTCAAGAAATATGTACCAGTGTCTTTACTGGAGCCATGGTATCAGTTCTACTGAGGCCACAACCTTTAACTTCAGTTAATGATTAGCTCTAGTTCTCTCATATGCAGAATGCAGTAACATACAGTACACAAATTCTTACACGAAAAGCAAACGGCCCAAAATGTTCCTATTCAAATGCTTTCAGGATTCAAGCATCTATAGTTACTGTCTTGAAAAATAAAAGCACCCTTAAGCAAGCAGCTACTCTTTTCTCAAGGTGTAAGCTGTTCCAGGGAGATAAATCAACTCCAAAAAAGATGAGTCACCCAACAGTCACTCGGTTTGGCTTATAAAGTTTGCCAATAAAGTTTGGTTTTTAACCTCCTGAGAATGTTGCATTTCTCCGGTATGCCCTCCTCAGGGTAAAGCAATACCCCAAGCCCATTTGAAATACACTCACCAAGTGAGAACTAGGGCTCACCACCAGCCCTACCCAGAACTTTGACTATGTATCTTCTGTAAAAAGAACTCTGCAACCAACCTCTCCCTTGCAGATTTATAGTCTGTAAGAACTTCTGTCAAACATTTGGAACTAGGTGACACTCTATTTCCTCAGTCTGCTCAGAGAGATACAGAAAGACACACAAAGAATGGCAAACACTGAACAACCAAGGTACAGGAAAAGTCTACTTCAAGATTATCACCTTCAGAAACATTACCCAACTGAACTGAGCCACAGCTGCAATTCAGCCTTAGCTTACATCAAAGGATTCAAAGCACATAACGTACTGGTTTAAGAGTTTCAAAAAGGACTCTGAAACAGCTAAAGCTGATAACAAAGGCTGAAGCTTTCTATTTTCTCTGAATTCCCCTTCATTGCATGGCATGAGGGATGAATTTAAGGAATATTTTATCTGAGAAACAAACAAAAAAAGTGGTTGAGTAAAAGGCCACAACTAATGCATGCACTGATTTCATTAAATTATCTTCTGTATCCAAATCTGGAAATTAGGTTTAGCTAGAACACTGGAAAGAATAGAGTTATGAGGATTATGTAAGGCATATACAGAATGACGAGAAAAAGATGGATTCTAAAACTTGTTTACAGCTTACTGCTTGTAGTGAGTGAACTATTTGTACTTTATGGATAAATTTTGCCTTAAACAAGCTGTTTAAGCTTGTTTAATTAAAGGAGAAACCACTGTTAAGCAATGAATACTACAGAGGCAGGGCAGAGGGGTTTTTTATGCCAATTTCTCTCCTGCACTGCAAGCCAGCACCGTGCAGCTGCAAAACTCTAAACTTGGAACCTTTGTTCAGAAAAGTTTTCCAGGCACACCCAGACACGTAAACTCAAGCCCCCTGTTTGACACTGCCAGACTTCCAGAACCTTCCAGAAAGAAGACTGTACATACCCCAGATTCTTCCTGGAGGATGTACTGGAGTGTTTACTACAAGAATCAGGGTAATAAACCCACCAATTTTTGATGCGCATGCATGCCCCCATCCCTGATGGGCTCAGACTGCATACTGCAACCACAGACCATTGCTGGGGGTTAGGTTTGTTCCTTTTTGTCTTAAAGAAATTTTCCCCATAAGTTGCTAAGAGACAAAGTACTGGTGCTTAGATGGTCCTTGACCAACACAAAAGACATGGCCAATCAGGAGGGGAAAGATCACACGAGTTTTGGGGGAGGGAAAAGGACAGAGCTAGGGGAGCTGGGTGTTTTTTGATTTTGCTCTCACATCAGAGAGGATGTCCAGGCTGCAGTTTGCTGCGGGAGAATTCCATGGTAAACAGAAAGTCCAGTCCTGGAAGATTACCACCATCTGCTCGTGTGCCCAGGAATTTGGAGCTCCTTCGCCTGCCCTGCTGAAGATGGGCCAGCCCTGCCTGGGAGTCAAGGCCTCCTCAGCACTGCTTTTTGTGCTACGCTGTAGCCCCGCACCCCCCCGCCCGCCGGGGACATCCTGCCATTCCAGCCACCAGCCTGGGGATTTCCACCATTCCAGCTTGGTGCTCTCGGAGTACCAAGAGATCAGACTACCCCGGGCTTTGTGAAACAAAGCCCCTTGAGGTTCTGGTTCTGTTTATTATTAATGCTGTAATTGTTGTTGTTTGTTTGCTTTGTTATACTTACTAGTAAAGAACTGTTATTCCTTTCCCCATACCTCTGCCTGAAAAGCCCCTTTAATTTTCTAAATTATAATAACTTGGAGGAAGGGGATTGGAATTCCCCATTCCTAGACAGGCCGCACCCCTCCCCAGAAGATACCTGTCTCTCAAACCAAGACAACCATGCCACCCACCCATGTCATTGGAGGCATGGGTGGTGACAGACATCTCTTTTCTTCTCTTCCCAATTTTCCTCTCTTAGGGTGATTATACACTTCAGAATGGCTACAATACCCCTTCTCGAATCTATTAAGTTTCTTTCCACTTAAGGTTTCAAAGCAATTCTTGTAAAATTTGTTGTAGCATCAGTTATTTAGTGGTGTTCTGCTTTAATCCACCCCCAGGGATCCCTTTAACAATGAACTTGATGCCTGCCTCAGGGGTGGGTCACACTGTTATCTTAAACAATATTTCTAAATAGTTTTCACTGCATAAGGAACACATGAATTTGGCTATTTTATATATATTTGAGAATATATAATATATAAGGTATAATATAAATACAATATGTATACATAATGTAGAATAAATATAAAATATACATTTGAGAAAATACCGACCCTCAGCTTGTGAAGCTGGCGATCGTGCCCACTTCTTGATGCAATTCAGGTGGAATACATGGTAGCAATTCTGACAGCTCCACACTGGCGCTACTGTTCGGACCACCTCACAGCATACCATGCACTCATACTTCTCTGTGGTCAGCTGTTCAATCAATGACCCTGCAAATAAAATATATTATTTGTGCACAAAAGAACAGATAGCTGATAAACAAAACTCAAATTAAATTCAAAAAGTTATAGCAAAACTTATTTTACCTCTGTGGCATTAAATAAGGCATTAGTTTACTCCTGGAAGATTCCAGTTTGATACTTGCTATACATTTTTTTAGGTTTAGAGAAGGAGGAAAGAATGTAAGATTCCTATTAAAGTGGCAATGCAAAATCCACTTTGACAAATAACAACTACTCTGATCTTTTTAATTAATACTTTTATGATTGGCAGAAGTTTGAGACTTTACACATCACTTTATAATGGAAATTCATCCTTGAATACACTTTAAACCAAAAATATGAAAACTCTTAAATACAGAAGCCTCTGCCAAAATTGCATTTAATTTCTATCTGTAAGTATTCACAGGAGATGACATTACAAATATTAGCAAAGAACCTGGATTATGGGAATAAGCCCTTTATAAAATGAGTGCTTTAGGAGTGGAATTACTGGGAACAACAGCCAAAGTACAGAGTCTTTCGAGCCATATGAACAAATGCAAAAAAGTACTTTGAAAATAAAGCAAGAACCCCACATTAAAGTCAAAATAGCCTGATGTTCAACCATAAGAAAGGCACCACATAAAGCTCCACTTCTGTCAGACTGTACTGGCTTGAAGGCAAAACCAGCGAGAGACTCTAAGTCAGAATAAAACCATTTAATAGGAGAGAAAAAAGGTAAAATAAAATAAAACACATGCAATACTACAAAACATCACTGTCAGAGTCAGAATACAACCTGAAACCGTGGTGGTAGCAGTCCAGATGAAGTGGTCTTGTTGAAGCAGTGTTCCCGCAGAAAGGTCCAGTAGCTCTTGTCCTCTGGGAATCCAGTGGGTAAGGCTGCCTGTGCTGTCCCAAATGCCAGATTATATCCAGGTGGGAATGCTTGGCTCCTCCCCTTGGGCAGAGCATCTCACAAAGGGTCTTTGCAATGGGTCCTTGATTGCCCATTAAACAGAGATAGCTCCTGGAGGGAGTTATCTATAGATGAGTCATGAAGCAGAGCATTGATGGGCCATTAACAGAAGATAGTCTGGAGGGAGGGGGCAAGGAGAACACTGCCCAACCTAGTTTCAACAACTCATGTAGATGGTGACAGAATACATACTTTGGGCACATATTACATTGTAACCTAGGACACAGATTAACTCTCACTCATCAAGGTAAGACTACCAAATATACCTTTGAAATGTCCACAGGATTTGAAACTATATTAACTACAAGTGTACAGTGTAATGTAAAAATGCACCATTTTAAGATTGTGCCAATACAAGTGTCAGAGACTGAAATGTTATGGTTTATGGCTTAAACATTTTTATGAAGAATTTTTGCCTATTACAGCAAATTGTTTTAACAAAAACTGCATGGAAGTCCAC
Source organism: Hirundo rustica (assembly GCF_015227805.2). Classification (NCBI taxonomy): domain Eukaryota; kingdom Metazoa; phylum Chordata; class Aves; order Passeriformes; family Hirundinidae; genus Hirundo; species Hirundo rustica. The sequence goes on from NC_053450.1 coordinate 98,024,397, forward strand.
TGCACCCTGAATTGGGTCCCTGGGCTGAGGCCCTCAACTGTGAGTTAAACTGTCTAAGGGATAGAGATAAAAAAAGTAACACTGTTGTTCAATGTATCTGGGAAATGATGGGTAACACTGGAAGAGCACACATCTAAGACAGGGATGTCCAGAAGCTTTGGGGTGGAAGCTTTAGCCCCAGGTTTATCTGCTGCCAGACTTGCACAGATCCCAACACAGAAAGGGGAAGCAGGAGAGGTTCTGGATGTGTGGCATAGCCTCTAGTCAGAAGCAGTGAACGCCCATCCGCTGCTGCGCAGACTCGCCCAACTGCAGAGCCCCGCACCCCAGGAAAGCCAGATCTACTGGACATTCATGTAAGGAACAGTTGAGAGGATATAATGGCCCATCAAAGGCCCATTCCAAAGGGTCCCCAGACCATGCATCAGAGAGCACTGCACATGATGCAACACATCCACAGTCTTGCAGGTGACAATATAAAACCGGCCCTACTCAGGGAGGCAGGCGTCTGAGCATTCCCACCTGGCTCATGATCAATCCACTGGATTCTATACTTTTCAGCAGGGGACCCTCACCACCAAGAAGACCAGAGCGAGGGGAACAAGATGTCACTGGAACCCATGGAGGGGGTGATACGTTTCCACTTAACCTGTCTCTGTCAGTTTCCCTGCCTTGCCCTCCCGGTCCCCTTTTTCTATTTCTTTCTTTCTTTTAATTTTCTTTCTCTTTGCCATGTTTACTATTAAGTAAAATAGATCTTTTTTTTTTTGTAGCAACATCTAACCTTGTTTGCGTTTTAATTTTGTTTTTGGGACTATTTGAACCCAAGTATATTCAGCTTTATTTACTGAGAGTTCTCTTTGCTTCTCTGTGATTAGAGTGGATGACAACAACACGGAAAGTTTAAATTCTTAATTAAGGAAATACAAAAGGAAAATAATAGAAAAAATTAATGTCAATTCAAAATCTGCTTGTACCATATGTGACTGTAAGCAAGCCCATGGCTTGCAAGTGTTAACATTGTTTGCCCTCCTCAATAGGATTTTCAAGCTTGTTTACTAGCTCTCCTGCATCAAGCCCCACAGCATTTAGGATTAACAGTCATTTCTACTTGTTATCCCATTATTATCTGCCATAAAGGAAGATTCTCACGTAAAAGATACTTCTTTTCTACAAAAGACTAAAGCTATACCATAATCAGGAACTGCAGTTGTCACAGAAATAGTTAAAAACCTACAATCCCAGTTCCCTGAAAACAGCAGCAGACCATGTTTCAAAAAAAGCTCCCAAATAAAGCATGCAAATAAACTACTGTTTTGGAGGAGAAGTTCCTTAAGTTCCCTGGGAAAGACTACTACTTATTTTCCTGCTTATTCTATGTGATGTTTTTCATTTAATAGTAATGCTGGGAAAAAGACTGAGGTATCTTCAAGGTTATGGGTCTTGGGTTGCAATATATAACCAAAACCATGTATTCTATTCCCAATCTGTTGAAACCAGTTGAAGAGGTGTTTTTTCTTTATCTCATAACTCTGAGGGGGGGAAGGGGGCGGGTGCTTCTGTTAATTGGCCAGCTGTTAAAACCAGGTGGAGCAATGTTCATTATCTCTTCCAGGAGCCATCCTCTCTCCAGGGGGATATCTTGTTAATGGGCCATAAAGGCTCACCACATGAGTAATGAAATTACATCATTCCATTGTGAGATGCTCCACCCAGTGGGAGGAGCCAAGCATTCCTACCTAGATAAAAAATTAATTGAGAACACAAAAGCAGCTGGTTTTCCACTGGATTCCCAGAGGAAAGACAGGGCCCATCTTGCCACCACTGGACTCTTCTACAGGATCATTACTACTCCAACAGAACCACATCTGTTACTCCAGGAGGACTTACATGGACTACTCTTAACACCCTGACCAGGGCATCAGGTTGTATCCTGACTCCTCTGTCAGTGTTTCTAGGATTTTTTAATTGTTTGTTTGCTTTACTACATTTGTATTTTTAATATTCTTAGTAAAGAACTGTTATTCCTATTCCCAAATCTTGCCTGAAGGCCCTTAATTACAAAATTATAGTAATTTGGAGGGAGGGGATTTACATTCTCCATTCCAAGGGAAGCTTTAGCTTTCCCTGGCAGACACCTGTCTTTTCCAAACAAAGACATCACGATTCAAATAGAACCCAGGAGCATGACAGTTAATTTATTTAGATCTTGACTGTCCCAAAAGAAGAAAATTTCCAACTAGGTCTATCTTATGTTTCCTGATTATGCTATTACTTTCTCAGCTGTGAAATAGGAGATACTGAGAAGCAAAGTCTTCAACAGACCTGATATCACAGTTAAGATAATTGGAACTAGTCTATCCATCTCTGTCATTCTGTGCTGCAGAAGATAAGGTTGAGATGTTTTGTAAAAAAACAAATAAATTTAATTCTCAGTGTTTCTCCTTATTGCTTCTGAACTTTTAAAACACTTAACAGTTAGTGCTTAAGCTTATGCAAAACAGTAAGAATAAGCTACCTAACATGTAGTTGAAACAACAACCAGTATCATAGCAGTGAAGAGATCCAGCTGATTTCCATTTAATGTTTTAAGTTACTAACGGTACGAGTCAGCATTAAATTCCCTCAGCCAAAAACTGTGGGTCTGGTTTACGTTGTCAACAGAACAGGTTTCTGTTCTCAAACTTCCAAAAACAGTATCCAGATATTGCCTCTATTTCTAATTACCTTTTGAGGTGATGCCTAATGTCTTTTGTATTTTTTCTTTTATATAGTCCTTGTATTCTTCACACATATATTTGGAGCTCTGTAGCCTATTATTGCATTTGTAGCTAGTTTTCCCAGTACTTTTCCCTGCCCTAATAGGCAGAAAGACAAAATACATTCCAAGATCCCTATGCTATCTTGGTTCTCCTTAGAAACCAAGCTTGAGAAACAGCTCTTTGAGACACATTTTCATCAACAAGGTTCAGTCCCACCTGAAGGGGAAGGATTTAGAAGGGGCTTGAACTGGGGGGAAATTGCATCACCACTTGTGCAACTAATTGGTGATTTTTGTCAATTATGCTAACTTACTAAACTTATAAAACTGTATGCACCCCTGGGGGGGGGGGGGGGGGCAGGACTTTGTGGACATTTTCCATATTTACCCCTGGAGGCCTCCAATAAAGACCAGCTTTTCTATCACCTCTTACACTAATACAATCTCAGAAGTATGTGTTGTTTCTTTTATAGGTTAAGGCATCAAAGGTGCAGGAAAAAAGCACATAAAATTCAGGTATGTATAGAAAACTGTTCCCCTGTCTGGCATTTTTCTACTTCTACATCAAACATGAGAAGACTTATTCTGCAAAAGTCAGTTTCAGCATCATCCTTCTCAAGTCCCATTGCTCAGAATACTCAGAATTTGACTCCTACAGCATATGCATTTTAATATGGTACCTGACTAGGACATCATTTGCAGTTTGATAGCAAAACAGAAAAAACTTTAAAAAAAATCTGTCATTCTCTAGTAAACTTACAGAATATGTTCCCACTGAGAAACTAGACATTTACATTTAATTCTACCCTCTGACACCAATACCAATTTAATGTGAAATAATAATCTTCAGCTACTCAAGGCAGGAACTGAAGCAAAGACTGTTTGAATTATTCAAGATTGTATCTTTCATACAGGAGTCCAGGACACTCTCAAAAACTTACCTGTATGAGTTTCTTTGTTTTTTGGTACATCACTTTGCTTTTTCCAGTACTGGGTCCAGCTGAAATGAAGTGAAGGTACTTGATCCCCCTTTAGCAGAAACTTTCTTCCATTGAACTTGAGAGACTCAGACAACTGACGTCTGATTTCACGGGTCAAGTTTTCATCATTTTTGTGAGCAATGAGTTCTTTCTTCCTTTCATTTTTATCTTTTGGAGTATATGCAACAGAAGACTTCTTACTTACTTTTGTATTTTTACTACGGTGAGAATCGTGTCTTTTTTGACACTCTTTTTCTACTTGGGGTTTATTCCACACAGGCTTCCGGGGATATCTTTTGTTTACATTATTGTAGCCTTTTTGCTCATCTCCACTTCCAAAAGGTGCATCACAGAATGCCTTTCCAAGAGATGATTCTGAAGAGTCAGACTGTGTCAAATCCAAAGATGGCAATTTTTCAAACAGCTCTACTTTCTGTTTAGAGCTGACTCGTTTTTCATGGTCATGTACTTGCCTTCCCTTTTCCCTGAAACCTCTTGCAGATGTATGCATCAGATGTGTTCTCTTTGGTTTTGCTCCTCTGCTATCTGCATTAGGTAGCTCCCTGTCACTCTCAGAGGAGAGAAAATCACTGTATCCTCTAGGAGGTGCTCTCCTACCAGGTACTAGTGCAGCATCTGAAATTCCTGGACCTGCAGCAGCATCAGTAGTACTTCGCCTTATCTTATTTCTAGCACATGTGCTATCATTTCTTAATCTGTGCAATCTCTGGCTTTGGAAGCTGCGATTCTTCAAACTTTTACCAGTACCAAAATATTGCTGGAACTCTTCAGAATTCCCATACTGACTTTCTGGATTACAAAAGCCATGATATTTTGTGGAAGAGCTTTCATAATCTGTACTTCCTTCATAAGACAGACTAGGAATTGGTATATTACTTCTACTCTGATTACTGTTAGAGTCTTTCCTGTCTTTATTTAGCCAGTTTATATCTGTAGGTTGTCTTTCTCCAGGAATGGAATCAGCAGCATCAAGACTGAAATTGAATGTACCTAAAAATAAAAAAATAAATACAAATTTATAAAAATTAAACAGTAAATACTTCTTTTCAACCCAATTACCATGCATGCAATGGTCCAGAAGTTCAGTCAATCACATGCTTGACAGAACAACTGCAAACAAGCATCCAGAAACTAGAACTGAATCATACATGCTTTGTAGAAGCCTTCTTGTCTTGTCAACTTTACAGAAGGACTGTGATGACTCAGAGTTAAGAATATCAAAAAGAAGGTGAAGGAAAACTTTTGAAGCAGCACAAGATACGCAAGTGTGATCATCAGCGTTTAATATCTAAAGTTTTTCCTAGCATGTTTACATACATACAGGAACCTGGAAAAAAAGGGGTTCTTTAAATACAATGTCTACATCTGAGATTTGAATATTATACAAAATTTTAAATATAAATTAGAAGTAGCAGTAGCAAATATTTGCACCAACTCTGATTACACTGTTCTACAAAGAGACATATTAAACAGCACAGAGCACCTGTGTAAAATTATTTTTCTGAGGCCATCAGCCTGAACCATGCTACTTCAGAGATCTTCTGTAATTTCTGTCTCTAGATAAAAGAGAACTCCTATGTTGCTCAACTCCCTGTAACATTGTGCCAGTAGGGCCTGCAACAGAAATTAGGTGAATATCAGGGATAGTTTAATTAGCTGTGGCAGATTGGTTAAATCTTACATAGTAGTATAAAAAAAACCAAAACAAATAGCAAAAAACAATGTCGTTTATAAAATCTCATGGAGGTAGTACCCATTTTACTGGTTGGGTAGGTTACCTCACATGGTAGGGCAGAGTGCAGCTTATTCCAATTGAAAAAATAATCAAGCACTTAGGCCATGCCTTAGGCCAAGAGACTCTCCAAAAGGCTAATGCAATGTAGCTTCCTGAACTACATATTTTTTTAATAAAGATTTTGGAAATTAACATTTTGAAAGGAAGAATAAACCAGAACATTTCAAGGCACTAACATACTTTTTTTTTTTCCCCAGTGAATTTAATTCACTTTCAAATGAAACTTCTTTTTAAACCTCTAGGAATAGCCACAGCTGCAATGTGAAAGCTGGCAGCCAAAGAAAAAAATATAACATATGATTTTGTGGAAGTGAAGCTTTAACCTTAATAAAAATAAATAATTTAAAAATACACTTTAGGACATTTTAACCACATAGCCTAATTCATACTTTAGTTTTTAAAAGAGCAGTTGAAATTGGTTTGGGTTTTTTTGCCATTGCAAAAACTATATTATTTATTATTTGTATACTATATATAATGTAATTTAAAATTACCTATATTTACTATATCCATATATATTAACATTGCAACATTACATTGCAAGACAGTATATATTATTAATATAGTATATTATATATTATTATATGCCATTCTATACTGTATTATATGTTATAAATAAACTAGATACAAATGGCAAATACAAATCGTTTAGGATTTTTTAAGCTGAAATACTAACCTGATTCTGAGAGAACAGAATCAGAAGACCTGACAGCAGTCTGGTCTTCAAAACAGCTCAAGACTGATTAAGAATTAATCTTAACTCAGGCAGAAAAGAAGTAGAGATGCAGGTGCTGATCTCTTCTTCCTGGTACCCAGTGCCAGCACATGTGGGAATAGTTCAAAGCAGACCCTTGGGGTGGAGGGGGAGGGACAAAGAGGTGTTCAGAGTTGACATTAAGGGACACTTCTTTGCCAAAAGTGTAGTCAAAATCTTTAACAGGCCTTCCAGAAGGCTGGTCAATACCCCACAGCTGCCAGTGTCCAAGAGGCAATTGGACAACACTCTTAATATGCTTTAACTTTTGGTCAGCCCTGAAGAGGTCAGGTCTGGATTCAATGACCATTGCAGGTCCCTTCCAGCTGGACTATTTTATTGTTAGGACTGCAGACCCTACCTACTAAGTACCAACATTAGGCATATAAATATGAAATAATCTAGACTGCAAGCATCTTCCCTAGAAAGACTATTTTTCTCAGCATATGTATCCTTTGCAAAGAACTGCAAATGCTGTTTTAAAGTTGTCCATTTTAATTTCTACATCTACACTTACTTTCAGTTTTCTCAATGTTTTGCCAGCTTCTTTTGTATCACTAATAAAGAGCAGTATGATGGTAAACTATGTTTACAGCAGTCATTCAGTATAGATTACTTAAGCTTCCCACATTTTGATTTGAAAATAGAATGCAATTCTATAATTATATGCAAATCTTATTTGACACAACCCATTTTATTAGCTGTTTGAAGTTTTCTTTTGTATACACTAAAACTTAAAGTCTGATGGATAGCTAAAGTTTAATAAAAACAGGTTTTGCAAAACTCACACAGCTTGCCTCTAAAAGGCATATTCTATTTTTAAAGACCATTTGCTCTTTTTGTTATGAGATGTGGTATGTAAAACGAATGAAGGAATTACAGTCAGATTCACCTTTCAGCATAACCTCCAAGAAGTCTAACCAGAATATACAATACAACTGTCGAAATAATATTTTGAAAGCACTTTTCAAATGATCTATTAAGTCTGCAGAAAAAAAATGAGAAACTGGGATTCAGATATTAAAAAGCACCTCCAAAATATGAATAATTCATTAGCATTTTTTACCTCAATAAGATTCCTATTTTTGCTGCCAGTTTCTACATAATGAAGAAAATTCCACAGTGGTAAATTCTACTAAAACTGATTTCTGTCTGCCGAGACAAGAAACTGTCAAATGTACAAGTGTAATAATAAGTAGCTAACACTGGCTGAAATTGTTGCTGACATGCTTACACATACATACACAAAAATTCAAAGTAAAAGTGATGACCCAAAGCTAAAGTCCAGCCTGTATTTCTATAAAATAAACACAGACTATCATAGTACCTTTAGAAAAAACTTGTATATTGTCTCACCACTGTGCCTGAGAACATCATGGAACAGATCCCCCTAGAAGTTATACTAAGGCATATGGAGGAAGGAGGTGATTTGGGGCAGCCAGCACAGCTCCACCAAGGACAAGTCCCACCTGACCAACTCAGTGGCTTTCTATGATGGAGTAACTACATAAGCGGACAAGGGAAGGGCTACATATATTATTTATCTGGACTTCTGTAAAAACTTCTTTACAGTCTCCTGCAACATCCTGCTTTCTCTATCAGAGAGATGGGTGGACTACTAGGCAGCAAAGAAATTGGCTGGAAAGTCACATCCAGAGAGTAGTGGTCAACAGCTCAGAGTCCTGATGGACATCAGTGACAAGTGGTGCCCCTCAGAGGTCTGTATTGCAACCGCCATTGTTTAGTATCTTCATTAATTATATAATCATAGAGATACATTGTACCCTCAGCAAATTTGCAGATGCCACCAAGCTGAGCAGCGCAATTGACACACCTGAAGGAAGGGATGCCTTCCTGAGGGACCTGGACAAGCTCAAGAAGTGGGCCCATAGGAATCTCATGAGGTTCAATGAGACCAACGGCAAAGTGCTGCACCTGGGTCAGGGCAACACCCAGTATCAATAAAGGCTGGAGGACGAACAGATCAAGAATGACCCTGCTGAGAAGAACTCAGTAAGAGAGGCAGACATGGCCTCACAACATGTGTTCACAGCCCAGAAGACCAACTGCATCCTGGGCTGCATCAAAAGAAGTGTGGCCAGCAGGTCAAATGAGTTGATTTAACCCCTCCACTCTGCTCTGAGTACTCTGCACCTGGAGTGCTGCATCCAGCTATGGAGACTCCAGCACATGAAGGACATCAACTTCTTGAACTGAAGCAAGTGTGGAGGACGCCACCAAGATGGCTGGAAGGATGGAGCATATCTCCTGCGAGGAAAGGCTAAGAGAATTGAATTTGTTCAACCTGGAGAAGAGGCTCCAAGGTGACCTAACTGCAACTTTCAAGTACCTGAAGGGAGCCCACAAGAAAAACAGACAAGGACTTTTTAAAAAGACATGTAGTGGCAGGACAAGCGAATCGGGCTTCAACCTGGGAGAGGAGAGATTTAGCTTAGATATAAAGAAGAAAGTCTTTACTGTGACAGTGTTAAGGTACTGGAACAAGTTGCCCAAAGCAAGGGTCCCATCACTGGAAGTGTTCAAAGCCACACTGGATGGCAGTCAGAACAAGCAGGTCTAGTGGAAGGTGTCCCTGCACATCACATGGGGGTTGAAACTAGATGACTTTTCAGGTCCTTTCTAGCCCAAGCCAACCTATGATTCTATGATTTTAGCATCCCTAGGAACTTTGGTTTGAATGAATGAAGCATATGAAAGCCATATGGTTTCATGCCTGCTCTGCCATAACATTAAAACCCTTCAGCATTAACTGTTGACAAAACCAGAATGCCCTGGCAAAGAGGTAGTCCTTGTGAATTATCTTTAAGAAAAATATTTTGATAAGGACACATTTAAAAATACAAAGCAAATTAATAAGTACTCATCCCATTTTAGTAAGTACAAGCTCATCTTCAAAACCAGAGTTTATACTTGGGAACAGTGCAGCCAATAGTTTTGGTACTTTTCTTATGAATACATTAAAGATGCCATTTGAAGTTGCCACATAAAGACATTATGCGTAAGTGACATATTTTAGAAGAGTTTCACAGTTTCAGGAATTTATATTCAATTATATTTTTAAGAACCATTAAATAATGTACCTTAATTAGTATGAAGTTGAAAATTAGAAACAAACATAGGAGAGAAAAATATATTGACAAAGCTAATCAGAGGAAAAATAACTAAGTCCACAGAACAGGGACTTAAGCATCAGAGTTAGTACTTCCTTATTCTTAAATTAATTCAGCTTTATTTCCCAGACAGGAAGAACTGATTTCCTTTTGAAGTTTCCTATCAATACAAAACTGGAATGAAACAAGCAATACTGATTATTACCATTCTTTCTGAATGCACTTCAGACATGTTTTAACTGACTGCTTTTAATGGGATAACCATAAATTCAGCCAAAAATAGCGCCTTGCACTGTGTGCAAAAATGGTTTATTCAGTACTGTGTGTTTGGCTCCACAACGCAAAAAGTATACAAAAACATTAGGTGTCCAAAGGAGGAGAGCAGTGAGAGTAGAAGACTAAATGACGTGAGGAGCAGCTGAAAATATTAGCTCTGTTGAGCTTGGAGGAAACTGAGGGGGGACCTTATTGCTGCCTACAGTTTTCTCATAGGAGGAAGTGGAGAGGCAGTTGCTGACTTCTTCTCACCAGCGTACAGTGATAGGACATGAAGAAAAGCTTAAAGCTTGGTCACAGAGTTCAGACTGGATAGTTATCAGGAAAAACTTCAGTTAAAAGATGGTCAAGTACTGGAAAAAAAAAGCTTTATAGGAAAGTGGACCCCAAGCTTTTCAGGATTTGAGAAATGTTTTAATAATGTGCTTAGATATATGATTTAACTTTTTGATTGCCCTGTGTGATGTCAAGCATTTGACTCAATGACTCTTGTGAGTCTCCTTCCACTCAGAATATGCTATTGAATGATGTTCTATTTATATACTGTCTCTCACCTATAAGACAAAGTTAATTTCAGGATAGATGTCTTTAGCTTTAAGGCAATTCAAATAACCTATTCTTTCACCTAAAGATAGATGACAGTAGAATGTGCACGCAGCAATCTATTTGTGTCAGCATTACATTAAATCCCGATGAGATGATTCAGTCAGCTGCACACAACATGCAAGTTAAATGGAAGACACTCTCTGCAGCTCTTAAAATTCCTGTATTAATCAGTGGAACAACAACTCAGAAAACAAAAGAAAAAACCCCACAAGCAAATAAACAAAACCAAAAAAACCCAAACAAACGAAAAACGAATGTTGCATTAAGCAAATCTGAGGCCTTCCCCATACCACTGGAAGCTTTAAACCAGACTACCAAATCGATTATTTTCTGTCTTCTCTGATCATTTAGCACATTCACCTACAGCATCTCACAATTTTCAAGATGATACAGATTTACAAAATGTTGAATATTCTTCTTAAACAGGAGTTACATTGTTTCAGGCTTAATGAATCAAGCAGTGCAACCCATTTCCGAGCAAAACAATCTGCATGCACAAAACTCATGGTTTATTTCAACTATATTAGCTCATGCCATAAAACACATGCTCCTTTCCTACAGCTCTTGCTGGAAATTATTAGAGAATAATATTCAAAATCAGCCTAACCATAGAATTACAGAATGGCTCATTTTGAGACTTCTACAGATCACCTAGCCAAAAAGTCCTGCCCAAAAAGGGTCAATTGCCTGTAACTGTGACCAGCTGGATTTTGAGTCTCTCCAAGGACAGAGAGGCCATGACCTTTCTAAGCAACCTGATCCAGTGTTATTACCATTCTCACAGCAAAAAGGTTTTTCCTTGTGTTCAGCTGGAAGTTTGTATCTGTGGCCTCTTGTCCTTTAATTTAATACCACTAAGAAGAAACTGGTTCCATATTCTTTATTTCCACCTTTTCAGTACTTGTACACAGCACTAAGATTACTCTGACACTTCTTAAGACTAAACAGTTCCAGCTCCTTCTACCTCTCCTCATGTGGGGGATGCTCCAATTCCTTGTCTTCATAGCCCTTTGCTGGACTCAGTCCAGTATGAACTAGACTGTACATATCTTCCTTGCCCAGAACTGGACACAGTGTTCCAGGGTTGGCCTCATCTCATCTTTTCTGCAAAGCTATTTTCCAGCTAGATAGTCCCCTGTGTATATTGGTGCACAGTGCAGTGTTATTGTCTTTTTACAATATTGTACAGTTTCACACCCAATTCACTGCATCTACACTTCAAATGGAACTTTAAAGTTTTAGCCAGCCTATTTCTGGATGACATGGGAGAGAATTCAAAAGTAGGATTTCATCATCCTAACAAAAGGACCTACTACAAAATGGGTTTTGCATATAGAAAACAAATATATTTTAAGTTTTCACTTTCCTCTCTCTCTTACAGTGGGCTACTCAATGCTTTATAGTAATTCCCTGATTATCTTCAGCTTAATGATGCATTGTACCATGTATAAGACCCAGCTATGGTTGTGATGGCAAAAAACCTGAAACTACATTGAACAGCAAGTACAGCAACTGATGGGAAAAAAATCCATTAACAGCTGTTAAATACAATCCCCTTCTCCCGTCTAGGTGCACAGGGGCCAAAGCTAGCAAGATGCAGCAATGTGAACAATTATTATATAATTGCCTTGAAGCTTACATTTTTCCTCTTTGTCTTCTATAATCAGTTACTGTGTCTCAATAATTCTTCACTATTGACAAAATATCCTGGATGGGCAGCACATCTGCAGCAACCCAAAGCTGACACTCTTCGACCCTCTGTTCTACTCCGAGAGCAGTTTTTAAGCTTTCAAAATCAGACACTTGCTTTGTCCATGAAGTTGTAGCGCAAAACCCAGTTTACATTCTAATAGTGCACACATACAACTCAAAACTTACCTATGAGATTTTTCTTGAGAGCACAGTATTACCACAACACAACCTTAGAATTTAATCCCAAGTAACAATATTTGTGTTCTCTTAAGTATACTAAGGCAAGTGTAGAAATGGTTCCCCATACAGACTAATCTACTGCTTTACACTAAATTAGCATTTTTTAGCCTAGTATACCTATGACTCTTTATTCCAATACATATATACAACACAGAAGATTTCACAATCAGAGCTGACCTGCAGCCTGACAGCATGAAAGATAAACAGACAAGAAAAAATTTGACTGCACCAGCTTTATTGAAGCTATGTCTCTCTTCTCTGTACCATGTCCCAGGCCATTTCTGTCAGGGCAGTTTGTGGACCCATTCTCATACCACCAAAAAATGAACTCAAATAACTTCTCCATCATGATAGCCAGGCTGCCAAGAACAGGGGGTGCTATTAAGTACATTGGCTGTTGATAATCTCAATCTGAATTAATATCAGGATGCTGCAAAACTAGAGAATGATACTTTCTTCTTCACCCAAACCACAGAAGTCCAGGATTCTCCCTGACAGAAATCCAACAGCTTTATAAACAATTAAATTAGTCAGTTCATCAACTGACCTCAATGTGACTGATTACTGAAGAAGGTCTACCTTGATAACTGTAAAATTAAGCTATGATGAAAAAACTAATTATCATTAATTACTCTCAGCAACGGTGTTATTTCCAGATACATACTCCCAAGAAAATTACATAAGGGTTCTTCTACTGTTAAGTACCTGGAATACAGTACAAATAATTAAATGAAAGGCTGAAATATCAATCTTGAAAGGTTTCCTTCCCATGCCTCAGCAACCATAACCAAAAAAAACTAAAATTAATCTGAACCTGCATCATATACATAAGCCGGTCAAAACAAAAGAAAATGCATTTTTCTGCATGTTGCCCTCAATCCCTATCTTAGGCCGTGTCCTTAAGATGCTCTCCATCCGTGAGCCCCTGCCTAGATCCCTCTGCGCAGGTAGCACCTACTCTAAGCAGTAACCTCCTGCATGTCCAAGACTTCTGCTCAGAGATCCCTCTGCGACGCCTCAATAAGCCGTGATTTTATAGCAGCTCGTGGGCCTAAGACGTTGTCATGGTCACTGTGCGGGCACCCTGAAATCTGGGTTTCAAGGACATGGATGGGCAGAGAGCAGACAGGTTTTCCAGTAACCAAGCTCTTCTTTCTGTATTTTCTCTGGCGTTACCAGAGACGTTACATTCGTTTGTCACATACCAGGAGCAGGCACGTTCCTCCTCGGGCAAAGCTCTTCCTACCGGGCCCTGCGGCACAGGCGCCGCCAAGTCGCGGCGCGCCGGGGCGGGGCAGCCGCAACAGGTAGTGCCGCAGCCCTCACCCTTCGCCTCGGCGCGACTTTCTACCCGCTAGTATCGCTGGGGACTGATGACTACTCCTCCCCTTCACTACGCCCACCCAATCCTGCAGTCTCCCTCCACAGTCCCCCTCCCCCAGCGCGCCAGCCATGCTCACCTGAGCCGGGCCGCGCCTCCGCCATGCCAGCACCTGGCCCACCTCGCAGTCCGGCATCCCAGCTGCCGCGCACGCGCACAGCTCGCGCACACGCCACCGATTGAGCCTTATCTCTCCGCGCGCAGGCGCACAGCAGCGGCGAGCGGAAGAGCAGGACGGAGCACAAGGCGGAAGAGGCGGAGCCGAGAGTGGTGTGAGTTCCGGAGCACTGCTTGGGTGTCGGATTGCGTAGCGCTGTGTCTCTATTGGCGCTGTTTCTTCAATGGCCGTAAAGAGCCGGAAGTCGGAAACCTTGTTTGATGCTGTAAAGGAGGAAGAAAATAAGACTAACAGCGAGAAGGAAATGCTAGCTGTGGCAATAAATTGACCTTTTGTTTAGCAATCGGCTTGCCTCCAGCATATCCGAGTCCGGCCGGGCGAGCCAAGAGCAGGAGGGTGGGTACAGGACATCTCGACCCTCTGTCTCAATGTGTAAGAGAAGTACTTTTTCTAGGCACAGGAGAGAAAGCAGGAATGTGTTATCAGGCTGTCTTGTAGGAGGTAGGAGAGACATAAAAAAAGTCCACACAAGGATTCCCATACTACAGCTGGTGGTGCAGATGAATTTTGTGCTCCAGCTACAAATACTCCATAGAGCTGCATGATTCATCATACTGCGGGTTTCAGCAGCAATGTTTAACCATTTTATGATTCACACTTTCCTGCAGAGGCTTGCAGTGCCATGGTTACAGTACATCTGCTGAACAGCTCAGAGACCTTACAGAGCTCCTGATTTTTACAGAGACTACAGAGAAAGTTCATAGATCTATAACATCAGCAGCTCTGAAGAACAGCACCTCAGGAGCACTGCTGCACACAGCCTGTCTGCATTTTGACCTCCACATGCCACCCTCCTAGTGAAAATCTCCATTCCAAGTTCCACTTGCTGCATAGTACTGCTGAGAGAATGACAAGATTTATCTTTACCAACAAGCCCGGGGTCTGCTGGTAGATAAAACTAGCACTGAGAGATAAGAGAAACAATGGGAAGGATTCTACTGATTGATGAATGAAAAAGAAGATACTTGCCTTTACAAACAAACTATAGGTTTGTTTGTAAAGGAAATTTAATATTGAAAGATGAAAGCAACAATGGGGAAAAACCCATAAATCCCATAAGAATTAAAAATTAGGGGGATTATACACTAAAAGGGGAATCTTAGGCATTTTGGGAAGTCTGTACCTCTCAAGTACCTCAGCCAGTACAGAAAAAGAGAGGGAAATGCGGCCGGGAAATTAGGATAAAAAGGAGGCTGCGTACTCTGAAAAACTGAGAGACCCCAGGGCAAATGCCCCATGGCCTCTCCCTTTATTCAAATAAAGAAAAAGGACTCCTCTGTCTCCTTTTGGGACATAAACCTCTGGTGTTTGTGGATTAATTTTCCGAACACTACTGTTCATAGTGGGCAAACTTCATGGCTCGTAAAGTCCTTAAGGAACTTGTGGGTTATTGCAGAAACACTAGCTACTGAAATGCCCCCAAGACTCCTGCCATTGCTGCAAAGGAAGCTTGCTTTGCCCAGTATGGCAACGGCCTTAAGAAGATGCTACATGATTTGCCATGCATTCTGAGTGTATTTAAAGTACTTTGCTGTATGTAAATATGGTGATCGTCTAGGGTTGCAAAGAAAGGTATATATCACTAGCATCCTTTCAGAGATGGTGTTTGGTTTTCCTGCTGCTGTCAAGAAAATTGCATTAGTCCTCTAGTTCCCATAGACTTCTCTGTCACTACTGTAAAGATGTAACCATAATATTCACAAAGAACTACTAAAAATTTTTAACACTGCCCTTTTTTTTGTTTTCCCCTTTCCTGTCTTAAATTTGCATTGGGTCAATTCCAACCATTCCTGATAGCCTAACTTAACTGCCCCATGTTTCTCTACAGGCATCTGCTTTTATTTTCTTCTTTAGTTTGGCCAAAATAGCCTTTTTAACTTTTCCTCATAATTTCTTCTTTTCACTTCAGGGACAGTGGAAAGGATCTCCCCACTGTATCATACACCTTCTCTTAAAACATATCTTTTGTTTCCACTTTGTCATGCTTGGCTATTTATCTTTGATCTTTTTGCCATTTATCACTTATTTCTTTGCTCAGTGGCTGCTTCTTTTCATCTGAACAGTATGACTGTCAGGATGTAGCGGGAACAGACTGCTCCAATCTGGATGTAGAAGATAGAGCTGGGAGCTAAAAGTCATCAAATTCAATACCTGAGCAAGAAGAGCAAAGCAGGTTCACCAACAGTCCAGGCAACAGGCCAGGTTGCCTGCAGTGACAGGGCAGCTCAAGATAGAAGTCAAGACAGCAAGTAAAAGTCAAAGAGGTTAGGCACAAGCATACCTGCAACATATTTCAGGCAGAAAGAAAGAGAGCAGGTGTTTCAAAGCATTGAGGGAAAGAACAAGGGGCAGGCACCCTTTGAAGTTGATGTGAGCTCATCCAGACAAACAGGATGTCGGGGGAAGGGACATGGGAAAGATGTAGTTGGGACTCTTACAGTCATCTCTCCTATATGCAGCAGGGATGACAGTAAACAGCCTTGCCTTTCAAGGGAGAGGGGGAGATGAGGCAGGGAAGAAGAAGGAACGGGAGCCCTAGCCTAGGTCTGTGTCAGCGTGTGTGCCAAGGAGGAAAAATCTCTAAGAGAAACACAATTCACTCCTGAATTGTCATCATGGTATAGTAATTTCTAAAAACCAGTCAGCCTATGGTGGGGTCAGTGACTGCTCAGGATATGCCTTGACATGAAGACAGCAAGGTTGTCATGACGTGGAGATTCTGGTGAGGAAGATAAAATGGACTACAGCCAATAAACTACAAGTCTAGATGTTCAGCATGAGTCTCCTGCACACACACAATACCATTTTGTGCAAAGTATTTCCTGGAGTTCCTGATTTTTACATACTGTTCCTATGTATTTACAAGTGCCATTGGGGTTACAATCCCTGCAGCCAGGAGCACTAGTTTAATACAGTACTGTGTACAGCTCTGGAAGGCAAGGGAGGCATTATAAGGTGCTGCAAGCACAGTCAATTTCAGCTCACAGTGATGCTCTCTCTAATTATTTTCTTCCTTACATAAAGCTCTTATGGACCAAAAAAAACCACCAAAACCCACAAAAAACCCAAACCAAACCAAACCAAAAAACAAAAACAAAACCAAACCAAACCAAAACAAAACAAAACAAAAAAAAAACCCAAACAAAAAGCCCACCCAAGAAAAAAAAAAACCATCGACCAATATATGCTTTCATTTTAAAAGACACCTGTTGCTGGGGACAGCTTTTTAGAAGCATCCTTCCAAAAGCTAAATCTGGGCATAAAATTGAAATAGAATCCATACTTGTGGCAGATAAAAAGTAAACCACACCATAAGACAGTCTAAAAGAATTTGAGGAACAACTTGCATAAGGAATAAAATCTAATAATAAATCCCCTTTCAAACACTTCAGGCACTGGCTGTCTGTCTGACAGACTGCAGTACCAGTAAAATTGAAAGATATTTAAAAGGACATTCAAGAAAATAACAGAAAATCTAAATTAATTCTTTGCATTTGTGTTCACTACAGTAGAGATGGATGAAAGATTCTCAAGCTAGCTCTTCTTTTTTATGGGGGGACCCACTAGGGGTTATGTCTTGAAAGATTCCATATGTAACATACAGCTTATGGAACATATAGGCAAAATTAATAATAACAAATCACACGGACCAGACAGTATATAACCAGCAATTCTAAAAGAATTCAATAGTGAACTACAAACAGTCCTGAAAAAACTCTAGCACAAAACTGATTAAGTAGCAGAAGGCAGCTACAGCTGACTCTTGAAAGTTGATTTTAAAAGAATGCCTAAGATCTCGGGTTTTTCTCCTGAGATTCAGGTGGTTTTAGAGTCCTTTGCCTTCTGAAAAGCCCTGAGCCAGATGCAAGAAAGAGATGGAGTCTTCAGGTTCTGATTTTTCAAGGTTGCACGCTTTATTATTTCTCACAATTGTTTCTGTGCCCAGCTAAGATCTGTGCAGCTGCTCGGGCATCTGACGACTCCCTCCGCACTGGGATGTCGCTGCCTCTTATAGTAATTGTTACGTATTCTTTATTTATAGTTACTTGCCTACTTGCCTACTACCTATACTAAACATCTCTGCTCTGACCCAATCTCCTTAAATTAGTTTGTGCCACCGTCACCACAGAAAATGGAGTGAATGAAGAAGAAAGAAGAAGCAAGAGACAACGCCCAGAATCGTCCATCTTGCTCCCATCTACTTCTATACTAAAGAACTCTAAACTATGATTTTTCACCCTGTGAAAAGCTAAACTTTCACACTCTTGTGGCCTGTAATTCATCTTGCAATGTAAGAAGCCTTTCCCATGGGCTGGGATCAAAGGCAGTGTCTTCCTGGGCTCTGTGCCAGGGTCCCAGTTCCCCCTGTCCAGGTCCCAGACCCCTCTGCCCAGGTCTCTGACCTTCCAGGGCAACCAAAGGAATGCCCTGGACTCTGACAATAAGAAATCTAGAAAAGTACAGTCCTGATGTCCATAGCAGGCAATTTAATGGAAACTGTAAAATAGATTAGAATTGGTGAGCATATGCATAAAGATGTTCTAGTAGGGATGAGTCATAAGGGCTTTTGTAAAGGGAAGAACTGCCTCACAGTCTCACAATCCTACTGAAAATACTTATTAGTCCCTCATGGCTAAGGAAGATAGATCCTGGAATATTGACCATGGATTTCTGGAAGGAATTTGGAGAGGTTAATCATCAAAAGCTCTTAAAAGTTACACTGCCCAAGAAATAATTAATTGCAGGGGTAAATAACTGAATAAGACAAGGAAATAAGCAAATAAGACAGTCAATAGTCCTTTTTCAGAGGAAAAGGAGGTAATCAATAGAGTCACACAAGGAAGTGTTTTGGAACTTGATCTGTGCAACATATTTCCCAAGAATCTGGAAATGGCACTGTCAGAGTCTGCCGACAGTACAGTGTTATTTAGGGACATATAAGCAATGGCAGACTGAGAAGAACTGCAAGCAGAAGAGTCTTTGAATACTGAGTATATGGGCAAAAATATAGAATTTAGGGAAACTCATTTTAAAGCAGGACATGTGGGAAGAAACTATCCTACCTTCACATTTAAAAGGAAGAGCCCTGAGCTGTTACAAGACAGGTAGTTGTATGAAAATGTCTTATCCATGCACAGTAGTGTGAAAAAAAGGCAAATCAAGTTACTAAACTTTGCTAAGAAAGGAGTAAAAAATAAGTAGAGATAACATCAATACAGTGTATAAATTGATAAATATTTTATACACAAACCTGGGTCCTCCTTTCTCAGAGGACAAAGGAATGGGGAAAGGACTTTGAGAGGGGACATAGAGTTGAAGAACATTTAGAGTCCTGGCCAGGAAGCAGTGACAGAGAGTAAAATACAAAAATAAAATAAAAGTTAAACTGCACTCAAATGACCCAACAAGTTTGAAGCTGAAAACCATAATGGTAGAGTACTAATAACATGGTACTAGTAACAGAATGGCCTGTTTGGTTTGAGAAATCTGAATATCAGTAAAAAGACAGTGGCCCAGATGGGAGTCTCAGACATGACTTTTCGGATATTGAAATTCTGAACCCACTTGATTTCTGAGGTGCATAGTACAAACCGATCCTGCGTTTGCTCCTGGTGTTCTAGGTATTGTGTTTTTCCTGCTTATGGAAGACAAGTTCTGAAGTCCCCACATAGCCCTTTTACCCAGACAAAAATAGGTGGCCTACAATAACTGTTTCTTTCTACGCATTGCTGAGATACCACACATGGCTCCAAAGAGCCTGTTTGAAAGCTTCAGCAAGCAGCAGCTCTGCTGTCCAAGGAGGAAGAGGTAAGCAGGTCCCCCCATAGGCCTAAGCAGGTGATGAAAGCTGTCTGGTTTGTGTTAAAACTCCCCAGTCTTCCCATTTATGAGACTCTCTAGTGGTCACACTCCCCCAGTGGCAGAGACCTTAACTCAGGACTGAAGCCCCTTTACAGTGAGTGGCTCCAGTGAGCTGAAGGGAGCCCCACTTGACACACCCCACTCACATGCAGTCAGACCAGGTTTCCTTCCCAGTTTGACCTCACGTTTTCTGTAACAGAGTCTCAGGTGATGAGTTCCAAAAAGCAATTTATTCACAGCACAATAATACAGAAGCATGTTATCCAAAAGGTCAGCATTTCACAGCCTCTTGTCTCAGGCTCCTACCCAGAGCTCAATCTGCATCTCAATTTGCAGCTAGCAAACTGGGCTACGTGGACCAGGTGTATTCCTCAACAGTTTGGAAAGCAGCAAGTAAAGCAGAAATGTGCATCACCCAGAGGCAGCACATTGTGTTACCAGGAACTAAGCATAGATCACCAGTCTGCAGGTATAGAGTAAGTATTATTTTCATGTGGTGTGGTGTTTCTTTATGAGACCAGACGTCCACTAATGGCAAAAGGAAAGAGCCTGCTCTCTCACCAGGGGAATATCACGGCTTTATTCTGGAGTCCTGTTCCTGCCAGCTGGAGTTCCTTCTCGTCACCCTGGTGGCAGAGAGAGGCCACTCCCACCTCTCCCGGGGCATTTTCCCCGGGGGGGATGGGCCCAGAGGCAGGGACAAGCCACTGCCCAATCAGGGATAAGGTGGGAGTGGAACAGAGTTGGGTTACATTCCAGTGTGGGGGATGGGTGCGGCCGAGCAGGGACAAACCACGTGATAACAGTTTCCAAGGGGAACAGGGAATACAATAGAAAAGCATAACAAACCCCAGTATAAAAATGAAACACAATATAAACCCAATTAATGCGTTACAACAGTGTGGCATCCATAGGGAGGTAAGCAAAGGGAGATGTGTGTGGCATACTAGGAAGACATGCTGGTACATAGGACCAAAGGCCTTTATGCTAAAGGACTTCTGGCAGCTGACTTCTGTTATGATCTAGTTATTAAAATTATTAGAGAGGTGTCTCTGCTTGAATTAAGATGCAAATGAGACCATATGCTAAAGTCAATAGTATGGATTTTATTTAACAGTGAATGTGAGGAGAGGAGAGAGAGAGAAAGAAATAGGAGAAGAGTGGAGGAGAAAAAGAGAGTGACAGAGAAGACAGATTAAGGAGAAAATATCACCACCCCCTGGATCCCAATGGTGTCCCATTGATTCTCATCTTCTGGTCTTCTTGGTGGTAAGGGTCCTGCAAAGCAGAGTTTAATAGATTAATATATATTTCGGTCAGATTGGAATGCCCAGCTACCTCCTCTAGGAGCAGGGGGCAAGTTTGACACTGTCTCTTGCAACAGACTCTGGATTTGTTACATCAGTTTGCATAGCATGCCTTCCTCTGGTGCAAAGCCTCAGGAACAAGTCTGAGGGGCTCTTTCAGGGTCTAATGGTTTATGACACCTCTTCCGCTGCCTCTCATATGAATGTCCCATGTGGGTGGGGCCTCCCCAGGGTGTGGGGGAGTTTACAACTGAGCCAGTTTGTGTAAGCTAGGATAGATGTTAACTTTCTCTGACTGGAGGTTATGCCACACACCCAAAATTCTCCTTCTCCTGCCTTGGTTGGGGTGGAGTGTATGCAAACCTGGCCTCAGGAAATGAGTTTGTAGGCTATTACCTCCCCACTCCAAACCCAGCCTGTAGAAAAGAATAGAGGTGACCTCACCCCTGATAAGTAACAGGTGTGTTAATTAACCTAAACAGCCTCCCCCCTCATGAGTAACAGCTATATCCAATAAGGATGAGTGAGATAAAAGAAGGGGTGAGTTGGTAAGGGGAGGATGACCAGGGAGGAAGAACCTTAAGGGTCATGAAGCAGAGAATCATGAAGCAGGATCCTGGGGAGAGAGAATCACTGCTGCAAGGTCAGTCTGGGTCTGCAGTTAGAGCCTGTTGTTGAACCTGCCATCACAGTCTAGCTGGGTAAAAGCCTGCATACAGAGTCTGCGAACTAATATATACAGTCATAGTTTAGCAGGAAATACCCAGCTGTCAGAAGCTGCAAAGGAAGTCTACAGTAGGAGTTTGCTGCAGCCAGAGTCAGTGAATAGTTGGAGTTGAGATGACTAAGCCACAAAGAGGAATAAACCATGACTCTTTTTATGCAGTGTTTAACAAGTAGTCTGTGCCTTGGTTCATTTTCACCCTCTAATAAGAGGGCTGCTGTGACACCAGCCAATGCTGCTGGGTTTGGCTTTCTTTCATAGAATATCACAGAATGTGTAGGTTGGAAGAGACCTTCAAGATCATCGAGTGCAACCCATGTCCTAACATCTCAACTAGATCATGGCATTGAATGCTACACCCAGTATTTTTTTAAACATGTCCAGGGCTGATGACTCCACCACCACCCTGGGCAGACTATTCCAATACCTTATCATTCTTTCCATGAAAAATCTTTTTCCTAATGTCCAACCTATATTTCCCTTGGTCCAGCTTGAGACTGTGTCCTCTCATTCTGTCAGTTGCTGCCCGGATAAAGAGACCAACCCCCAGCTGAGTACAATCACTCTTCAGGGAGTTGTAGAGAGTGATAAGGTCACCTCTGAGTCTCCTTTTCTTCAGGCTAAACAACCCCAGGTCCCTTGGTCGTTCTTCATATGGCTTGTTTTCCAAGTTCTTCACCAGTCTTGTTGCCCTCCTCTGGACACACTCAAGTGTTTCAATGTCCTTCCTAAACTGAGGGGCCCAGAACTGGACACAATACTCAAGGTGTGGCCTGACCAGTGCCAAGTACAGGGGAAGTATGACCTCCCTGCTCCTGCTGACCACGCTATTCCAGATACAAGCCAGGATGCCATTGGCCCTCCTGTCCACCTGGGCACACTGCTGGCTCATGTTCAGCAGGCTACTGACCAGCACTCCCAGGTCCCTTTCCTCCTGGGCACTGTCCAGCCACACTGTCCCCAGCCTACAATGCTGCAGGGGCCAAAGCACAAGATTCAGCACTTGGACTTATTAAACTTCATCTTGTTAGACTCTGCCTATCCATCCAACTGTTCGAGATCTCTCTGCAGAGCCATCCTATCTTCCAACAGATCAACACACACTCCCAGCTCAGTGTCATCCTCAAGTTTACTAATGAAAGATTAAATTCCCTCATCCATGTCATCAATAAAAATATTGAACAGAACAGGCCCCAGCACAGACCCCTGAGGGACACCACTGGTGACTGGCCACCAGCTGGATGCAGCACTGTTCACCACCACTCTCTGGGCCCAGCCATCCAGCCAGTTCCTAACGCAGCAAAGAGTGCTCCTGTCCAAGCCACAGGCTGCCAGCCTATCCAGGAGTATGCTGTGGGAGACAGTGTCAAAAGCCTTGCTGAAGTCCAAATAGACAACATCCACAGCCCTTCCTGCATCCACCAGGTGGGTCACCTGGTCATAAAAGGAGATCAGGTTGGTCAAACATGACCTACCTCTCATAAACCCATGCTGGCTGGGCCTGAGACCCTGGCCATCCTGTAAATTCTGTGTGATGACACTCAGTATAAACTGTTCCATTATTTTGCCAGGTACTGAGGTCAGACTGACTGGTCTGTAATTACCAGGATCCTCCTTTGCACCCTTTTTTGTGAATGGGTGTCACATTGGCCAGTTTCCAGTCATCTGGAACCTCACCAGTGAGCCAGGACTGTTGGTAAATGATGGAGAGTGGCTTTGCAAGCTCATCTGCCAGCTCCCTTATCACCCTGGGATGGATCCCATCTGGGTCCATAGATTTATGAGTATCCAAGCATCTCAGCAGTTCTCTGATTGCCTCCTCTTGGATAATGGGGGGACCATTCTGTTCCCTAGCACCATCAACCAACCCAAGAGAACAGTTGTCTTGAAGGCAAGTTGTCTTCCCACTGAAAACTGAGGCAAAGAAAGCATTAAGCACTTCTGCCTTCTCCTCATCTGCTGTTACTAAGTTCCCTTCCTCATCCAATAGAGAACAAAAGTTGGCCTTACCTTTCATTTTACCATTAATATATTTGTAGAAACATTTTTTATTATCCTTTACAGAAATCACCATTTTAAATTCAAACTGAGCTTTGGCCTCCCTAATTTTTTTCCTACATGCTCTAGCAGCCCCCTTAAGTACTTCCTGAGAGACCTGACCCTCCTTCCAAAAATGATACATGTTCTTTTTATTCCTAAGTTCCTCCAAAACCTCCTTGCCTGTCCAGGCTGGAGGTTTACCTTATCGACTCATCTTTCGACACACAGGGACAGTCTGTTCCTGTGCCCTCAAAATCTCTGTTTTGAAGCATGCCCAGCTTTCCTGAACTCCTTTGTTTTTAAATGCTGCTTCCTAAGGAGCTCTCTGAATAAGTCTCCTAAATAGGCCAAAGTCTGCCCTCCAGAAATCCAATGTAAGAGTCTTATTGGTGCTCCTCCTGATTTCACCAAATATTGAAAACTCTATAATTTCATGATTACTCTGACCCAATCGGCCTCCAACCACCACATCTCCCATCAGCCCACCTCTATTTGCAAACAACAGATCTAAGACGGTCCTTTCCCTGGTGGGCTCACCCACCAGCTATGACAAAAAGTTGTCCTCCATGCACTCTAAAAATTTCCTGGACTGTCTCTTTTCTGCTGTATTAAGTTCCCAGCAGATGTCTGGCAGGTTGAAATCACCTACAAGAACAAGGGCTGATGATCCTGAAACATTCTCCAGCTGCTTATAGAATAAGTTGTCCACCTCTTCCTCCTGGTTGCATGGATGATAACAGACTCCCAGTAGGATGTCAGCCTTGTTGGCTTTCCCCTTAATTCTTACCCATAGGCATTCAACTCCATCTTCATTACCTGTTATCACCTATGGCATCAAAAGCCTTCTTAATATAAAGGACCACCCCTCCACCTCCTCTCCCTTTCCTGTCCCTTCTGAAGAGCTTGTAGCCATCAAGTGCAGTGCTCCAGCTATGTGACTCATCCCACCATGTTTCCGTGATGGCAACTGCATCATAGCTTTGCTGTTGCACCATGGCCTCCAGCTCTTCCTGTTTGTTACCCATGCTGCATGCATTGGTATATATGCACTTCAGCTGGGCTACTGATTTCACCCCTGACTCAGGCTTACCACCCTTGGGCCTGCTTCCAGGCAGCCCAGCTGCATCCCCTTCCACCTTCAAACTTCATTTAAAGCCCTCTCAATAAAGTCTTACATTTCATGAGCTAAGAACCTTCTACCCTTAACAGAGAGATGTATCCCATCTGGTTCCAACATAGCAGGTGCCATAAAAGTTGCCCCATGATCAAAGAATCCAAAATTTTGTTGATGACACCAACCCTTAAGCCACTTGTTAATGATGTGTTGTCCTATTCCTTTCATCCTTTTTCTCTGCCATCAAAGGGACTGAGCAGAACAGTACCTGGGCCCCTGTCTTACCAACCGCTTGACCCAGTGCCCTAAAGTCTCTTTTAATCGCCTTGACACTCCTCTTTTCAATCTTATCACTGCCAGCCTGGAATCCATAGTTCTGCCTGGAAAATCTGGATTAGTAGTAGTATGTGCTGCTGAGATCCCCAGTATTAACGAAAAGCATCTCCAATGTCCACGTGAAATCCAACATACTGGGCTTACCATGTATATATTTTTCAGAACTACACTTCTAAACAGCACACAAAGCACTTGCTCCATTGCATCTCTCACATCTACAGCTGACATGCAGTGGATCTAGAAGAGCAGTCACATCTCTGTGATTTCTAGTCAACTTTTCCTACTTTATGTAATTTCAAGGAAAATAGTACAAGAGGAATCTACCAATGTTGTGTCACTGAATTTACTGCAATAAGGGTGAACCTTTTTTCCAAGAAAGATCTTAGAATTTAATCATGAGGGATTTTAAATAGATCATTGTAACCAGTACTGTCTCCTTCCTTTATCATGTAAACCATGTCAAATAATTCACTGCATACAGTAAAACTATACAGGAGGGCCATACCAGATAATTTACCATTTGGATGTTCTCCCAATGCTGAGAAGAGACACTAAGAATGATACTTCAGAAATTACACATTAAGAAAAAATCTTCGATGTTATGGTAACAGAATTGAGAACCAAAGCCCCTCTCAGATTTATTTTCATAATCAAGAGAAAGTGTGCTTCTAAATTAGCAATGAGTGGCAACAGAGCTGCTTTCCAATACCTGACAAATCAAAGAGAAAAAGAAAATAAGATGTAAAAGAGATTGCCGTATTGAAGAAATATGCACAGAACAATTAGAAAATATGGTAAAAAAGGAGAAAGTTTGAGAAGGGAGATAAAAATAATCATTGGCACCTTGAACTAGATGTTGACTCACCCAGATTCCTACACAATGTCCAGTAGATGAGTTCAACTAGTGTGTCTGGATTTATCTTATACTAGAGCAAAAATCCAGAAGAGCCGGTGAAAATTGAACAGAGAAGCAAAAATTAGAATATTCTTTGTCAAATTCCTTTACTGTCAATTTATGTAACAGAAACTCATAATTCTGCAGAATGTGTGTGCATGAGTACATAGTTGTATAAAGAGGGAGGGAGAGAAAGAGAGAGAGGTAAAATAGGAAAACATTTGGTTATACCAGATAACCAAAGGTGAATGACTCCACTATGATTAACTGCAAGTGATCATAGAGATGCCGGTCCACTTAAACAGGATTTCTTAAGGGTCAGCGCTGAGACTGACACTGTTTAACATCATCACCAATGGCCTGGAAAAGGGCACAGAAGGACCCTAGGACCCTGAACAAGTTAGCATATGACACAAAACTGCAGGAAGCACATGACATGCAAAGGCAGGCCTGTCATTCACATTGACCTTGACAAGCAGGAGGAATGGTCCACAAGGGGGCTTATATACAAGGAGAGGCTGATCTAAACTGGTTTTATCCAGCCAAGAGAAGAGAAGACTAAATCTGATTGCAGTCGTCAACTGTCTAAAGTTGTTTTATAGAGAAGAATGAGCCAAGCCACTCTCTGAGATGCACAACAAGAAGCAACAGACTGAAATGGTAACAACAGAAATTCTGACTGGAGAAGATAAAATATTCTTCACCCTGAGATGGGTATTTTGAGATAAATTCGTGTTCTATATGTTATAAACTATAAACTGTATTACAAGCAGAGGGTTCCCACCAAATGGTGGAAACTCTCCTGCTTGCCAAGACTGATTTGCAATCGTAGAGACTCCAGACAATAGAAGGGCAAAGCCCAGATTAGCAACCAAAAGGAATGGCCAAACAGGAGATGTCCCATCCATCAAGGAAGAGCCACCTGCCTCCTCTGGTGATTAACACATGATACCAATCTAGAAGAGGAAGACCCAGAGATGTTGCTATCAGCATCCCAATGCCGACTTTCTGGAATTCCATTCAGGCGCCTGATTCTGCCGAGAAGAAGCATTCAGAACCAAGCGGTCAGAGAAAGAAAACACATGAATATGTGTTGCAGATACAAACTAACAATAAAATTCTGCCTCGGGGGAGAAAAACTGTATAAAACCTGCCCATTGGATCTAGGCGATTGTGAATAGGAGAAGACTGGTTCATTCATGACCGTCTCTGCATTCACCCAACTTTGATAACCCGGGATTGAGATTGTCTCTTTTATTGTGGCTATTTCAGATTGTTATTTTTAAAATGGCAAAATAAAATTACTTTATATTAAAATTGGCTATTGATTGTCCATAACAGTTGGTGTCGTGACTCAGATACAATGTCGGTGTTACAAGATCCCATCTATTCAGGGGGTGCCCCGCTGATTTCAGTGGCCTGACTGAGTGGGAAACCCCGTAGAACCAATTGTATCACGAACCAATTTAAGCCAGAGCCACAATAAAAGAGGTGGGGGTCAGATTCAAGAGCTCTCGGAGAACTCAGAGAAGACTAGGAAGGTCTTCAGGAGCCGCAGCAGTCATTTTTACTTGTAAAATTCTATGTGCACAAAGAGCCCGCGCAAGAAAAGGAACTGTAAGTATTGCTGGTTGAGTAGGCGTGATTGAGCGTGTGAGTGAGACATGATATTATCACGGAGCAAGAGTGGACCCCACGATCACAGTTCCACTCTCCTGTGAGGGATGTGGTCGACCAAGGGGGAAGCGTTCGCAACAGGACAAAACTCATCTCACGCGTCAAGCCCGAAGCTCGGGGAGTTCGGGGGATCCATCACAGGAAGCCAAAAGGGAAGGGACGTTCTTTGGAGTTTGGGAACTGGTAAACCTTTTGGCTTAGATATTAGTGAAGTCTGGAACGAGGGGAGAGAGAGAGAGCTCATTACCGGCTGAAAAACCCACAGTCCAGTTCACTGAAGGGGTAAGTAGTCCGGTAATTTAGACCCCACCTAAGTTAAAAGATTCAGGTAAAGAACTTAACTTTGTTCAGGCAGCCAAGAAAAACACAACGCAGAATCTCTAAAAGGTAAGTGAATTTTGAAATCTAAGAAAAAGATGGGACAGTGTTGGGGTTTAAATCTCCTGGAGAATTTTTTCCCCCCCTCCCAAGTTGCTAGGAGACTAAGTGCTGAGTGCTTAACGTGGACAAAAGAACTGATAACTTAGTTTTGGGGGAGGGAAAAAAGCTCCCGGAGAGAGCGGAGGGTGGGGGGATCTCGCGGCTTTTTCTCTTCTTCTTCCGGGGGGGAGCACGGATCGGGCCACGGCTGGCTGCTGCAGTCCACGGGTAACGAAGGAGTCTGGTCCTGGGAATTCTACCATCTGTTGGAGTATCCAGGAATTCGGAGTTTCTTCGCTATCCTGCTGGATTTTGGGTGAGACCGGGTCCCGCCGCTGCGGCTTCTCCGGCACTGCCACCTCTGCCTGCCGAGGACACCCCGTGCCTGCGGAGGACAGTCCACCGCACCCGGCTTCCAGCCATCAGCGCCGGAGCCTCCACCGTTTGCCCTCGGGGTTCTTGGTTCTGTTCTACTATTGTTATAATTGCTGTTGTTTTTTTGTCTGTCCTGTTATATTTACTAGTAAAGGACTGTTATTCCTTTTCCCCATAGCTCTGACTGAAAAGTATTATTTTTTAATCTTCCAAATTATAATAACACGGAGGGAAGGATTCAAATTCCTCATTTCCTAGAGAGGCCTGCCTCTCCATAGCAGACACCTGTCTTTTCAAAACCAAGACAGACAGAAAAAGAGCAAACCCTAGAAAAAGACACAGGAAAAACATGTGTAAGAAGAAGAGAGCGGCGCTCTCGAAATTCCACGAGATAGTCCATTGGACATCCATAGACTGATGGATGATCTGTTTGGGATTGCAGATAGACTGGATGAATTTTTAGGCAGTAATATTTTTACTTTTGAAGATTTAACCTCTATATTGAGGTCATTGTTTAATAATGAGAAAAGGGAAATGATAAGACAAGCTGGCATTCAGGATTGGGAATGCCAAAACCCCCAGGGGGCACCAGGTGAACAGAAATGGCCTAGCCAAAATCCAGGATGGAATGCTCAGTCAGAAGAAGGTAGGCGAAATATGATAGACCTAATGCACATTATAATCCAGGGCATAGGGGAAGCAGTGTCAAGGGGGCAAAATATCAGTAGAGTGTTTGGGGAATGCCAAAAGAAAGATGAAACCCCAACAGAATTATTAGATGGACTATGAAAAACCCTGCAGATATACTCACAGTCAGACCCGAATTCCCCCATTGGGGAAATGCTCCTGAAAATACAATTTGTGGCCAAATCATGGGAGGACAGAAGGAGAAAACTTGAGAAAATAGATAACTGGCAAGAAAAAGGATTACAAGAATTATTGAGGGAAGCTCAGAAAGTTTATATGAGAAGGGATGAGGAGAACCAGAAAATACAGGCAAAAATATTGGTTACAGCTGTCAAAGAAGTTCAGAAGCAAGAACATTCCCAAGCCGCAGTAAGAACAATGCAGGGCTGTAATACTCAGGGAAGACAGTTCATTCTTCCCAGGAAGAGCAGAGACACTCAAAGGGAACTCCCAGAGTGTTTTTATTGTAAAAAGAAAGGACACCTTAGAAAGGATTGTAAAATAAGGGTGAGGGATGAAAAGATTTTCAAGAAGATTAGGAATGTCAGGGGCTCTCCATTTGAGGGACCAGAACATTGAACAAGCCCTTGATAAAGTTAAAGGTGGGTCCTCAAAAACAAGTTATAACCTTTTTGGTAGATACGGGAGCAGAAAAAAGTACATTGCAAAAATTACCACTAGGATGCTTTAAAAGTGATGAGAAAATGATGGTCATAGGTGCAAAGGGGGATCCTTTCAAAGTACCTGTTATCAGAGATGTAGAGATAGAATCTGAAAATAAAATATGCCTAGGGAATCTGTTACTAAGAACGGAGACACAAAGAAAAAGAAGCTGGGGTCGGGGGGGGCGCGGGGCGGCTGAGGAAGTGTTGGGGAGGAGAATGCACATTAGTAGGGGGACTGTTATGTGAATCAGGAAGTCTGTACCTCTCAAGTACCTCAGCCAGTTGGGAAAGAAAGAAATGCAACCAGGAAATTAGGATAAAGAGGAGGCTGCATCCTCTAGCAATTTCAGAGACCCCATGGGAAATGCCCCATGGCCTCTCTCTTTATTTGAATAAAGTTATAGTACTCCTCTGTCTCCTTTTTTCTTTTTTAGACATAAACCACTGACATTGTGGATTAATTTTCCTGACAAGTAGGAAATGAATAATAGTGGATGAAAGTGAAAAAACAGAAAAACAAACAGTTTAAGAAAGAGAATGCCTGCAAGGCATGGTAAAAATAGTAAATTAAATGCTAGATATTAAACGGACAGACCTTGCCCCCCTGACCCACCCAAACTTGAGAAATGAAG
This sequence comes from Hirundo rustica, assembly GCF_015227805.2. Lineage (NCBI taxonomy): Eukaryota > Metazoa > Chordata > Aves > Passeriformes > Hirundinidae > Hirundo > Hirundo rustica. Next base: position 98,054,946 of record NC_053450.1, read on the forward strand.
CCCACTCCTCAGTTAAAATTTACAGAAAATTTTATTGACAAAGTCAATAAAGCAAAAGGAACAGTGCTGGGTGCTTAGCCACAGCCAGAGACACACTAGTCAACACAGCAACACCCCTTATATACCCTGGGTATTGCATCAGCCAATTACATATTCATAAACGGTTATTCAATCATTTTTAACATAGTGACATAGGGAACTTATAACTAAATTTAAACAGATTATAATTTGTAATCAAGTGTGTTAAAAACACTGTGTAATCAAGTGTGTTAAAAACAGATAGACCTTTGCCACGCAAAAACAGAACCTTGCCCATTTATTTAAGACTGATAAGCAGAAACCAGTGCTCAACCCTCCCTGGATTTGTAGTTTAGACTATGCCTTGGAGGACAGCGAGAAACTAAGCCTGCGCAAAGACTAGGTTCATCCAGCAGATACCTGAAGAAGACTATTTTACTTCATCCAGCGACACCCCCCTCCCCCAGACCACCAGGAGGCAATGCGCAAGCATAGACCAACAAAAAGCTGATTAACATCCGAAGCGAGAGTAGGCGGGGATAGGCTCTGAATATGTATAGGCGATGTTGAAACTTTCATAAGTATGTATGAGTTTAAGTGTATTTGAACACAGCACCCGCTCTGTTCAGTGTGCACGTCTTTGGTGGAGCTATCACCCCCCCCTCACCCCCACCCTGTGTTTCCAGGCGCTAAGTAAAGCCTCCCTACTTCATAACCTTTGGTTGTGGAATCTTTGTTCCACTTCTGTAGTTCCTCCTCCATCCCTCCCCTTCAGAGCATGTACAGTTGCGCAGTCATCCCCATTGTGGTCATCTGGTACTTTTCGATACATTCAACAGGCCTCGATTCTTTCAATGGTTAAATGTTAACATTACAACTCCCAACCAACATTAGCATTGATTGCAACATTTGGATTAAAAGAACTCTAAGCTTTAGTAAAACTTCTTTTACACAGGTCAACATTATGAAACACATAGTATTCACTCTAAGAATTGAGAAAACCAACACTCTATGAGAAATTAAGCTATGATTTGTGTTAGATAAAAGTATGTATAATGATGGGATTGTGACATAGGATCAATACAAAAAATAAATTTTGAGGAACTGTCATGTGAAACTAAAAGAAGGATAACTGAACAAAATGTTGTGGTTATAAGCAGAATGGTTAAGCAAAGATGTAACTGTATAAAACCGTAAGCAAGGCAAAACTGCCATGAAAAGGAATCAGAGGTCAGCAAAGAGTGAAGTATAAAGACTCCGACTCCCCCAGTGACCACCAGAAACAGTGAAATATAGAAACTAGACATCACAATGAAGAATGGAAACTAAACATGACAATGAAGAATAGAAGCTAAACCTCATAACAGAGAATAGAAACTGGGAGTGTATTACTAACATGAACCTGTATAAAATACTTACGAAATTAACATTTGGTGTATGTGTTGGTAGAATGCAGACTCCCCGCATACCCCAGCGCTGGCTTGCCCACTTTTTGCCAAACACAAAATTAATAAATTGCTTAATTTGAAAATGGAATAAAGGGGTACATCTCCTTATGTATAACAACTGTAGCATATTTATCACACAGTACGAACCCGAAATGCCAGGGAAAAATTACTGGCTCTTGCCACATGGTAGAAGATGGCACTGGCCTCTCTCTCATGAAAAGAAACCAAACAGGAGCTTCATGCTGTAGTTCAGGCAAACAGATGAAAATTTGATGACTTTCTGGCATCTATCTCCTCTCCAAATGAAGCTGGTGGGCTAGAGCCTCTTGGTGTGTGTTGTCTCATTGGCTTGGTTTTTCCAAGGTCTGGGGCCAAAAACGAGAGGAGCCCCTCTCTTCTGCTGATCCTGACCAACCCCTCTCCCACAGGTCCCATTTTCAGACTTGTCTCAGACTAAACAAACTGTCCAGTTCACCTTGAAAAGTTGCCAAAGTATTGCTACTGCAGCTTCTCTGAGGTCAAGAAAGAAAGAAAAACTTCTTGCCTGGGCTAACAAAAAACAAGCTAGCCAAACAACAACCCATACCGCACCACACCCCCAGATGCCTGGGGAGCGAGGCTTTGAAAAAACCTGCCAAAAAGCGCAAGGCTCCCCACTCCCCTAGACCCACCTTAAAGATACAGGAGCCATTTTTGGTCATAAAGCAGAGGATCAGTGTCAGGGGCTTACCCCAACATTGAGGTGGTTTCAGGGTCCTTGCTCCCCTGCACAGCTCCGAGCCGAGCCGAAGGAAGAGACGGAGTTCTCAGGTTTAGATTTTTCAACGTTGCATACTTCGTTTATTGTTTCTTATCTTACAATTTTCTCGGAGTCCGACAAGATGTTCGCAGCTGCATGGATTCCTCACGTCTCCCCCCGAGCTGAGCTGTCCTTATCTTTTATACTAATTACTACGTATTTCTTGTTTACTATTTCTTACCAATGTCTATCACTATTACTAAAAAGGTCATCTTTACTTTGACCCAATCCTCACTGACTACTTTGTGCCATGTCAATGCAGCAACGGAGTGAGGGAAGGAGAAGGAGAAGAAGAAGGAGACAACGCCCCAGATTCTCCATCTTGTCCCCATTCACTTCAATGCTAGGAACTTAAAACTACTATTTTCTCATTCTTGTGGCCTGTAAACCTTCTCTCAGTGCAGGAAGTTTTTCCCATGGACTGAAATCAAAGCCAGTGTCTCTCTGAGCTCTGGGCTGGGGTCCCAGACCCCCCTGCCCAGGTCCCTGACCCTCCAGGGCAACCAAAGGAATGCCCTGGACTCCAACAGATCAGGTGTAGCAATGTATCTGAATATCTTGGAATACAAAGTGCTCCAGTTAAACTATCACCTGTAGGTATTTGTTATTATTATTATCAGTTCTTTTGGAATGTATCAAGGTTACAGAGATACAGAGACACAAACTGTTCTAAAAATAAGAAGAGGAGCCTGAGAAACAATACCAAGACAACAAGAATGAGATAAAGGAGGCCATGAAGGCTTGGAATGGTAGCTAATCAAATTCCCTAAGGGACACGAGCTGGCCTTGTGAACAAAGTGGAGCAACCAATCAAGAAATGCATGAACGTGTGAACAGTAGTCCTAGAATCTGTAACTGTAGTGTAATGTGAACAATAAATGGCTTCTGCTGAAACCATACTGATTCTGTCATTCACAGGTCCTGAGCTCCCACAATCAGGGAAGAGACTATCACAAATCACTCCAAGACAAGAAGTCAGTGGGTGCCAGGGTCTTCTTAAGGTTGGAAGCACTCAGGCAGAAGATCTATTGCCTTTCTCTTCCATTCTTGTGGGGAAGTTGGGATGGTGCAAGGCAGAAGCCTTTTTGTCTCCCTCTGGGCTTCTGAAGAGGTTTCTTCCAGCACATCTGCAAGTAGCAACTGGGCTGCCATTCTTTGGTGCTAGACAGCTCTGCTTCTCCCACCTCCTCCCATTTAGAACAGCAGCCTGTGATGGCAGCACCAACACTGGCTGAGTGCAGCAGGTGGCAGGAGGAGGCAGCAAGCAGCTGCACTGATCACACACATAGACACACAAAGTCACCAAAAAGAAGCAGGGGAGCTGACACCAGGGGGCTGGAGTTTCCAGGCAATGCCAGCACACCCCATCTGCCACCAAAACTGCTTCATAACCTCCTACTTTCCTGGTTTTTTTTCCAGGGGAAAATTGACCTAAGCAGGGATTGTCCAGCATCTTTGTCTCTCAGACTGCATGGTTGTCTGCAGGGGCACCATTTTGGGGGGAGGGTTTCTCCGCCATTTCTGCCTTTTGTCTCTCAGACCACAAGGTCGTTTTTGTAGGGCACTATCTTGGGGGAGAAGTTTCTCCACCGTTTTGTTTTTCTTTGTTTCTGGGGAATCCATGAGATTCAGCAACTTTGTATCTAGTGATTATGTCTATTATTTTTGCCTGAGGCCATTTAATTTTTTAGAAAACTTATTTTTTCACTTATATCTTCTTACATTCGTCTCTCCTATTGGTGAAAAGGGAAGTTGTTAAAACTAAAAAGGGAGGTAGCTCACTTTGGAGTGTCTGCCCTTTCTATTGTCTTAAAACAAGGCAGCCAGAGAGATGGTAGGATCTACGCCCTTGAAGATGTGACAGCTGGGCAACAAGACAATGTTGCCCCATCACCCTCCCTGGTTCGCCCCTTCCTCCTTTCCTTCCTTTTGATGCCTAGGCTATGAGATAATGCTTGAACAATGCAAAAAAGCTGTAGCTCTGCGGAAAGAAGTAGTCACTTCATAACAATGTATGTGAATGAAAGCACTTTTTTGAAATCAGCAAATTTACAAGAACAAGCTAACTGCAAAAAGCTAACTACTAGCTATTTGAGCATGCAATCTTATAGAGCATGCCCAGGAACAAAGTTGAAAAGTTCAAGACTTCTGAACCTTCACAAAAGAACCACCAGGAGGCTGACGACCACCTCATGCAGAAACAGCACGTGTGCTACAAGGTCTTATGTATACATGTAATTAGAAAATATGTGGCAATATGAAGGTTAGTGTGGTGATTCTTTAGAGACCCAGATGACCATCAATGGCAAAAGGCAAGAGCCTGCTCTTTGTCCGGGGGGGGGGGGAAATTATAGTTTTATTTGGTCCAGAGCTCCTTTAGCTCCTTCCCTGTCCTCGCTGGTGCCAGAGAGCCCGAGGCCCCCGCTGTCCCGGGGCTTTTTCCCAGGGGAGATGGGCCTAGAGGCAGGTACAAGCCACTACCCAATCAGGGATAAGGCGGGAGTGGAACAGAGTGGGGTTACATTCCAGTGTGGGGGATGGGCGCGGCTGAGGAGGGACAAACCACGTGATACAGTTTCCAAGGGGATACAATAGAAAACATTACAAACCCCAATATAAAAATGGAACACAATATAAACCCAATTAATGTGCTACAGCAGGTTAGGAAAGCATAATGTGCACATTAAGTAAAAAAGTATGAAAGCTTGTACTGTGTGAAGAGCGGACAAGTGAGTTTGTGGTGGAACTATGCCCCTCATTCCTGGCATTGAATAAAAAAAATACCTGCTCTATATGCCCTACACTATGGAGTACTCTTTTCTTGCCTAGTTTTTGGGCATTAAATGTAAAAAAGCCATCTGGACAGGACCTTGTGCAACCTTATCTAGCTTGTAGTTTGTCCTAGGTTACAATGTATGATGTGCCCAAAGTATGTATTCTATCACCATCTACATGAGATGTTGAAACTAGGTTGGGCAGTGTTACCCTTGTTCCCTCCCTCCAGACTATCTTCTGTTAATGGGCCATTAATACCTTGCCACATGACTCATAGGTAACACCCTCCGGGGGCTATCTCTGTTTAATGGGCAATCAAGGCCCCATTGCATGACTCAGAGAATGATATTAGCCCATTGTGAGATGCTCTGCCCAGGGAAAGGAGCCAAGCATTCCCACCTGGATATAATCTGGGATTTGGGACATCAGAGGTAGCCTTATCCACTGGATTCCCAGAGGACAAGAGCTACCAGATCTTTTTAAGGTATCACTGCTTCAACAAGACTATTTCATCTGGACTGCTACGACCACCTTAGATAACAGGGTGTCAGGTTGTATTCTAACTCTATCAGTGTTCTTTTGTACTCTTGCACTTATTTTACTTTATTATTTTTCTCCTATTAAATTATGGGGTTTTTGACTCGGAGTCTCTTGCTAGTTTTGCTTTCAAGCCAGCTTATAGTTAAATTCACTCTGAGCAGGCTGGACTTCCAGGAGTCCCTTGAAAGCTATTTTTTGCTATGGTACCATAATATTTGAAATACGAAAATTATAATATGCTTGTCTTCTAATGTCTGAATAAAAATAGCTGCTCCAAGTCTGTCTTAAATGAGTTGCTTCCTTGCCATTATTGCATCCCAGAGTACTGTGGATAGGAAGCAAGAGTAAGTGACACTTGTAATTCCATCGTGATGTGTTGTCTTTTGAGCAAAAAGAGTGGGATTCTATATGTCCGTGTTTCCATGCTAGAGGTGTAAAGTATTTCAGAGATCTTGTACATTAGACTGCTAGTAGAAATTTGACAAGAATCTTGTCGGGGGCTTACCCCAACATTGAGGTGGTTTCAGGGTCCTTGCTTCCCTGCGCAGCTCCGAGCCGAGCCGAAGGAAGAGACGGGGTTCTCAGGTTTAGATTTCTCAAGGTTGCATACTTCGTTTATTGTTTCTTATCTTACAATTTTCTCGGAGTCCAACAAGATGTTCGCAGCTGCATGGATTCCTCACATCTCCCCCCGAGCTGGGCTGTCCTTATCTTTTATACTAATTACTACGTATTTCTTATTTACTATTTCTTACCAATGTCTATCACTATTACTAAAAAGGCCATCTTTACTTTGACCCAATCCTCACTAACTACTTTGTGCCACGTCAATGCAGCAATGGAGTGAGGGAAGAAGAAGGAGAAGGAGAAGGAGACAACGCCCCAGATTCTCCATTTTGTCCCCATTCACTTCAATGCTAGGAACCTAAAACTATTATTTTCTCATTCTGTGATAAGCTAAACTACCATTTCTCACATTCTTGTGGCATGTAAACCTTCTCTCAGTGCAGGAAGTTTTTCCCATGGACTGAAATCAAAGCCAGTGTCTCTCTGAGCTCTGGGCTGGGGTCCCAGACCCCCCTGCCCAGGTCCCTGACCCTCCAGGGCAACCAAAGGAATGCCCTGGACTCCAACATCTCCCCCTCCTGTTTGAACCAAAAACACCTCCTTGGCCACCTTGTCCATGGCTTGCCGTATACATAGAAACAAACACGGCAAAATCATGAGAAGGATTACAAGCCCTACTAAAATATATATAACTATCTTCAAAATTTCTTTCCACAATGGTGAAAGGTCAAACAAATTGAACAAACCATCCATCCATGACCCAGTTACCTCTCCAAGTTTGTTGACACTCTCCTTCAATTGTCTGATGTTTTCATGAATGGATTTGGAATGGTCCGACAAATTCATGCAGCACATTCCCTCAAATTCCTCACACCCATGCCCGTGGGTCAGCAAAAGATAATCAATCGCTGCCCTGTTTTGGAGACTTGCTCGTCTTACACTATCAATGTCTAACAACATGTCACTCAGTGCAAGAGAGACAGCTCGGGCATGCTTGCTCAACCAACAACCCACGTGATCCAATTGTGTCAAGGCTGCTCCTGACGCTGCCTGTGGTGAAAAAATTGCAACTGCAATTCTCTGAGCCTTGCTCCATGTGTGAACATCATCATCACAATTTGGATCATACATTTGAACCGATCTTTTCCCTCTTTGTTTTAGTTTTCTCATCAGTGTCATGTCGGGTGTTAGCAATGAAAGCATTCCAATGCTGCAAGGACCACCTGTGGCATTTGCAGGAATTGCGGGCCAAATTTTGTCCCCACAAATGAAAAAATTTCCCCTCGGCAACTGAGCTGGAACATGATTGGATGGTTTCTTCAGCATCTTCGTGTAATTACACCAAGATGATGAATTTCTGTAAAAACTGAGGTTTGGGGTGACGTCTACAGTTCTATCTTTTGTCACCCCAGAAAGGCCAAATTTCACACAGAATTGCATTTGGACCGATCCAAGAATTTCCAGTTCCTGAGGTTCAAAAGGAGCCGCAGGAAGGAATTTCGTCCAAACATCCCATTGGCCCACTGGATCTACAATGGACTTTGAAATCTTTGGAGGGATGTTTTCTGGAATCGGCCATTTGCTCACTGGCAACCCCACTAAACAAGTTGAAAAAGGTTTCCCTGGTCTTGAGTGAGTCAGGCAGATGGTGTCCAAACCTGATGCATTGGCTGTCTCCCAAACATTTTCTTTTGGTTGAGCCACGGGCAAAACTGCCGCATTGCTCAAGGCAACCAAGGAGAGAATGAGGCACAAGGATAGTTCTTTCATTTTCAATGCCCTCTTTTCCCTGGGAATCCCTAGAAATGCAACACCACCCAAGTCCCCAAGAAAACAAGTCCCAAAGTCTCTTTTGTACGTAGAACGAAAGGATGTCTGCTGTCTTGACACCGGCTCACGTCTGCGTGCCCACTTCTCTTCCTCCGGTCTTGGGGTCTGTCTCTGCTTGCGTCTGGACTCGGTACGGTTTCACGTGCCTCGCCGCCAGCCCAACCGCTGTGAAAACACAAGCAAATCCCTTGCCCCAAGTTATTAATTTGAATGGCCCTTGTACTATTCTTATATCTGATTTCCACTCCCCTGTGATATCATCCTGCCATGTACTTACTGATTTGTGAGTTTTTCCAGAGCCATCGGTAAATACTGTTATTGCATCCAATGGCACCTCACTTATTTTTGGCTTTTCTCTGAAACTTAATTTTGCTTTCAACAGCTTGTGGCTTGGGAAATGAATAGTACAAACACCTGGGTAATCTAACAATGCAATCTGCAAGTCCTCTGATTTCTGCAATGCCCAATCAAAATAATCTTTTTTCAAAGGCAGGTAAATTGTTTTAAAGTCTTTGCCTGCCATTGTTTGCAGCCTGGTCCTAGCTTTGATGATGATCTGAGCTATCATTTCCAGACTTGAGAGGATCGTCCTCGGAGACCTGTAAGATAAAAAAATCCACTCCAAAATCAACAATGGGTCTTTTTGTGATGAATCCCACTGAAAAATCAACCCATATAACTGTATTTTTTCCCCCAACACTGCAAGAAAGAAAGGTAAAGATGTTACAAAACGATGTGCCTGTCTCTGCTGGAGGGCTCCAGCAATTTTCTCAAGGGCTTCCCGAGCCTCAGGAGTGAGGCTCCTGTGGGATTTGATGTTACTGTCCCCTTTCAAAAGATTGAACAACGGCGCAAGTTCATCATTTGTGATCCCCAAGATGGATCTCATCCAGCTGACCTCTCCCAAAAGTTGTTGCAAATCCTGTAAGTTGTTAACTTCTGTTCTAATTTCAATTTTCTGTGGTTTCACTGTTTGTTCAGTGATTTTCCATCCTAGGTATTTCCAAGGTGCAATTTCCTGGATTTTTGAAGTGGAAATTTCCAAACCTGCATTTTGCACCTCTGTGATCACACAGTCACGAGCCCTCTGCAATTCCTGTTGTGTCGGGGCAGCAATGAGCAGATCATCCATGTAATGAATGATTTTTGCTCTTGGATGTTTCTCTCGAGCTGGACACAGTGCCCGTGCAACACACCATTGGCAGATGGTCGGAGAGTTCTTGAGACCTTGAGGAAGAACAACCCAATGGTATCTTTGCAGAGGCTCCTCCCTGTTGACGCTTGGGATGGAAAAGGCAAATCGAGGAGCATCATCTGGATGAAGTGGGATGCTGAAAAAACAATCTTTGAGATCAATGATCACCAGCGGCCAGTCTCTCGGAATCATTGCGAGAGATGGAAGCCCCAGCTGAAGTGGTCCCATTTCCTCAATGACCTCATTGATTTTTCTGAGATCATGAAGCAATCTCCATGAGCCAGGGGCTTTCTTGCGAACGACAAAAACTGGGGAATTCCAGGGACTGTTTGTCGGTACAATGTGTCCCTTTTCCAATTGTTCTCTGACCAAGTTTTTGAGAGCACTCAATTTTTTCCTCTCAAGGGGCCACTGATCCACCCAGACAGGATTGTCTGTTTTCCAGGTCAGTTTCAAAGTGGTGAGTGCCACAGTGACCCCCACTAAAAATCCACTTCCAACCTCACGCCCCACTGCACTAAAATGTCCCTTCCCCACACTGTGATGGGTCTTTGCACAACAAATGGGCGAATGATTGCAGTCTTACCTCCTGGCCCCGAGACAACAATCGCATCTTCACTCTGCAGACACAAGGTGTTCCCCCCTATGCCTGAAAGAGGACTCAAGGGAGCAATTAAATTCCAACTCTTGGGCCAAAAAAGATACGAAATTACCGTGACGTCTGCCCCCGTGTCAAGCATCCCTTTGACTGCGATTGTTTTGTCCCCCTGGGTCAATTCACAGACGAGAATTGGTCTGTCTCGGCCTATGTGTTTCACCCAGGAGGCATGAACCTCCATGTGCTCACCTGAAGGAGGATCTTGTTCCCGGAGCACTGGCAAGACTTGTTCTGCAGCATGGGGTGGCAATGCAATTGCCCTGGCAATTGAGGTGTTCGGGGGAATGATCAATGGTGGATGATGAGGCTTCGCTAAAACTGTCAACTCATCATTGCGATCTGCTGAAATGACAGAAGGGTAAATAATGTGTCCCAAAACACTGCTTCTGTCCTTACCTATAATTAGAAAGTCCTGCCTCTTCCACGAGGATCCAGTGACACCAGTGGGTATCACTGCATATTTGTCATCCAAAAAACATATCACTTTGGAAGTTGCCAAATCGCATTGCGCCCCGGGTGGTAATAACTCTGGATCACTGGGGATCCTACAAATTGTCCTGCTGAGGGCGTCAGAATGCTGTTCCCCGATGATTGTCCCCCTGGCGGAGCTTGCTCTTGAGTCATCGCCATCTCTTGTGTCGTTGCGCGTTGACAATCCGTGCTCCTCCTGGAGTTTCCCAACTGAGTTCCTCCACTTGCATTGTTTCTCGCAGGACGACGCTTCCTTCTCCCGCATGCCGAACAATAATCTGATGAGTCTGCATTGTTTGTAATTTGTGGGCAGTCCTTCTTGAAATGCCCTGGTTTGCCACACTTGTAACACTGTCTTTGTTGAAAATTTGCAAATGCTTCTTTGACAGCTTTTTCCACTTGATCTCCTAAAATTGTTGCAACGTGCTGTGGTGTCCCCACCTTGCTGCATGCCTCTAGAATTTCTGCCATGGTGGGTTGGCCTGGCATTGCACTGATGACTTGCTTGCATTCTGGATTGGCATTTGCAAATGCAAGACACTGGATCATATGTGACTTCACTCCCTCATCAATGACTTGCCTGTCCACTGCTTGAGTGAGACAATCGATGAATGAAGCGAAGGGTTCTGAAGGACCTTGCTTTACATCTGTAAAAAGACTTTCTGTGACTCCTGCTGGTGGAATCTGCACCATTGCCTTTCTGGCTGCATCTTTGATGTCTGTCAGAACATCTCGAGGAAGAAAGCTGGCTTGACGAGCTGCACTGTCAAGTGGTGGATCACCGGCCAATTGTGCCACTGTGAAGCCTGCATTTGCTCCACCTTGGTATTTGATTCTGTAATCATTTAAAATTTTTCTCCATTTTGCTTCCAAGAGAATGAATTGTGAGTCGCTTAGGATCATGGTTGCAAGAGATCGGAGGTCAAATGGTGTTAAATCATAAATATTAAATGTCCCTTTCAAAAGTTGTTTGAAGTATGGAGACCCCAATCCATTATCACGAACGGCTTTCATCAGATCCCTGACGACTTCACGATCCAATCTCTCCCATTTTGGGTTTGCATCATGTGCATCATATGTCACTGGCATAGCTATGCCTTTTGGATCCATTGAAAGTGTATCCCCTTTCAATGCAAATTTATGTCTGTCCAGTCTGTTGGACTAAATTCTGGCTTGGCAGAAGCCTGTGCGGTGCCTGCCTCTGAAATTGCTTCCTTTGTTTTTGCTTTCTCTGCTGCTTCTTCTTTCTCAGGACCCACTTGTTTTGGAGGCTTCACTTCCTTGGGTTTTGTTTCTTTTTCTGTTTCTTTTTCTTTCTCTTTTTCTGTTTCTTTTTCTTTCACTTTCTCTTTTTCTTTCACTCGCTGAACAGGAATCAGAGCTTGCTGAGCATCCTCAAATTTTTTTGAAACTTCCTTCCCTGGAAGAAAAATCTGAGAGAAGGAAGACGTGGGATCATGGCGAAATGCTGTTTCAGTGAACCTTCGAAAAAATTTGTTCATAAAGTCCTCAGATAATAAAAATGACGACGCTTGTCGTGTAAACTCAAGTGCCTTTACTCTCCTGGCAGGAATCCCTTCTGATGCTGTAATTCTGATTATATCTTCTTCTGTGATTGACATCTCGTGGTCCTCATCAATAACATCATCATCTCTCACCACTGGCAAAGGTTCTCTTGGCTTCTGTTTGAATCGCTGTTCTGAAGAAGTTGATTTTTTGTATGAAATTGGAAAAAAACGATGCAATGTGGGCACATCCTCCCATACCGATCCTTCGGTGGATGCAACTGATGATCTCCGTGCTCGCTGCCTCTCTGCCCTGTCTCTCGGTGATGACGGCACGCTGGCAGCTGTCCTCTGTGGGCTCGGAGTTCTCAAGTATCTTTTAAGTTCTGGAAAAGCCTGTAAAATCTGAGAAATTTTCGGACGCGCGCCCATCCGTAACACCTCGGCAGCTGTCCCTGAATCACGGCACGCCGGCGATTCAAGGTCATAGCTGCTTGTGGGCGGAGTCGGGCTCCGCAGCCCCTGCTGCCTGGGGGTGGTGCCTTCGAGACTCTCCCCGCCTCGGCCACGCCCCGTCACCGCCCATTCCGCCCCTGCCAATCCTGGCCCCGCGGAATCCGACAGGATACCCCGTCCTGTTTGGCGTTCAAGGTCCGCCCCGTCATTTTCGTCATTGGAATCAGACTCCCCCCGAATAGAAACGCGCCCTGGGCTTCTACCTGCCCTTGCCGCGCATGCGCCTGGACCAGCCGCTGAGCCTTCTGGGGTTTGTAGTTCTCATCTCGCCACTTCCGCTCTCAGCGCTTCCCTCCCGGCTCTCCGCAACGCGATATTTTGAGCTGTTTCGCTTCCCATAGCTTGCGTCATCAGCGCGCGCCGAGCTGCCTGCTCTGTTCTCATCCCCCCAGCTCCAAAATCTCTGCCCGCGGCCTCCTTTTCCTCGCGACCCGCGTCTATATCTCCCGACGCACCCCGCGATCGCGCCCCGTCGCGTCCCGCCACATTTCGACGCGATAGGTTAGATTTGGTCCCTCGCGCAGTCTCCGTCCCCCGCGCAGCCTTGCCCCCCCGCTGCTCCAACAGCGCCTGACCCGCCTCTTCCCCCCCCCCGTTTTCTTCCCCCGCACCCGGTTTTTCCACGGGAAGGGAAAGGAGCAACGGCGAATGAGGAGAGCATGGCCGCGGTGACCCCGGAGGAGTAAATGGGCTCCTTGGTGGACTTATTCTCCCCTCCCCCTCCCTATACAAATGAGGGGTTTGTTCTGGGACTGCTTCAAAGAAAAGCATGTCAAATTCCTCGTGTTCCCTTGGATGTATTAAAAGTTTGGGTTTTCCTGGCACTAACTTTGTGGTTTCTGACGAGGTTTTTGCTGGACCTTGAAATACCTGTGTTCTTTCCCCTCCCCCTTCCCATTCCCTTGGGGGAGGTACCGACCTTGGAGTTGGCATAGCTCTGTGTCCTGGCTGTGTGCCAAACTCCCTCTGTTTGCCTGGCTGCTGTCCAACCCTGCAGCTCTGTCTATTATATTCTGTTATAACTTCTAACATAATTCTTCCCGCTGATAAAAGCTTTGCGGGTATTTTCTGCTTTCGTGTGGCCTTATCATAAAGATTTCTGTTTACTTCTTGCCAAAAACCTGGCTCAAAAAGAGACTGGGTCTCACATTGTGAATAATTACATTTGACCCATAACATCAGGGCTTCGAGCTCTTTATCTTTCAGCGCTGCATTATATTTTGATATCAATTCTTTTAGATTTTCTAATATTATTGTTCTCTCTTGGGAACTAGTTCCCCCCATCGCGCGGTGTGTTCTGAATTTCAAAGGTCTTACCAAAGTGAAACTTTCCCCAGCTGTGGTCCGATACGTTTCAGAGGTGTCCCGATCTCCGTCCAGCAGATATCAGGGTGACGGGTTCCTGGGCCCAGTGGAAAGCCGTCGTCTGGAACGAACTGGAGTGAGCTGGTGTTGTGGCCAGACAGGTGTTTCTTCTCCGGAGTTGTTGGCTTGGCTGTTTGATGTTTTGGGAGCTTTTTGATGTTTCTGCAGAGGTTGCTGCGACCCTTTTCAGCGTTCCTTTTCAGGGGCGCCAGTCAGGAATGCCAGGTGTTTCTGCACCCTCAGGGATGGCAGATGTTTCCGTCCACTCACAGGGACGCCAGATGTTTCTGCACGGCCAGGGACGCCATTTGTCGGGGGCTTACCCCAACATTGAGGTGGTTTCAGGGTCCTTGCTCCCCTGCGCAGCTCCGAGCCGAGCCGAAGGAAGAGACGGAGTTCTCAGGTTTAGATTTCTCAAGGTTGCATACTTCGTTTATTGTTTCTTATCTTACAATTTTCTCGGAGTCCGACAAGATGTTCGCAGCTGCATGGATTCCTCACGTCTCCCCCCGAGCTGGGCTGTCCTTATCTTTTATACTAATTACTACGTATTTCTTATTTACTATTTCTTACCAATGTCTATCACTATTACTAAAAAGGTCATCTTTACTTTGACCCAATCCTCACTAACTCCTTTGTGCCACGTCAATGCAGCAATGGAGTGAGGGAAGAAGAAGGAGAAGGAGAAGGAGAAGGAGACAACGCCCCAGATTCTCCATTTTGTCCCCATTCACTTCAATGCTAGGAACCTAAAACTATTATTTTCTCATTCTGTGATAAGCTAAACTACCATTTCTCACATTCTTGTGGCATGTAAACCTTCTCTCAGTGCAGGAAGTTTTTCCCATGGACTGAAATCAAAGCCAGTGTCTCTCTGAGCTCTGGGCTGGGGTCCCAGACCCCCCTGCCCAGGTCCCTGACCCTCCAGGGCAACCAAAGGAATGCCCTGGACTCCAACAGAATCTGAAATCAGCAAGAGCTGCTAAAACAAGATATTTCACTGAAAGACTATATAGAAGATTTGCACAGGAAGTCACTCTACATGTTTACAGCTGAGACAGGTGAAGTGGCACATCACATTAAAATTATAAAATCATAGAATCATTTAGGTTGAAAAAGACCTTTAGGATTGTATGGAAAATCTCTATGAAAAGACAGTGTCCATAAGGAGTAGTCCTGCAACTTTATCTGAATAGAGTCTACTGGGGCACATACTCCTGGGGTTTTCTTTCTCGAGGTTTCAGAGGGTGCAGCCTCCTTTCATTCTAAGCTTCTGGCTGCATGTTGCCCTCTTCTTTTCCCCATTGGCTGAGGTACTAGGAAGGTACAGCATTCCTGAAGTGCCTATCACACATTCCCCCTTTGAACCTGTTCAGAAACTCAAGCTTGTGCAGACCGACCTGTCTCTTTCAGGAGCCAAGCTGTCTGGGCTCTGTAACAAACCTGCTGCCCAAAGTGACATTAAGACCCATTTCAAAGATGTTAAAACCCATACCTTCACCCATCAAAATATTTGTAAAGACATTAGTAGACATCTTCCCTCTCAGGGTAATCACGTTCAGCTGTTGACTTAGCACCTCCAAGTTCCGCCACTAAACCATATCTGTAAGTGGCAGATCTACATGGCCTTTAAATACCTCCAGGGATGGTGACTCAAATGCTTCCCTGGGCATCCTGTTCTAGTGCTTGACAATCCTTTTTTGGTGAACTAATACCTAATCTAACCATGCTGGATTTCTTTCATACTTAATACACTTTCCTGCTATAAAGCTGGAAGTGCCAGATATTGTCATGTTGATAAGCTGTGAAGATGGTTTGGCATCTTCATTTCCTCTTCAGTCTCTTTGATTTCACCTATCACCAATACTGCCTTCCATTGTTGGTGGTGAAATGATGACACTTTTAAATGCTATGAGGCTCTTTTTAAATTGCAGAGGCACTTTTTTAATGCAAAAATTCTTGGGGAACATCAACACCTTTCTGTTCACCATTCATGAAAACCAGGAAGGACATTTTATGTTGTCTCTAAGGAACAGTAAAGAAATCATGTTTATGTGCAGCTGGCTATTTCAGTTCTGCTAAATAAACACAATAACCCTGCAGGCATAATTTCATTCTTTTTTAATGTCCCCATTCAGTAATGAGGAGATTCACATCTAAAGAATTGGCTAATTTTCTGTTTTATCACCAACAAAAGAGACCAAAGTCTTTGTGACTTGGACTTTATGGCACACATATCTTAGCCCTGAGTAAGTTGAACTCACAAGACTTTTTAAATTCCAGATTTATAACCGATGTTTGCCCTTTCCCATGCATCCCCATGCATCTTCTCTGAATTCTGATGTACTCATCGCTTGAGCTATCATGAAGCAGAATCTGTAATTCCACACTCTATAATCTCCTTCTTGGCATAATCAAATTAAGTACAATTTTTTACAAAAACCTATAATTTAAATTAGTATTTCATACTCTGTTAATTTTTTTAAAAAAATTTTTTTTGAAGGAAATTGTTTCAGTAACTAGTTTTTGTACAGTGTGTTAAATCAGCTTTAAAGCATTTTCTTGTTGACAAGGAATGGGAATGTGACTTAAAGGAATACAAAATTTTCATAAATTTACTTCCCTAATTCTTCCTAGCATTCAGAGTCTGAAGCAATAAAACTTAAGATCTTTTTTAGAATAAGTGTATATTAGGGAGTTTTTCAACTGTAAAGAGCTCAAAGCTAGTGATGACAAGGCTGACTCCATATAGGTAAGAATCAGGGGAAAGGCAAACAACCTGATGGAAGTCTATTACAGACTACCCAACCAGGATGAAGAGGTAGATGAAATATTCTACAAAAAGCTTGCTGATGTTTCATGACCCCTAGACCTTGTTCTTGCCAAACTTGCCAAATAGCTGTTGGAAACTCAACAAAGCATAGAGAAGGCTTTCTAGGAGTTCCTTGGAGCATGTGGAAGAGAACTTCATGACACAACTGGTAAGCAAGCCTGTCAGGGCCAGTGCCCCTCTAGACGTGCTGTTTACAAACAGAGAAGGGCTTATGGGAAATGTGGTGGTTGTAGGCTGTCTTGGGCACAGTGACCACAAAATGAGTTGAGTTTTCAATTCTTGGTGAAGTAATGAAGGGGGTAAGCAAAACCTCTACCTTGGAATTTCACAGGGCAGACTTTGGCCTGTTCAGGATACTGGTTCAGAGCCACCTGGGAAACAATCATTAACAACAAAGGAGTCCAGGGAGGCTGGACACATTTTCAGAAGGAAATGTTAAAGGAGGAAGAGCAGGCTGTCCCAATATGCTAAAAGATGAGCTGGTGGAGGGAAAAAAAAAAAAAGGCCCAGCTGAACAATTTTCTCAGAAACTCAGGGAAAAAAAGTTTATGACATTTGGAAGAAAGGGCAGGCAACTCAGGAAGAGTACAAGGATGTCATTAGATGTAGAGAGAAAACTAGAAATGTGAAAGCTCAGCTAGAATTCAATTTGGCCACTGCTGTGAAAGATAATAAAAAGTGTTTTTTACAAATACATCAAAAACAAAAGGAAGGCCAAGGCCATTGATCATGGGGGCGAACATTGTAACCAAGGATGAGATAAAGGCTGAAGTACTTAAGGCCTTCCTTGCTTCAGTCTTTAACAGTAAGACCATTTATCCTCAAGGCAACCAGCCCCTTGAGCTGGTAGACAGGAACAGGGAGCAAAATAGCCCCCCCTGTAGTCCAGAAGGAAGCAGTTAGTGACCAGCTGAACCACTTATACACTCATAAGTCTGTGAGTTTGGACAGACTTCATGAAAGGGTACTGAGGGAGCTGGCAGAAAAGCTTGCCAAGCTGCTCTCTATCTTTTATAATCAGACCTGATCAACCAGGGAGGTCCAAGATGACTGGAGGCTGGCTAATGGCCCATCCACAGGAAGTGTTGGAAGGAGGTTCCAGGGAACTACAGGCCTGTCAGCTTGTGCTTGGTGTCCAGGGAGGTTATGAAACAGATCATCTTCAGGTGCAATGACATGGCATATACAGGACAACCAAGGGCTCAGGCCCAGCCAGGATGAGTTTAGGAAAGGCAGCTTTTGCTTGACCAAACTAATCTCCTTTTTTGACCAGATAGCCCACCTAGTGGATAGGGGAAAGGCTGTGGATGTGTCTACCTGGACTTCAGCAAAGCTTTTGATACAGTCTCCCAACAAATTCTCCTGGAGAAGCTGGCGGCCCATAACTTGGACAGGTGCACTCTTTGCTGGGTGAAGAACTGGCTGGATGGCTGGGCCAAGAGAGATGTGGTGAGTGGTGCTACATCCAGCTGGTGGCTGGTCACTAGTTGTTACAGCTTCAGCTGGGCTGTAAGCTGCACAGATAATTTGGCCTAACAGACACCAACTCGACCAGCCTAGCTCGTTAGAGGATAGACGTAAACAAGACCCCGGACACAATAATGATAGGTCAGATTCAAGTTCAAACAGGAGACCTCAGCCAATCCCTTTAAACCATGAATGCACCCATATCATTGGCCAATGAGCTGGGCAGAGTTAAGACCTTAACCAATCACATTTATAAGCATGGGAAATTTGAAGCTCCTATAAAAGGGGGTGCCCAACAATACACCTTGGCTGTTGCTGCATCAACATGGTGTGTTCTTGTCTCATTCTTGTCTCCAACATCAGCAACAACTAGTGGGGTTCCCTGAGGCTCAGTATGGGGCCCAGCCCTATTTAATATCTTTACTGATGATGTGGATGAGGGAATCAACTGCACTGTCAGTTGTCCACTCATGGACAACACTAAGTTGTTGGGCAGGAGTGTATGATCTGCTGGAGAGTGAAAAAGCTCTGCAGAGGGATTTGGACAGGCTGGATTGATGGGCCAAGACCAACTGTATGAGGTTCAACAAGGCAAAATACCAGGTCCAGCATTTGGGTTACAGCAACCCCATGGAGCTCTACAAGCTGTAAGAAGAGTGGCTGGAAAGCTGCCTAGTAAAAAAGGATGTGGGGGTATAAGTCAACAGCTGGCTGTAAATGTATTTATCAATGTGACCAGATGGCCAAGAAGGCCAATGGCATCCTGTCATCTCATGCCTGGTGATAAGGCACTTTGCAGAGGCACAACACAACCCCCAGGGTCCTAGAGTCCTAAGCGGTCACCGCTGGTCAGTGTAAAAAGGAGTGAAATGGGCTTCACATGCAGTCCGAGATTCCTTTATTCACGTCACATAACTCAAATACAGTGCAGAGGTGAAGACTGGGAACAAAGGCTGGACCCTGGGTTTTAAGGGACAGAAGCAGGGTGGAGTTTGGGAGTCAAGGGGCCAATAGGGAGAAGACCAGGGAGGGACACAACGGAAAGTTTACAAAACATAAACCCAAAGGGAAGCAGGTATCAGAGAAGACAGACAATCCAGGCTAAACTACCACCCTGGGGCAGGAAAAGGAATAAACCATAGGGTATTAAAGCACAAAATTACACACAGCTACATCTCCCCCTTTCCTCTTAAGAAAAGAGGGAGGGAGAGTTCAGGGAAATACATGAGAAGAGTAATTGATGCAGGATTACATATAAAGGTTACACTAGATTACAGGAGGATTCTTAAAAATGGGATTTTAAACAGTCAATATGAGCCTGAATTTTAACTAAGCTTAGAAGAATTACCTTCTTATAACTTTGGCCAGTTCCTTTTCCTTCCTTTCTGTGATTTTTTTTTTTTTTTTTTTTTTCTTCTTCTATTTAACTGGATACTGAAGAGCACCTCATTGAGACTTCTCAATCAAAAGATGCAGCACATACAGCAATTGTCAGTTAATAATACATTGACTTAGGTTGTTGCCTCACCTATCTTTGCTGCCTTTCTTTGTAACACAAAACTCAGTTTACAGGTTAAATTACTTTGAGATTTATATGAAATATGATCTGGGTGAATACTACATACAAGAAATTTGTATTGAAATATTTAAGGGATAAAAGGCACAACCAAGCAAGCTAAAATGTAAAACAAACTTGAATTCATAACATATAAGGGATAAGGGAGAGGTATTTCCTTGTCATATCATCAATGCAAAAGCTGTTAAACTGGAGAGAAATTAGTTTCTTTTTGTTGAACACTTAAAGGAAATTTGTCACCAGCAATAGATCTTTAATCAATAGCTCTTTTCTAACTTTAACTTTTTTTTTTCTCTGAGTAGTCACAACTATCTTATTAATGACTGAACAGGAAATACCTTAATTCTAAAGCAAATGATTTCTAGAAATAGACCTTAAAGGTGTGATGCAAAATAGAATGAGAAATATGAATTAATGGAAAACTTTTAGGGGAACAAATAAAAGAGTACTAGCAAGTGATAAAAGGATCCTTAGGACTACCCTCATAAACAGCAACATGTTACCAACATTGTAACAATAATCTTAAAACCATAAACATATCTTGTAACAACAAACAGTTTTAAAAGGAAAGTCTTTCTGCAGAACTAGCTCTCCTGAATCCGGGCAACTCTGCAAATCTGGCAATCTTGTTCCACTTGGATCACTATCTTCTCTTTTTATGCTCATACACCTCTTGAAAATCTTTGCTGAAACTTTTGCACTTGGTGACTGTGACTCAAACAGCTCTGCCTCCTTGCAGTCACACTGATCTCTCCCAGTGGTAGGTTATTCTTTGTCGTTTCTTGCAGTCTCTCTGTAATACAAAGCTTATAAACTAGATTTTTTTTTTTTTTTTTGCACAAATTAAGATCCTTGGTATATGTTCCAAAATTTGCCTTAACTTAAATTAAATACAATGTCTAAATAACGTGAATAACATCCTTCTGTGGGGCCCCTTGCAAAAGGATATTAGCCAAGGCATAAAAGAACATGTTATAAAATCTATTTCTTACTAAATAAGAAAAGAGAATTTTACTCAAATTAAGATATATTAAAAGATTACCCCTTTTTTTGGCCACTATTTTTAAAAGGTCCCCTGCTATCACTGATCATTGAGGTGACAGAGAACTTCTAATGAATGTCTGCCCAGTAAAAGCTGTCCGGAGCTTGGGACACAGACTAAACAATTGCACTGATTTGGGCTAGGGGTAGCAATGTTACCTGCCGTATGTTCATTGCAAGTAATCAGGTGTCTCAAAGAATAGGTAAACAAGGATGGGGTGTGGGGTGCAGATGTCACTTTTGTGGGGGTGTCACACAAAGCAGCGGCGTCTGCAAGGAGACCTCCAATTCTGTCCCCACCCCGGGAGAGGAGAGATTTACTACTGAACAGTTCCCAAGGTGGAACTGGTGGAATCAGAGGTGGGAAAAAGGACAGGATGGAGGGAAAAGCGTGGGAAGACAAGCTCCAAAAGGCTCCGGCCATAGCCAAATTGGAGTGCCAACACACAACCGTTATCTCTCCCGGAGCCCTCACAGCTGGCCAGCGGGGTCCTGGGATGACATGGCCAATGTCTTCCCAGGCAGGAGACTTGGAAGGGTTTGGGGGAGTCTGAGGGAAGGAGGATACGGAAGGCCCCACTGGGCCTACGGGTAGGGAGACCAAACTCTGCAACTCTTGACAGGATGCAGATAGGGTTCCTGATGGAGCTATGGCAGCAGCTGAGCTGCGGCTGCAGTCTGAAAGCCATGTGAGGCAGGGCCACACCAACCGGGTGTGTTGCCTGCACCTTGGCAGCAGTGCGAGCAGAGACCCTCCTGCAGCGCTGGCACTGCTGATGGTCCCTGGGGCACCTGCCACTCCCGGTCCGACCCACGAGGCCCTGGCCCGCGCGCTGCTGCCCGCAGTGAGCTCGGCGTGACTGCATGCTGCCTGCCACTTCACTGGCCCCAGAGCTACACATACCAGCTTCTCACCGCCCATGCCGGTGGCTTTCCACCAGTGGGACAGCCCCTGCCGCCTGCCTCTCCCATATAAACTTAGAAAGAACTTTAAAAACATATAAACACTTCGCTGGCACTTGGTAGATGTTAATCCCATGCCTCTCATTCCCAAGAAGCTCCCTAACACTCACAGGGCAAGGCTTCTGCCTCTTTCTCTGCCTCCAGTTGGTCGGTTCCAAGGCGGGTTAACCCAGGCACTCAAAACCAGCGAGATGGGGCAGCCAAAAGGGAGGAAAGGTCCCCAAGTAGAAGCTGCCTTGACTTATGGGAAGGATCCTGCTCATAGCCACTTGTGCCCTCTCTACTCTGCAGCCAACTCTAGAGCTTCTTGCTTTGCCACCTCCCAGGTACCCAACAAATGGGCTAACACCCCAGGAGGGAGAAGGGCTCCCCACAGGCTGGCCTTACCTTTGGGATTTTTCGAATCCAGATCCTTTTCCTCTCACAGGGAGGGTTGACAGACTCCCTGGTCTACAGGTGGGCTCTCTAGCCCAGGGCTGCATTTATCAACTACGGGTACCTCTGACCATGAGTCAGAGTCATGAGTCATGAGTCTCCACTGCCCTGAAGTTTGACTCTTCCTCTCTGGGGGCCAAATAAAACTCAGACTTCACTTGGAGGTGGCAAGTGCTTAGGGCAACCACTGTTCCTCTCCAACTTTTTTCTCTCATTGCCCTGCTTGGAGACTTCACTCAAGCCTTCTCTAGGTGAGAAATCTCTAATTTCCACTCACAATCCAGGCAACAATGCCGAAAAGTCCACGTGGATTCCCTGTCCTTTGGGTCGACCCATGTGGCTGAGGCTCTACGACCCTGTTGTCTCTCCTCAAGCCCCACACTGGGCGCCAGACGTCGTCTCTTGCCTGGTGATAAGGCACTTTGCAGAGGCACGACACAACCCCCAGGGTCCTAGAGTCCTAAGCGGTCACCGCTGGTCAGTGTAAAAAGGAACAAAGTGGGCTTCACATGCAGTCTGAGATTCCTTTATTCACGTCACATAACTCAAATACAGTGCAGAGGTGAAGACTGGGAACAAAGGCTGGACCCTGGGTTTTAAGGGACAGAAGCAGGGTGGAGTTTGGGAGTCAAGGGGCCAATAGGGAGAAGACCAGGGAGGGACACAACGGAAAGTTTACAAAACATAAACCCAAAGGGAAGCAGGTATCAGAGAAGACAGACAATCCAGGCTAAACTACCACCCTGGGGCAGGAAAAGGAATAAACCATAGGGTATTAAAGCACAAAATTACACACAGCTACGTCATCCTGACCTGTATTAGCAATAGTGTGACCAGCAGGAGTAGGGAAGTGATCACCATCCTGTACTTGGCACTGTTGAGGCTGTATCTTGTGTACTGTGTCCAATTCTGAGCACTTCAATTCAAGAAAGGCATTGAGGTACCGGAGTGCGTCAGGGAAGAGTAACAAAGATGACTAAGAGTTTAGAGCATGAGTCCATGGAGGAGCAGCTGAGGGAGCTGGATTGTTTAGCATGAAGAAAAGGCTTGGGGATACCTTTATTGCTCTCTACAACTGCCTGAAAGGAGATTGTAGCAAGATGGGGGCCAGCCTCTTTTCTCTCAGGCAACTAGTGACAGAACAAGAGGACATAGCCTCGAGCTGTGCCAGGGGAGGATTAGATTGGACATAGGAAGAATTTATTCATGGAAAGTGTTGAAGATTGGAATGGACTGCCTGGGGAGGCAGTAGTGTCACCAATCCTTGGAGGTATTCAAGAAAAGATTGGATGTGGCACTTAATGCCATGGCCTAGTGGCAAGCTGGAGATTGGTAAAAACTGAACTTGATCATCTTGGAGGTCTTTTCTGACTTAAATGATTCTGTGATTCTGTGAAGCCTAAACAACTAGAAAATTTGGACAACTTTAATGTTAAAACAAAATTTTGGAAACATTTTCACTTTAAGCATGAATAGTTACAGGAAACATTGAATCTTTCTGAAAATATCTATTAACTTCTTTCAGATACAGCGTTGTTTCTTTCTGCAGAACCCTATCCTTAAGAAACTCACCTAATATAGTGCCTTACTACCTGACCTGATTACAGACCCAAATTCTCAAATCTAAAATGTGTAGTAGTCGGCTCCATTCCCTTAGAAGGGCACTTCACATGGGAAACTTACTCAGCCCAGAGAGTAAATTCATTCCAGTGACACTGACACTTAAACTCTACTGCTATTCTAAAGGGTATTTTATTATACTTTATATTGTAAGGTGTTGTAATGGATTAATTGTGTTATGTTTATCGGATCTGTAATCTGTATCGTGAGTTGTCCTTACTCAGCTGTAACCTAACTCTTCCCCTCCCACTTCTCCCTGATTCGGTGGTGCCTCTGGGCCCTGCCTCTGGGCCCTGCCCCCTGGGGAAAAAGTCACGACACGGGAGGGGGGAGCGCTCTCTGGCACCGGCGAGTCATCAGGACGGGCTGCAACCAAGGAGGGCACGACTCGAGAATAAAAGCTGTAAAATCCCACCCGAAGCCAGAGAGCAGACTCTTACTTTTGCCATCGGCGGTCATCTAGTCTCATGGGGAAATACTACAGAAAGGCTCTCAAAGTAGAAAGACTGAGAAAGCCTGAAACACTGTGTTTCATCAAAGCACTTATACAAGGAGTTACAAGCTTCAATGTCTTCATCAAGGTCCAGCTGACTGTGTAACTGTACACATTGCTGTTCATCAGAAGGAAGATTTTAACATGGTCTGCAGAACTAGAAATGCATATCGATTCCCCTGAGGAATATGTACAAACTACAAGGAAGATAACAGTGAAAAAGCAACTGAATAAATTGTAAGACAGAGAAAGTTGCAGGTAGACTAGCAGTGTAAGCAGCAGCATTCAGTGAATAAAGTCCAACACCATAAGCTGAATAGAAAAAAAAAATCACGAACTAGTTCACACTATGTGCAACTATCTGTCCTGACTGGTAAATACTGAATGATTGCTATGTACCTCAACCAGTAGTACAGGGTGGCTCAATACAGTAAGCAGTTACTACTTCTGTGCCTCTAAGTGGTGAAAAGCATGGCCTGAAACATAAGCAACCTGGTTTAGCAGCGTGTGTCCCTGCCTATGGCAGGGGCCTTGGTACTACATGACCTTTAAGGTCCCTTTTAAGCCAAATCATTCTGTAATTCTATAAAGTCTTTCCCTAGCTCATTCACTATAGAAAGATGTAGTGTAATGTAGGATCATATTTACAGGAAAATGGACATGTATTAAATGAACCAGCCTAATCTTCTGGAACTAAAGAACAAGGTCATCTTTGTGAATAAAAACTGATGTTACAAGAAGAAAGAAGAAGCAGAAAAGTTGCTGACAGACATAAGGGTGTCAACTTCGAGTAAAATGATGCTTAGTCAACCAATTAGATTAATAAAAAGATGCGTGCTTGGCTTGCCTCATGGACAAGATAGAGCTACCAATCAGATGCGTGGACAAAACAAACCTACCAATCAAATAATGTATGACTGTGTAAACCAAGATAAGAAGTAAATATAAACAATGTTTAGAAGCACAATAAAAGTCTTTTGCTAGATTCACATTGAATTGTGCAGAGTCTTTGTCTTCTCAGTGTAAGTGGTAAATGCAGGCAGTCATGACAAGTGGTGCTAAATGTTCAACCTTAAAAGTCCTTCCAAGTGCTTGAATGAAATAAAAAGCTTGATGTCTTGCCTTGAGTATTATGTTCCCACAAAATGCTGTCTGACTGAGCTGAACAGGTATGCTTCCGTTTAAAAAACTGGGGGCTGGGGGGGGGGGCGGGGGAGATGTTGCCACATTCTGTGAGTTTTGTGAGATATTTACAGTTCTGTAGCTGAGTTCTCACATTTGCACCATAAATAATCGTTGTTTTTACATTAATTTCTGATGAAAGTCAACTGATTGACTTCTAGCTTGGCCAGTGGGATGGAGAGGTGGTAACCTTGTTCTGAAATCCCTGGTCATTGTTCAGAATCTATATAAGCGAGGTCTTGGTAAACAATAAAGTTCTTTTCTTCAGCCTTCTTCTTGGAATCAGATTGTGTGAGTATTCTTTTTCTATTCATGTTCTCTTGTGACAGGCGGGGGGTGGTGGTGTGTCAGGGAATAGCGTCAGCTATGCATGCCCTTGTCCAGGTGGCAGCTCTAGCTTTCCAGCACGGGAGCAGAGAGAAGGTAGCAAGGGTGATTTGCCTCTGAGAGATAACACGGAGGACAGAAATTTTCAGTTCCCCTGAAGCTCCTAGATAGAGCTTAAAAACTAAATAGCAAAAAAAGCACTAACAAACAAAGATGAAAGCATGTAAAAGTATGCACAGGATGATAAATGTGACTGGAACCAGTGGATAAACAGAGAATGAGGAATATAGTGGGATTTTTTGGCAAAGTTATGTAACAAGAAGTAAGAGCACATGTCCAAAAAAATGTTCAAGGAATGGTTATCTGTAATACTGGGACACTCAGTTAGTACTGACTTATTAAGAAAATATGGGTGTTGATCTAGTATTGATACCCAGCTGTGATGGACAAAAACTCTCTAACAGTTTAGTTAGAAAGTGGAAGTTTATTACCGCCAGGCAGCACATGGGATAGCTCCCTCATACGCGCTGCAAAATTCACAAGTAATTACAAAGCCTTTTATTTACAAAAGTGTTGAATACCCAAAATACAAATGCATATTCATACCCCTGTCACCTGCCATTCCCCACTTTGTATACTAATTGGCAAAAAGGCTATTAAGCATGCATAGTTTGTTTCCTAAAATAAGTCTGGGGTCTATTCTGGGGTGGGGTCACCAAAAATGAGGAAGTAAGATGAGTCTTCCTTGTCCTGACCTTTCTACTTTTTCAATGCATTCGTGATAAATGAATCCTTGGTAGAACTCAGTAGTTTCCTGTGTTGAATGGGTTCTTTAAGCAGGACGTCTGCAGTTATCTTATATCTTATTTACCGCATTTTGTTTTTTGTTACAAGCGCAGCTACATAAACACAAAGCTGACAATCAATGAGTTACTAAATCCGGCATAGCTTATCTAAGATTTGGCTTCTGTTAACTGCAAGCAAAGTTTATCGACCTACTTCAGCTAATTCAGCAACTATTACCTTAACTTTCCTAAAATCCCTAATTCTTCAAATTTAACGTCTCAGTACGACCATCAGAGACCCCTTTAGACAACTGTCTAGGACCATAAAAGGACTTCCAACAGGAGGTAGACTAGTGATGTTTATATATTAGCTAGGAAGTAAGTTGTAATGAATATGTATAATCATGATGGAATAAATGCCCTGTTGTACTTTCATGTCACACATTTGATTAGAGGAGATATCTTCCCAAAGTGTCCAATGCTGTTATAAAGAATGCCGGTTTTGTAATACTTCAATTTGTGTTAGTTTATTTTCCGGCCGATTTCGGTATCACGTCAGGCTCGTCGCGGATCACCGAGCCCGATGTTCGGTGATTACAGCTGCACTGGAGCTCGACTATGCCGAGCCCGGCTCCGCAGCCGCAGTCACTGAGCAGCTGCTCTCGTACACGCAGGCCCCACCTTTCACCGCACGCACCGCCCCAGCGGCGGCTCCGTCCCGCCTCTCGGGCCAGGTTAAAGAAGCTCTCCTACCCTGCGCCTGAGCCAGGACCACAGTAGTTCCCGTACCAGAAGTGCCCGCAGATAAAAGAATATAAAATAATAGTACTGCTAGAAGAGCATGGCTGAGGCGGTGTCTTTCAGTGAGCTAAGTCGCTGTTCACTAGTTGCTTTCAACGCTTGGTCTCTGCAGAGAGCAGTTTTTGCTGTCTTTTTGCTGCTACTAGTCAGGCAGCAGCAGTGGACATCATTCTTGAGGAGGTGAAAGCGAACAGGGTCCTTGCTAAGGCGGTGGCGCGGTGTGTGACGCATTGGATCGGCGCACACGCCCCGCACTCGGGGCCGCCGGACGGAGGCGCAGGCACGATGATGCCCGGGGAGACGCCGCTGGCGTCGGCCGGGACTGCGGCCGCCGGCGGGGTCTGCGCCAACTGCAGTGTTCTCCAGCAGGTAGGCACGGATCGCCGTCCTGGTGGTGCTGGAATGGGGTTTTTGCTCACGGACGAGGTAGCGGGTCAGCGCCGGGTCGCAGGCGGATGGGAAGTGTCGGGTACCACAGTCACCACTCACTGTGCCGCCGGGAATGCGGAAACGTGCGTGTAATGGGCGTTGTAAAAGTAGCATCAGTGTCGAGCTTTAGCCCGGCAAATTGTGAAAAGTTCGTGTCTCTGGTGTGCCTAGTGGCATCTGTCAGGGAATTTCTAGTCGTGTCCTTTTGGCTTTGCTTCGGTGCAGTATAAGGACTTAAAATGTACTTCCTTGAAGACTCTTAAGCGGGCGTGTATTTTTATGGTATTACGCTTTGGGTAATTCTTGTTTCTCCTTTAAATGAAGAGACAGTCCTGTTGAGAGTTCACAGGGCACACTTAGAATGAGTATGAATGAGAAACTGGAGAATCTGTAGACTCGAGTGAGCTAATATTTATTGCTGATATTCTGCCAAAGATCAATTGGATTTTGAGGCAAAAAGTTGTAGGGATTTAGTATAGAATCTATTGCAAAGACAAAGATTGAAGAGTTTTTTTAGTAATGCCTCATTTAAAGATGCATAAGACAGTTTATTATATTTTCTATAACTTTAGCAATCAGAATAGAGGTTATTTACAGTACTGATTTTTGGGGTGTAAGTTCTTTACTGACTTGAGACTCTTCTTACAGAATATACATGAATATGTAGCTGCATTACTTGCACTGAAGCAAAAAATGATTGATGGAGAGTAAGTACAATTGCACACATTTTTGTTTGTTGGGATTTTATTCTTAAGTACTTACAACAATGCAGGAAATATGATTTGTGAAATATGGATATTTGTTAAGGCACTACACTAAATACTTCTCAAAATGAAAGTAAGTTCTTCACAAACACGTCCTAAATCTAGACCATAAGACTAATTTTATTCTGTAAAACATCTGTGTATAATGACAGTAAGCAGGGTTATTTTGTGTACCTGTAATATTATTACAGACAGAAGCAGCTCTTTGAAGAGACTTATTTAAGGCAGAAGCAGATCTTTGATATTTATATATCTTTCATTCAATTGTGCTCACTTATTTCATTTTTCTGTAGTGAAGAATATGAGAACTAAAAGTTGAGTACAGGTGTATATGAACTTTTTCAGCAGAATTTAGTCTGATCATTAAGTTCTGAAATTCTGTTGGGATTAAATATCAGAATATAAAAAGTGAAGCTGAACATTGTTCAGAACAGTATGATTATGAAATCTTTCTTACAGTTTGTTTTTTGTGCTTGCTTCCAGTTCTTCTCAAAACCCATCAATATATGATTGTATGGAATAATATATCAAGATACGTTATGTATACCTCCATACTATAGCCTAATACCTGTGCTAAGTCTCCTAATTGTAATGGCTTGTTTCTTATGTACCCTTTCCTGCATATGTGTCAATCTGGCTTTAGTGAATCTAAATGCCAGTCCTGCATTCTATTTCAAGAGAGTATTTCTGCTAGCACACACTGGGTTTCTTAACTAGTACTGTTTTGTCAAAGCTTTTTGGTTCTGTTGAGTTTTTTTTTTTCTGACCTCTAAACTTTGTGTCCCTCTTCTTTCTGCTAGTGGACATATTTCTTGTGGAAATTTCCTCTTCTTTAACTACTTGCAGCTCAGCCTTTCTTTTTTGCTTTACTGGATTATTCTTAACTATTGCAATAGAAGGTAATGCAGCCCTCTTTGTATTGGGGTTACTCCCATGGTATTACTTTTTCTTGTAATTTCTTCTTTCTGTTCTTAAAAAGCATAATGTTTGAGGAAAGAAAAGAGTACCTTTCCTTGGTGCTGTCCCATGGCCCTCTTGCATGAGAGTAAGTGTTACCCATTATGGCTGCTAGGAGAATAATATAAAGATTAAAGCCTTTTAGGGTCTTTCAGACTATTTCTCTGAGATGTGTGTTCTTTTTTAGGAGAACATCCTTTCAAGTTTGGAAATATGTTATATATGTGTTATATATATATATGTTCTAGTATATATATCATGTCCTTTATTTAAGCAAGTTTTTTTTAAAGCTGTAATTAGTTAATGGCTGGTTGTTTGGGGGTTTTTTCCTACTTAAAGCAGTTTGACTTGAGGTTTGAATGGCTTAATGAAATAAAATAGTTATATTGACTACTATCAGAAAATGTAAACCAATCTTAAACTTTTTCTATTTATCAGTAAAGCAAAAGGAAAGATACCCTAACACACAATTGTCAAAATCAGGAGAGAAAATGAGTAATGTCTGGAATTTTTCTTTTCTTACAGTCGTTTGCTGACAGAGTATCAACAGAAATGCACTGATATCCTTTAGTTTTCTATTTGTGTTCTTACAGGATTAGTGTACTTAAAACATTTCTTATATAAGGCCTTGAGGCTTTCTATTTATGAGATGATGTTATGAGATGATGTCTCTAATAAAGAACAAACTGGGTGGGTTTTGTAAAGAAAAGGCCTTTGGAATTAAAACTGTCCATTTAAGATCTTGTTTCCGGTCTATAATTTAAGGTGGTCTATTTGAAATCTGAGTTGCTGGGAATTACTCAATCTGTTTCATGTAACAGACAAAGCTCTTTTTATTCTTCAAATGTATTGAAATGTACATATTAAACACTTGCTTCTGAAAGTCTTCAGGAGATTTTGTGAGGAATTCTTTTCTTTGCAAGTTGCAGTTAAACTGAAATATCCTTAAGGACATTTGACAAACTGTTTTTAATTTCTACCTTAATAAAAGATTACAGCTTCAATTTGCTGAACGGTAAGTTTGATTTATATTGTTTACTAAATATATACTACTGTATCCTCTGTGTTGTAGTTACTTTTAGGAGTCTGAGAGTGTCATAGCAACAGCCATGGGTCTAAGCTGCACTTTTAGTATGGTACTTTTACCATGCTTCCTAGGCCATAGTTAGTAGAGGTATGATGAGGAGAGAAATCTGTCCTTCCTCTTCATTAAATACCTGTGTGGGATTCTTTCCTGGCCCTGGGCTAGTGATAGTCTTAAGTGACCAAGTGGAGATGTGAAGCTCATCTTTTGGTGGTGGTTAAATGTAAGCCACTTTGGGGCGTCTGTATTTGTGTGAAGCATTTTGACTTTAAGAGTTGTTTCTGTGTGCCTTTGCTTACTCCGTGATTATAGAGGAAGAGGCATCATACAATTTTTATGGACTCCAACTTGCCTGCTGAAAAATACTGCAGTTGGACCTCTGCCCTTACTTTATGGCACTGTGTATGTATGCAGAGATACTTACTACTGGCACTTCAGTGTAGACAGGATACTTCTGTGGCACATGCCATATGCTTGCATCTAGCTTTGGGTTCAGTATAATATTTTTAAATCAGATCTTGGATTTTCTTTAAATGGGTAGAAAAATGAGAACACTGAAACTCCTGAAGTTTTTTGGTATCTCTTACAGCATTTTTTTCCATAGGATAAAAGCAAAATACTCAGATGCTTGATTGAAGAATCTGAATACTGAATTTCAAAGCATCTGTGGTTTTGGCAACTTCTTTTTTAATTGCAGATCTCATTTCAGAGAGATCTCTGCTCTTCGTTACCAAGTGGAGAAGTTGTTACAGAAAATTCTGCCTCTGGAAAAGTGCCAGGAAGAGCTGGGTTCCTTGAAGGCAGAGTTGGAAGAAAAAAAGGTGTGCTTGTAAGGTTTAAATAACTCACTTTTTCTGTTGAAGGAAATGTATATATCTAATGCTGGTCTTAATGAAGCTGACGTTAATCAGCTCTGTTCTTATTTCCAGCTCACTGGGACAGGTAGCTGAGGTGAAATTAATTAAATTACTTCAGGTTTCAGAGTGGCAGTAAGTTTAGGGTGTTGTAGTTCTTACGATTTTTGATCGCATTATTTGGTTATTTCCTCATGAAGGAAGGTAGGAAGGAAGGAGAGAGAAAGAGAAACATTCAGCCTCATTTGGTTTTCTGCTCTGATCTTGTCAGATTATTGAATGTAACTTCTACTAGTGAAAAGGTGCCAAGAAAGAGGGTCTGTGCAGAATAGTGTTGTGCTTCTGTTACCTTTTTGAACATGTTTTTACATCATTAGCTTCCTAAGTTTATTCCTAATTTCTCTCCCATTGCTTAGCTGAGATTTAGTCTACAGGAAAGAAGGTTTCGATTGTTCAAGTTACCTACATGTGTGTATTTTCTAGACATTGTTATAATTTCTGAAGAAAATACCCCACCTTCTTTCTTGTAGGTTTTTCATGATGGTATAAGACAAGATACTAACATTTGTCTTGCTGCTGTACCTAGTTAGTGTTATGTGTTAGAATGGTTTATAATTCCTCTTCCCTCAGCAAGTACTAGTAGCTGATGGCCTAATGGCACTTTTTCAGAAAAAATAGGATTATATGTATGGCATATAATAGTTAAGCTCTTGACTATCAAAAGACTATATGTCTATCCAAAGATAGACATATAGAGGTTTATGTGTTGGTTTGCTATAACTTTTGCCTTTAAAGAAGGAGGATAGCTTGACTTTTAAACTTGCTTCTTTTCTTGTTGAATATACTTTTTTGGCCAGGCCCTGTTTTCAGTAGAAGAGGTAAGGTATCTGCCATCTATTTTTTTTTCCCTGCTAAATATGGACATATTTTAATTGTGCTTTCTTTCTTCAGAGTTCTCTCAAGATTTATCAGGAGAGTCAACTGGAATATATTAAAATTAAAGAAGAAATATTAAACAGTGATGCTGTGTGAGTGATGCTTCCTTTTTTTCCCAACCTTTTTTGCTTCTCTTACGTCTTCCAAACTTGATGGTGTACCTTATCTATTCATTCTTTCTGTTTTGCAAAAATTTTTGTACTTATGGGTTTTTAGAACAAGGAGTTGATAGAAGAATGATCTTAAGTTTTGTAGCAATCACTCTTGAGTGCAATGTTACGTTTATTTATTGTCTTGTCATGAAGTGGCTTTATGTGGTTGTTTAATGAAAGTTTTGAAAAACAAGATGAAATTGAAAACTGTAATTTATCCAGTTTGAAGTAGTTCTTGGTCTCAGCTTTTTTTGTTGCCATCCATTTTAGTTTTGCTGTTAAGCCTCTGAGGCCAGTGTAGGAATGATATTGCCAAAGTGGTCTGTACTAAAAACAGTCCTTAAAATAATTGTTTTAATGTAACAGCTCAGCAATTCATAGTGAACTGTCTTCCATGTTTGGAAATGAGCAGGAGGAATTTGGCACCAAAAGCGCAAAAGACATTTTTGCTGCCATAATACAGAATATTCTGAATCTGTGCCTTGATAATTCCCAAAGTTTGTTTTTCCAGTAAGCAGTCACTCAAAGGTTTCCTTGCCTGGAGCATGTGTGTGTTAACTCTTACAGCTCTTGATGGACACTCTAATGAACTTGTCTAATTGCTTTTTAATCTTTTAAATCACCTATATCAAGGAACTGTGACTTCTCAATATTGTGTGGGAAGGTACTCATGCTCTCAAAAGAGAACCAGCTTATATATAGCAAAGTGTTGGTAGTTGTGGCTATTTTTCTTCATGTGCATCACTTTGCATTTATGAAAAGCAATGATTGCTCTCTTGGAATTCTAACACCCTCCTGGTTTTGTAGTCAGCTTTTATTTCTGATGTGTTCTTGCACACATTCCAATGGGACTCCCGCTGGTGACTCCTTGCTTTCATGTAAGCTGGTTATTATTTTTAACTTTGGTGTTTCTAAGCTATTTTGGTCCTACCAGCAGGTCAAGGGAAATGATTGATTCCCTCTGTTTAGTACTAGTGAGGCCATGCCTTGAAGTACTGTGCCCAGTTCTGGGCTTCTCTGTACAGGAGATATGGATATAGTGGAGAGAGTCTAATGAAAGTCCACAGAGATGATCAAGTGACTGAAGCATTTCTCAAATACCCTAATATCTTTACATGACTTGTGAAACATACAGTATTCAGAAGCAGAGCAGCAAGCCATTATTTCCCAAAAGACTGTATGAAGAGACTAGCATTGTTATAATTTCTTCAGCCAGATTACACTTACTTCACATACAGATGTACTCAGTGTACTGTGAGCTTCATGAAATATTCAGCACATTGTCCTAAGAGCAGCAGAGAGCAGCAACCCCATTGCTAATTTGCATCTTAAGAGGGAACTGACCATTCTGATGTGCTGGCAGTTTATTTTGTCAGTATAGATATAATGTTTGTCCCTGTTTGTCACCCGTAACTTCCAAGAAGGAGGAGTCAGGGAACTACAGGCCAGGCAGCCTCACCTTGATCCCTGGGAAGGTGATGGAGCAGGTCATCCTTGAACTCATTTTCAGGTACATGAAGGACAGAAAGGTCAGGAGTAGACAGCATGGCCTCACCAAGGGGAAGTTGTGCTTCCCTGACCTTACAAATGAACATATCTGCTAGATCAGGGGAGAGCAGTGGCTAGGCTAGGGTCTGTCAGGCCTTCAATAAAATCTCTGACGCCATCTCCCATAACAGCCTCATCACAGCCCATTAGGTGCTGTAGGGGCTGGATGGGCACACGGTGGATCAAAAACTGGCTGAATGGCTGGGCTTTGAGTGTGGTGATGAACACCGTGCAAACTGTAGTCAGAGACCAGTAGGTAATACTACCCTGGGAGGGGACAGTGAGGGATGCTTAGCAGGTCTAGTCCAGTTTAACATCTTTAGTGATCTGCATGATGGGGTGGAGCCAATTTCAGCAAGCTTGCCAATGACACAAGTGTGCCTAATGGGCTATCCAGCACAAGCTTGATAGGCTGAAGAAATGAGCTGACAGAAACCTTGGGAAGTTCAGCTAGGTGAAGTGTGAAGCCCAACACCTGGTGAGGAGCAATCACATACAACAGTACACGCTGGGAGACACTTAGGTGGACAGCAGCTAGGGGTTGCTTCGATGACCTGAGCCAATGATACACACTTGTGGCAAAGAAGACTACCAGTGTCTTGGTTTTCAATAAGCAAAGTTTTGCTATCGGGCTGAGGGAGGTGCTACTTCTCTTCTGCGTAGTACTGCTGATGTCACCCCTGAAGTACTGTTTTAGTTCTGGACTCCTCAATACAAAAGATATATGGGAGTGAGTTCAGTGAAGGATCATGAAGATGGTTAAGGAATAGGAACAGCTCTCCGTTGACAGAAGGCTGAGAGAACTGGGACTTTTAAGTCTGGAGAAAAAAAAACAACTTGTGGGTGATATCAATGTCTACAAATACCTGAAGGGCGTGTGTAAAGAAGACAGAGCCAGGCTCAGTTCCTTGGACCCCAGTGACAGAACAAGAGGCAATGGACACAAGCTAAGACAAAGAAGGTCAAGTTTCCTGTGAACATCAGGAAACACTTTTTGCTGTGAAAATGACTGAGTAGTTCCATAGATTGCCCTGGGAGCTTGTGGCCTCTCCATCCTTGGAAATATTCAGAAGCTGTCTGGAAATGATCTTGGGCAGTGAGCTGTAGGTGACCCTTCTTGAGCAGTGTGGGTTGGACAAGATAACTTTCAGAGGATTCTTGCAACCTCAGCCTCAATTCTGTGATGCTGTAGCTGTTTTGTATACCTCTGATACTGAGGCCATTTTAAGCAGTAGGTCATATGAGTTCAGTAATTTGAAACCTGGATTTTTTTCAGAAGCAGAGTAATAGTGAATTGTTCAGAAAATTACTGTTAATCTACAGTTACTGTTAAAAAACTTAGGTCAGAAATTATCACTCATGTCCTTTGGTCCAACTGCCATTCAGAGCCAGTGTTAAAGTTAGCTTGCTCAGAACTATCTAGTTGAGATCTGAACATTCTACAAGGATGGCAATTCCCACAGAATACAACTTCTCTTAGCATGTGTTGTATTACTCCACAAGACTAGATGACCGCCAATGGCAAAAAGAAAGAGCCTGCTCTTTGTCCGGGGAGAAAATACTTCTTTATTCTCCAGTCCTGCCCTGCTTTGGCTGGAGATCTTCCCCGATTGCTTTCCTGTGCCAGAGTGATCAGCCCCGCCCATGCTCAGACCTTTTCCCCAGGGGGCAGGGCCCAGAGGCAGGGACAAGACACTACCCAAATAAGGGAGAGGTGGGAGTGGAGGAGTTAGGTTACAGCTGAATAAGGACAAGCCATTTGATACAGATTTCAAACCTGATAAAACACAATATAAACCCAATTAATGCATTACAACATTTCCCCTTTTCTTATTAAATTAAGAAGGAGGAAGGCTCGGTTCGTGGGAGATGCTTGGAGTTCAGACCTTGAGTACCTTTAAAGTTGCAGAAGAAAAATGACCTTTAGTGCAAACAAACTGTCCAGAAAAACACTGTTAAGGAATAATGATAAGGAGAAGGTTCAGCGCTTTCTCCTCCTCTCGGCAGCACTGGCCATTTGTGGGGCCTCTGCAGGTGGTTTTGCAGTTTTAGGGATGAAAGGTTTCACCCACTTGGCTGGCACCCACTTGGGACCTGAGGGAGTGGACATGCAGGCATACCCACGACCCCAGGTGATCAGATCATGAGGACCCTCTGTTTCCTTGGTTGCTGGATCGTTTACCATTACCGGAGGCTTTGCTTTCAGCTGCAGTTGGCTGTTCTCTCTGAAATGGCGCATAGTTGGTGGGTTAAGATTTTCAAACGTGCAATTTAAAAAGTTCAGAGTGAACAAGGCTTTGGACAACTGGATTTGGGGTGTTTCTAATTTTAGAGACTGATGTTGTTGGCTGAGGACCCTTTTGAGATTTTGGTGGGTTCTTTCTACGATGGCCTGACCTGTTGGGGAGTAGGGGATGCCTGTTTTGTGCCCTACTCCCCACTGCTGCAGGAAGCTTCTGAACTCCTTGGATGTGTAAGTGGGTCCATTATCAGTTTTTATTGATTTGGGGATGCCCACGAAGGAGAAAGCCTGTATTGGGTGTTTCATGGCATCACTAGACTTCTCCCCTGCGTGGGCAGAGGCATAGACAGCTCCAGAAAAGATGTCTACAGATACATGGACATACCTTTGCCTATCAATGGACATGATGCGTGTCACGTCTGTCTGCCGTACCTCACAGCTCTTCAATCCCCTGGGGTTTGCTCTCCTGCACTTAGGGCTGGGAGCGGGCGTTGCTGGCACGAGGGACACATTGACACAATTGCCCAAGCCTGTTCCCGAGTTAGGTGGAACTGGCGGACTAGGCCTAGTGCATTCTGGTGAAAAAGCTGATGGCTGATTTTGGCTTGTCCAAAGATGTCTGGGAGTGGAGCCATCTCCGCAGGCGCAGCAAGAGCATCAGCCCTTCTGTTGCCCTCGGCTATGAATCCTGGTAAATCGGTGTGTGATCTGATGTACGTCACATAAAATTGTTGCTCTCAGTGGGAGATCAGATTTGCTAGTTTTGAGAGCAAATTGAAAAGTGCAGAATTGGAGACCTCACTCAGTACAGCTTGTTCAGCTCTGGATACTGCAACTGCTACATAGGCCGAATCTGTGACCAAATGGAATGGTTCAGGAAACTTCAAAAGCTCTAACAACTGCAGCCAACTGCAGCTACCTGAGGTGGTCCTTCCACCTCGACAATATTTTTTTCCCACTGCTGAGTTTGAGGATTTTTCCATGTTATTACTGATTTATGAGAGGTTCCAGATGCATCTGTAAAAACGGTTAAAGCCTTTAAAGGCCTCCTGCTCTGAACACTTTTTAATGACAATTTGAACTGAATTTGTTCTCTAAATAATTTGTGAGCAGGCCGATGAATTGAAATTTGACCTGTGTAGCTATCCAGAGCAAACTGCAAAGCTTCATTTTCATGAATCAGGTGCTCCAACATTGCTTTTGTGATCTGGCCCGAGTTTATCTCAATTGGGATGTGAATACACGCCAAATCCCATCCTGCCAACTCCCTGATCCGGGTCCTGGCTTTCCAGATCAGTTCTGCTACCAATTCCTGTGGCCTGGTCATTCTTTTGGACCAGTGGTGACTGAGGAAAACCCCTCTGTGATTAAGAGGGGAGCCCTACAGTCTTTGTCCTTTTTTGATTTTTCCACTCTTTCCCACCGAAAAATCATCCCGTGTAAGTGTGGCAATTTGCCTAAAATGATGAACTTGAATGGCAAGTCTGATTTGCACCTGTTGGCCTGTCTGGTGGCCATACAGTCCTGTACCTTTTCTAGGGCTGCTCTTGCCTCTTGGGTGAGGGTCCTAGGAGAACTTAGCTCCTCTCCCCCTTTTAAAAGATTAAAGAGGGGGTCTAGATTTTCAGTGGTCAGACCTAGCCAAGTCTTGCCCAATTTAAGGACCCACACAACTGCTGGACATCTGCTAAGGTCTTGATGTTATTTTTTACAACCAATTTTTGCGGCAAAATGGTCCGCTTACCAATCTCCAGACCCAGGTACTTCCAAGGCGGCATCCTTTGAATCTTTTCCTCCTGAAGCTCGAACCCTGCAGCAACCAAAGAATCGATTGTCCGGTCAGGCATGTGGGAGAGTAAATCATCATTGGGGGCACACACAAGCACATCATCCATGTAGTGCAGGATGATGGCTTCTCCTGCAGCTGTGCGCACTGGGTACAGTAGGGAAGAGAGGTACCACTGACAAATAGATGGCGAGTTTTTAATCCCTTGGGGAAGAAATTTCCAGTGGTATCTTTTCCTCGGGGCTTCTCGGTTGAGGGTAGGGACCGAGAAGGCAAAACATGGGGCATCGTCAGGGTGCAGAGGGATCTGGAAAAAACAATCTTTGATATCAATAGTTGCCAAATTCCAGTTTTGGGGGAGCATCGCTGGGGATGGCATCCCTGGTTGGAGAGAACCTGTGTCCTCAATGACATTATTAATTTGATGGAGATTGTGGAGGAGCCGCCACTTGCCTTTGTTTGCCTTTTTTATAACAAAGACTGGTGAATTCCACAGGGACGTGGTTTCCAGAATGTGGCCTTTAGCTAGCTGTTGATCCACTAGCTCCTGAAGCGCCTTCAATTTTTCACTACTGAGCGGCCACTGGTCTACCCAGATTGGTGAATCAGTTTTCCAATTGAGTTTCTGGGTAGGGCGCTCTTCAGTGGCCACAGCCTGAAAAACTGGGAGGGCATCTGGAATGCCAAGTGTGACCCCCCCACTGAGCCATCAGGTCTCTCCCCCACAAGGGCTCTGAATAATCTAAAACAAATGGACACAGCGTAGCTACTTGTCCATTTGGCCCCTTAATTTGCACAACACTTTTTGATTGTTTTGCCCATTTCATTCCCCTTATACCTTCTACGTGCCCGGCCACGTTTTGCAGTTTGCAATGTGAGGGCCACATCCTTTCAGGTACAATTGTTATGTCCACGCCTGTGTCCAAAACTCCTTTATTACTTCCCCACTTTGACGGACCTCACACCCTATTATGAGTTTGTCCCTCCCAATAACTTGTGTGGGGCAAACATCAAGGTGTTTGTTCCTTTGTGCTGTTTTTTTCACGGAACGGGTCAGGTGCTGGAATTGCCTGAGCTATTATCTGCCCCTTAGGCAGAAACAAAGGTGGGCAGACACAGAGCAGCCAGAGAACTAGCTGTTTAGGGTTTGATGAGGC
This sequence comes from Hirundo rustica, assembly GCF_015227805.2. Classification (NCBI taxonomy): domain Eukaryota; kingdom Metazoa; phylum Chordata; class Aves; order Passeriformes; family Hirundinidae; genus Hirundo; species Hirundo rustica. The sequence goes on from NC_053450.1 coordinate 98,094,065, forward strand.
AAGACCTGGAAGGATCTCGATATCTCTCAGTGTGTACTTGGTGTCCCCAAGGATGACATACTTACTGCCAACATGTTGCCAGGAGCCTAGCACTTGTAGATCCAAGGAACCTAAATGCCAGTCTGTGTCACTTAGGTGCAAGGATTCTGTCAGTTGTAACCTAAAAGGCTTTTGGAGACATTCAGTGGTTAGACAGGGTCTGCTTACGTCATGATCTGAAAGGGTCATATCTGGTGACTTCTGCTGAAAGGTAGAACTGGATTATTTAATTTGACATTTGCATTTTCTAGTTTTCTCTCTGCCCTCCTCAGATTTGCCCTATTTATGTCGGCACGCTGGGCAAGTAAGCGCAGTCATTTTGGTTTTTTGAAAATTTGCCTTTGAACTCTTGAGACCTCCCACCCCCATTGTACCGAAAGTCCAGAAATTGCTTCTTTTAAGGGCATTGAGATGCCCAGTGTCCAGCCTGATCACACAGGAGACACGTCGTTCTTCTCTTGGGCAGTGGTTGTGGCACAGGCGCAGGAGGCATGGCTGCGGCAGCTCATTGCGGTGGTCTGAATACATCTCTGGAACTGTGATTAAGGTGTGCTGTCATGAAGGGAACTTTCTGAGTACACACCTGGATCATGTCATCTAAGGTTGGCACTGGTTCCAAGGGCAGGCTGAGGATGGCTGCTTTGCATTGTTCGTTTGCATTGGTCAGTGCCATCTCCTCCAGGACTTGTTCTTGGGCTCCTTCATTCGTAACCTGTAACTTGATAGCTCAGGCTAATCGCTCAATAAACGGTGCAAAAGGTTCTGATGGAAGCTGCTTTATTTTATTGTGAGGTTGGAAGGACTCATTGGGCTGGATTGAAAAGAATTCTTTGAAAGCAGTCTCTTTAATGCATTCTAAAACAGCTAAAGGAATTTCTTGAGCTTGCTTGAGTGCTGCGACCCATTCACCATCACCACATAGATGTTCTAATCGAGTTGGCAAATTATTATTATCAACAGCCTTTTCAGGATTTTGCCAAAGCTCCGGGAGTAAATCTCTTAATCTTTTTTCCATGTGTGGTTCCAAAGCCTAAACTGTGTGGATGAAAGGAGGGAAGAAAAAAGCTGCCGGAGGTCAAAGGGAAAAATAGGATTCCCTGCTAAATTTGCTTTTAAAAGGCTGCGAAAGTATTCACTTTCGCGTCCAAATTTGGCTTGTGCTTTGCATAACTCCTGAATCGCTTGTTGGGGGAAGGGGTCCCAATTATTGCGGACAGCACCCCCTCTTTTTTACTGTCGGTATGTGACAGGGGTGGCAGAAAAGCTGGGATCACTTCCTGCTTCCAGGTTCCCGGCTCCCCCACCCTGGGGCATGGGAACTGGGACTGTGGGTGGGGAAACCGTGGGAACCAGGGGAAGGGAGGGGCTGGAGGCTTGAGTCACATGGGGCAGAGTTGGAGGGCAGAGGTTTGAGGGTAGGGAGCGGAGTCAGAGGAGAGGGCAAGTGCCAGGGGCAGCACCGAAGAGAGGGAGGTGTCTAGGGAGAGAAAGGGATTGTGAAAGGGATTGCAGGAAGGAGGGACAAACAAAGAGATGCTCCTCGTGGCTCAAGAGAGAGGCTCCTCGTGACACATGGCTTTGGCCATTTTGGGGAACAAAGGAATCCTCTCCATCTTGTGACTCCCCTTCTGAATTAAGACTAGTTTGGGATTCACTAAGATGGGGGTTTTGTGTACTCGAACTGCCTGCAAAAGCAAACCGAACCCAGGGTTTACAAACTGGGGAAGAAGGGAGTTTTGGGGAAAGTGTAGGGGTTTCTCAAGGAAGATTTGATTTTGGGTCAGCTTGAATTCTAATTGAGCTTTGACTGCACAAGTCTTCTTACCTACAATGGTAAACAGCATCTCTGTGGTCTTCCTGTGTCAACTGATCTTGCTTCCAATGTCCATTCATTGTAGATGTAGTACTTCTGTGTATTCACTTGAAGATAATCTACAGAGAAACAGAAGTTTCTTACCTCCTGTTTAGGAAGTAAAGGGCAACACCCCCTGCCCTCCTTTTTTCTTTTCTGTAAAGATGTTTTATAAGGAATTTTGCTGAAATTCTCCCCTGTGGCTTGACTGTCAAAGCCATCATATAGAAAAGTAAGTATGAACCTCTTCAGGCTGAGAAGACACAGAATCCTTAGTCTATTACTTCATAGTAGAAATACTTTGACTAGTGAATACGCAAAAAGTGGTCAATCGTACCATTTATGAATGGGTTTTTGAATGTATTCTGGCTAATGTCTGAAGTAGTAATGAAAGCCTGAACATCCAGAAAGGCTTAGATGGTAAATCTCAATCTATTACACAGGTTTTAATATGGGTATAGATGAACTGTGTTCTGCTTCATGAAAGTGACCAGTGATCACTGGTAGAATTGTCTACTTACCACAACAGTTTAAAAACAATTTCTGAGATACTGGAATTTAACAGAAGAAAATAATAGAAATGCTTACTTTTATAATTTTTTTCCAGTTCTGTGTGTATTACATAAAAAGTAGAGTTGGAAATGCTGAAGTCAAAATTGTTCAGGATGCTTAATGTTTTTTCCTTTGGTTTGACTTAAAGTCTAAAGCATCTGGATGTTCTGAACAAAAAGCTGTGGGACATAAGACATCCTGAAGGCTATTCCTGATTATCTCATTGCTTAGATATTATTCATTGTAAGTAAAGCCTGATTGTTTTTAAGGAGTAAAACTAACCTGTCTGCATTACATCACAGAAATCAAGAAACAGAAGCCAGTTTTCTGGGGTTGTGTTTCTAATTCCAAGTTGTAGCTAAAGGTATATTTAGTGGATTGACTCTCTTAAAAGCATATTTTGCCTCTGTAACTGATACATCTGTTTGTGTGAGAATGTCAGCAACATGCCACCAATTTAATTTTTCACCTTCAGAGGCTTATTGGTCTCACAGGTCCTGGGTATGGGAGGTGTTTTCTTTGAATGGCTAGACTTATTTTTTTCTGGCTTTTCATGCAACATAATTCTGTTTTTTTTTTTAAATGATCTATTAATGTGTTCTTTTTAACAGGAGAAGGAAACTGGAAACAAAAGTGAAAAAACTTGAAGGTAACTTTCTACATTGAGTTGGACAACAGTACAGTAACATAATCTCTTTTTTCTTTTTCTGTCCAGAGGAATTGTGACTAACTTTGATGCCCAAGGAGCAAGGCAGGCCAGTACTATGTGGGGTGCTTAGTCTGATTTACATCAGCCCTCCTGCAGAATGTTTTCTGCTGAGTGTTTTAGGCACATGATATAGATGAAGTTAGAAGGGAACTTCTGGTCATGAAAACTTCAAAGGATGGAATCTTACCAGCCTCTCTAGGCAATTTGTTTCAGTAACATGTTTTTCCTTATAACTAGTTGTAAACTCCCATGTTTCAGTTTATACCTAATATCTACCATACAGCAGTGAACAGTCTCATTCCATCTTTTTGATACCTCCTTGTACAGGAAAGCTGTTCTTGGATTCTTTCTGTGATTTTCCACATGGCTAATTAAGTCTAGTTCAACATGCTTGTTTTCCCGGGCATGGTCCTCCATTGTTCTAATAATCCTGGCAGGATTCTTCATTTTTATGTTCATATTTAAGTATAAGGTGTTGCTGATGCATGTTTTCTCATTTTAAAATATTCTGGCACTTGTATTTTAGTTAGTTAGTTAGTTTGCTTTGTTTTTACATGGAGAGAAAGCATTGGCTTCATGGCATTGGTTTTTCTTGTTTTGCTGGTAGAGGATGGATATACATAAGACTTTTTGAGACTCCATTTGCTGTATCAATTTGCAGGACATATATTTGCATTTATATCACACATATTTTAGCTGTGCTTACCATAGTTTAAAGTACAGTGAACTGAGTGACATATCTAAGTGTTAGAAACCCCTTGAATCTTAGTGTAAAGTACAGGTACGAGGTGTTTATTTTGATGAGAATTTTGGAGTTTCATTGCAGGACAACCAGGTTTTTTACACACTTGCCTCCAAAATCTCAAATTCTGGCAGAACTAGAACAAAATATTGAGAGAGAGTATGTGTCAGGTCCAATTTCGGTGACTATTTTCTCTGTTTTGTTTTTTTCTGTGTTCATTAAATATCTCAAACCTTGTGTCTTTTGTCAGTATGAAATTTTGCCATGTTTGGGGGTTTTTTGTTAACCTACCACTCAAGGTTCTTTTTTAACACCTTTTATTTTAATAGGCTTTCTTCTGATTTGATCAGCCAGAAGATTCCATTTCTTTTCTTCCCTATCCATGTATAAGTCATCAAGCTGAACTCTCAGGAAGTTCTCTCAGCTGACTCTGTCACCTGAGAGTTTTCCTAGGCACCTCACATTTAGTTCTCACCTATCCTGTATCCTCTATTTCCACTCATCTGCACTCTTCCCTGGTGTTTGTTAAACATTAGGAGATAAGGTCCTCTTCTCTATTAATCTTGAGTGCTGTCTGTATCTTTCTAATGCAGCTGGCTGTTTTAATCTTTGAACCAGAGCTCTTATTCAAATAAGAGAAGAAAATGTGTAAAAATACCCTTGCACCTCAATTTTATGTCCTTTTTTCACTTGGTGTATATTGTTCTACAGTACAGTATCATTGCACGATGACCCACTCTTCATTCTTGCATATAATTGAGAAAACTAATAAATATTGCCGTGGTTCAAAACAGTAATTATGCAGTAGAAGGCAACATATTTGTATGGATGAGTTGCTTGAATGAAATATAACTTCAATAGATTTGTATTTCACACTGTCTGTTTCTTTTTTCTGGTAATTTGATTTGCAAACTAGTGACCAGCACCGCTTAAATTAGTGGCCTCTTACAGTGTAGTTTCTAAACTGAATTTGGTTCTTTTTGAAGAGGCTGCAACAAAACATACACAGGACTTCAGACAACTGAAAACTGAAAAGAAAAGGCTTGAAAAGGAGTTAAAAAAAGCACAAGTAAGGCTTTCCTTGTTTTTAGGTGAAACTTCTTTTAGTATTTTTTGGGGAAAGAAAGAAGCTATTAGTGTCATAGATGCTGAAACAGTAAAATTACATTTTTGTGGGGATATTGATTAAGTAAACATAGCAATTCACTGTAAGAGAAATTTTTCAGCTGAAGAATGACCTTTGAAATGTTGATATAGATTTCATGGTCTTTAAGAGTTGATGCTCTAAAAAATATGGATGGCATAAAAATTGTACTTCTTAATTTTAACAGGGAAAACTTGATGGTGTAATTAAAGAGAAGTACAGAAAATGTAAGTGTTTACCTTTGAATGCTTTCAAATTTGTACGTGGTATTGCTCCATTTGAACATTTTCTTCCCACTTCTCTTTTTAATAGTTAAACATGCAGAAACTCAGAGTTCAAGTGAAAATCTTGCAACATATATAGACAAAGGTAAGACTTTTTGCAAGTCCATTCTCTGTGTGGAACCAATTGTTATCAATTGTTATGAATTTATTGCAGCTCAACTGGAGTTGCATTTTTGGAAACCCAAGATACTGCCAAAGTGCTGTAAGAGCAGATTGGTTGATACAAGTAGGTTACACGGATGAATGACCAATGTAATAGATTACTGTTTTCAATTTTTCAGTAAGGTAAACTCTTGACTCATAAAAATGACTAGTCTACCCTGTGCATGGATGAAATCAGGTGATATGCAATTATAAAACAATGCAAACACTGAAAAAAATAAATCCCTCTGAAGCTCACTGAAATCATAAAGCACCAAATAGGAGAGTAATCTGCTAAAATTTCTATGTGAGACTTGGAAAATCAAGTGGAAATACAGAAAGTATAGCTGTATTTTATCTTACTGACTTTTTTCCCTCTAATGACCTAAAATATATGCTACAAATTACCTGAATCTAATTGTAATGGAGCAAACTCCTTCAAAAGTTCCTCTAATGTACCAAGGCCAAGCTTTAGGCACATTTTTTTTTTTTTTTTTTTGTATTTTTTGCAGTCTTATAAAGTGCTGGTATTGCTTTTGAGCTGTTCAGATATTCTGGAGGCTGTTTTGAGGCAAAAGAATTTCACTGTTCTATTTCTTGCTTTGCAATAAGTTTGTTTGCCAGAAATTAATATTTTGAAAAAAACCACAACTTGTCAATTTCTATGTGTCTTGGCATATTTTTACTTTTGGAATTGTACTGATTTGGTACCCAATTTAATCCTTTGATTTTTAATTAATGGCAAAATAGGAAAATTAATACCTGAACATTAATTTGAGCTTCAAATAGCAGCAAGGATTTAGTAGCAGTGAGTAAATGTTAGTGGTTTTACTAGCTGTTTAGCAAAATTTGTCAGGTTTTCCTCTTGCATGCTGATTTTTTTTAATATGCCTCTTCATAAAATAATAGCAGTTTGCTATGGCCTTTGACTTACGGAATTTGCACAAAAACAGTCTCAGTTCCTGATTGTTGGATCTGATAATAGTTTTGGCATAAGCAGATGAAGTGCTTCTGCATTTTACTGAGTTTTTGGGTTGTTCTTCCCTTTCCACCTGCCCTTCTGTCTCTGAAATTAGGTTGTTTGACATCACCTAGCAATGTTGCTGTTAGGACTGTAGACAGAGTCTCCTAGTGTTGTGGCCTGGTAATTAATTTTGATAGATGGTGCTATTGCATGATAAAACCAGATGAATTATTACTGAGTGAGCATAAATGGGATACATCTCTTTCTAGAAGATTTTCTCCTAAGTTCATGTAACTTGATTTGTTTTACAGAGCAGTTTAATTTCACTAATGCTACATTTGAATCTGCTTTACATTTTATTCTGGGGGCTCCTATAAATTTTTGCAGTACTCCCTATGGAAAGGAAAAGCTAAAGCATTCTTCAGCTGTTCCTTTAGTCTGCTATGTAGACATGGCCAGTACAGGATCCATTCTTTAAATAGCATCTAGGATTTCTCTTTCATTGAAGCTTGTGCCTTGTCTTAATGTTTTTGTGGGTGTCTTGTATTTAGTTGTAGGCATGTCTGTGTTCTGGGTAAAATAAACTTAATTTTTTAGTTCAATTTTATCAATTTATTTTAAAAAATAAATATTTATATTTGTTTATATTACCAGGAAGAGTGAAGCTCTTATTAGAAGAACTTTGGATGTGCATTGACGGTGCAACAGGAAAAAGAGAGAATGAGAAAAATGATCCTGTCTTAGGTACAGTGGCATGCAAAGTCTTGAAATATTCTTGATGCTCTCTCCTTTTCCAACCAAAAGGCAATATTGGTATTTTCTTTCAGCTTCTATTTGGGGTAAGGAATGCTCTGACAAAAGAAGACTAACTGTTACAGAAGGTAGGTTCCAGTTGAGTAGTGACTGCATAGCACTCTTTTGAAAGACTTAAATACTTGCCTTTGTGTTTGTCTGGTCAAGTACATGTATGATTAGAATATCTGAAAATAATTCAGATATTAATTTGCATGGGTAAGTAAACTTGAACCATCTTCTGATAAAAAGCTGTTGTAATTTGCTGTTGCAGTCGAGAAATCAAATTCTTTTACTGCTTGCAAGTAGTCAAAACTCATCTCATGTTTAAAATTATTATATCATTATAAACTCTGTAATATATAATGTGAATGATGCATATGGGCTCTTTTTAGTCTGAAACAAATATGCGGTAACATAGTTGAATTATAAAGTTTAAGATGCTGTTACTTCCATTTTCTTTATTGTAATATGATATTCAGATAATAATAGAAAATAATCTGAGTAGTTATCCACTTGTATATTCACAACAAATTTGAACTGCTTTAACTTTACACAGCAGATATTTTCTTTCTGCACTCAAGAGTAATAGGTGTCTTGAAACTGCATTAATTTCTGTGTTGTGTCTCTGGAATGTTTTTATTAAGCTTTATTGTTTTTTTCAGTTTCTCTACTACTTTGATTTTTCTGTAATAAAGGTGTAGAGATATTGCCTGTGATAGATACCCAGCTGCATTAAGAGCTTTGAAGATTAACTTTTCAAAGACCCTGTTAAGTCTGAAAATTTGCTTCTAGTGTAGATCCCAATGAGCCTGGCTCCAGATGTGTTCCAATGGAATCCACTTAAGAGGGGCCAGAATATGAGGACCAGCTCATAAACCTGTTAGTCAGCTTTACTTCCATGAGTTTAATGCAGCATATACATGGCTTCAGGTCCAAAACTGAGCTAGACACTTGTCCCCTGCAATTCTGATTGTAATGTCTTGATCAAGGGTCAATCAAATGACAAGAACAAGCACGAGAAACTGAAGAGTTTGAAATATAGTTATTTTAGGGGTATCAGGTTCCAGAGTAATCCCTTTGCCATCCACCAAAAGAGGAACTTTAGATTCCTGAAGTCCTGTCCCATCTTTCCTATTCATATCTTCTCAAGGAAACCACAGTACTTTCATAAAAGGAAGCAATTATCTGTAACAGTCTCTTCTAGCTAGAGTGGGCTCTTTCTGCCCACTTCAATGTGGAGAAAATTTTAACCTTAAAACATGCTTTTGTTGGAATGAAGAAATACATATTTTGTTCTGTTATTGGTTTGGGTTTTTTTCCCCCTCTTCAAGCCTAGAACAGTCATCTTGTTATTCAGCGTCTTATGAAACTGGCTGTTACCTTGAATTCATAATAACAAAGTGCTTATGTTTACAGGTGCAATCTTCTAGGAAGAAAAGGATCTTAATGAGTTTGCTCTGTCTTCTTGTCCTGTATTATAATAGTTTCAAATTAGAGAGCAGATGAGCTTGATGGTAGTATCTTTTCCAGAGAATGTCAGTTCATCTGCTGCCTGGATCTAGCCTTTCAGCCTTATGACAGTTATCCAGCCTTATGACAGATTTCTTACTATATTCAAATGTGCTGTAAAATACCCAAAGCTTTGCATTATGATCAGTGTCTTCTCTGTTCTGCTAAGGTTGATACTACTTTGAATGGCTTTCTTGAAGAATATGTTCATATATGAAAATTGGAAGACTCAGGAGGCTTTCCAAATGTGCTGTTGTGAAAGCCTTGTAGGATAATGGAGGTTCGCCAACTTAATTTAAAAGCATTTGGTAATATTGGTACAAATCTGCCAGTAATAAAGTTGACGATATACATGTGTCTGATCATCAGACCAGTAATCTTAGTCCATAATCTAAGGTTAATAAGACATTGATGGTTTTTAAGTCTTTGGAAAACTTTATCTCATAGAGTTGGGGCATAAAATCGCCTACATTGTGAATAAACATTTAATGAAGCATTTGAAGAATCTTGCAGCTGAGTGCTGAATATTTTTGTAATTTAGGTTTTCTAGCATGCTCTGTTTATATGTTATGGTGAGATGAACTGAAGGAATATGCTACAACCCTGCCTGTGAGAAGCCAAGCCTCTTTAAGAGGTATTCTGTAACTGGGTTCTGAACTAAAGATGGCTTATTACTGAGCTATACCCATCTTATCTGCTCATCTTTTTTCTTTGGGGATACAGGATAAGGGGACAAGCTGCATGTACATCTTAAATGTGGAGATGGAAAGGAGTACACTCTAGTTGTCTGCTTTAATATCAGATAAAAGGAGATAAACACAGTGGTATCATATGTAAAACACAAAGATGAGACTGAATCCCCAGGGATATGTGTATTTTATGGTCCTGAGATTAAAGTCCATAGCACATGAGTGCTTTCAGAAGCAGACCTCTTTTCTGTTTTGAAAAACATAAAAATCTCTCAAGATAACACCTTGAGATGTAACATAATGTAGCATTGCATATTTCGTTTTGGGTATGCAGTGTTCACCATAGTTCTTTGTTTCATTTCATGGAATATGTGGATTTACTGTCTCAGAAAACAGAATACTGTCTGTAGCTTCAAAGAATACTTAGTGTATGAAGCATCCTGAAATTAACATAATTGGAAACAGGTTGAAAAATTCCGCCTCATTGTCAGGGCATTAAAAAAATTTCTGTGGAGGAATTTTTTTCTCAGAGAAGCACCACTGTTTGTTCTTGACAAGTGTGCAGTTGCTACTGCCAGGCATCTGCAATCACTGTGCTAATGAGGTTTTGCTGTAAATCAGATGAGATTCTATGACTAGGTATTTATTTTTATAAAAAATCACATCTTAATCTGGTCCTTCTTGAGAGGAAAAAACCACAAGACTTGTTTCAAAAAGTTGCTTTATTGCTTGGAGTGAGGAGAGGACAACTTGCAACAGTGAATTGCCTTGCAATGTGCCCAATCAAGAGTAAGGTTTTAAGTGTGTGAAGTTGTTTAAGTTTAGTACCAAACAACCAATGTTAGCATGGGTCACTTATTTCATCTCTCCTTCTTTTTCTACTCGGCATCAAGAAGGCATTTCAAGTACTACATGATAGATTTTGATGGTGTTTCCAGATCAGTGTAATCTTAATCTTCTCTCAGAAATGAGAGAAGGAGAAGGCAGCAGTGTAAGAGTTTGAAGCTACATGAATTAGATTCCAGGTTGTAGATTTCAGGAGAAAACGTAATCATTTCACTGAGTCACATGAAGACCAAGAGTGCAATTCCCTGGAAAAAGTAAAATTTGTTTGTGAAATGCAATCTTTGAGAGGATCCTTCCAATGAGATGGGTTCAATATTAGTGAGGCTTTTCTGGGACCTCAGGTTCAGGCCGAGGTGCCAGAGAGTTGACCCTTCGAATGAGGAAACTTACTTATGCTGAATCTTTAAAAGTTGCTATAACAACACTTACAGATAAATGTGTTAACTCTTAGAAAAGTATCTCATTCCTAAAGAAATGTGGTTATCAGAGACTGGGTTGGAAAGGGATGAGTAGAGAAGTTTGGAGAATCTCTTAGTTATTCAGAAATTATATCTTTGATCCATTTTACAGGGGAAACTTTTAAATGGATGATATGTATCAATATTCTTGGAGATGAAGTAGATGCATAACTGATTTTGAGAGTATAGATAGGATGTAAAGTTCCTAATAACTCACTACTATTGTGTAGTTCACTGTGAAAAGTAAGCTTACTAATTGACTATGTGGAGTTCTTATAGGGGCAAAATATGTAACTGTGTTGCTGCCCACTTCAGTGCAGGGAAAATGTTGACCTTTGAAATGGCTGGCACAAAACAGCGTGAAAAAAAATGTAAGAGACAACCAACTTCTGGATTTTCCTTATTTTCTTTGTTTCTGCTTGTCAAAGATCTCTTTTTCCCTTGAATCATCTAATGGAACTCAAATTGTAAAAAGAACGTAGGTTTAACCTGAGAAAATTTAGAACATCCTGGAAGCTCTATGTGACTGTGGCTTGTAAATGGTTTTATAAAACAATGTATTATCATTATACTTTTAAAATGGAAAAGGAGATGGCAGAGCTTACTTGTCTTTGGTGAAAATTATGTGTTAGGGCCCATCAGACTGATCAGTTTCTCCCTCCTGGTGTCCAGTGCAGCAATTGAGATTTTTACACGGAGTTGCTACATAAGGTGACTGAGAAACAGGGTTGTTAATCTTTGAAACAGGGTTATTGATCAATTTTTCTAATTTACTCCTTTAGTGGTGCTGACGTATCAAGTTTTACAGGGTATGTGCTTAAAAGTTTTTGAAAGCTGAGGAGGTTATGTTGACCTATCAAGTTAAATTAATATTTTTTAATATGATACTACCATTGATGTTGCTTTGGGAATACCTGTGCAAATTCTAGTAGTGGATTAACACAGAGAGCAGTAATGAAACACACGATTTCTTTTCCCCCAACAGAATGCCAATTAAATCAGTACGTCTCTACTCAAACCCATTTTATGCATGTACTGTTCTTTCTACTGTAGGATGATGTTGTGAGTTGTCTCTGAGGCAGGGCAACCAGGTTTGTTGCTAAAGGATCCCTTGGGGTGGATTAAAATAGAAAAATGCTAAATAATTGATACAAAACCAAATTTTATTAGAACTGCCTTGAAACCATAAGTGGAAAACACTGTAATGGATTGGAAATGGGTGTATAGCTGTTCTGGTGGTGAGAGTGTTTCAGGGGCTGGACAAGTTTCTGAACATAGGTTCTGCTAAACTTTCAGAGTTTTGCAGCTTACGGTGCGGTGAGAGAAATTGGCATTTAAAAAACCTTACCCTACCTCTGCAGTTAGATTCTTAGCAGTGGTTTCTCTTTTAAATCTAAACTAGCTTGTTCAAAGCAAAATTTAGTCCCCAAAATCCAAATGGTTCATTACAGACAGTACTCGTGTACACAAAATAGGCTTGATATCTTGCTTGAATATTGCTGATTTTGTGTTCAGTAGTGTTTGTGAACACTATAACAAGATCACACATACAATATCATATAAGAATTGCAAATATTAAAGGAGTAGATTTTAGTTCTGTATGACACAATGGGGTCTGGGAGTTGTTGATTTTCTATTGTCTTATTGGAGGTAGTGTTTTCATTTTATAAAATTGTAGAATTTAAACTTCAGGAAACATCTTTTCCCTTTTTTGAAGTATTTAGCACAATTATAATAAATTTAAATTATTTGTCTTTAGACTTTCCTGGATGAATGTGTCTTATCTGCATAAAAATGACTTACTGTGTAATAGCTAAAACTGTGATTTGAAAACTAACAGAAGTACAGTGCAAAGAATCACTCAGAGCATTTGGACACACTTTCTTGTTGTTAGAATAACTGTAAAACTGTATAGTTGACATATTGGAAGGGTTGTCAACTGCTCTCTATGTTTATCTTAGTTGTTCCGACTTCTTTGTGCATAGGATACATTGTAGTGCTTTTTTATTAAGGGTTCAGCTCTGACTAAATAATATTAAAGACAAAATCTTGTGTAATTAGACTCAATATTTAAGTTTAAAGAACAAACAATTTAAAAGCATATGCATATGAAATCATAAACTAGAAATGTAGCTAAGAGCTCCCTTGTTGTATTTATGGCAGGGTGTAATTGTAATTTCCTTGGAAGTACAGGTGCTGGCTCAAACCTGCAAGTTGCTTTAAGCTGAGAATTACAGCCTGAATGGGGAATGTCTGTGCATGGTTGTCCTGCTTTTACTGACTGTGAGTTACTAGACATACTCTGAAATAAAACATATGGATCTTCAATCCTACCAAGAATGACCCTTCTTGATAGGAAAAATTTGGAATACTTTAATGATCCAAGTCAGAAAGTGTTTGGGGAGAAGCTCTTTGCACACACATACGCCTTTTTCAGGAAAAAATAATTCTGAATAACAGCATCACATCTCTATACAGAAAGCATTTCTGAAAGTGACTAAGATCTTCTTTGGAAACATTACTTGAAAATATGGTATTACATTTTTATTACTATCATATATTATCTCTGTAAACAAAAATGGGAGGGGAAGAACTCTTAACAATATTTTTCTGTCTTAGACACTGTACAAATCCACCAAAAGATCAGGAAGTGTGATGGCAAAACACTACCTTGGTGTTCTTCAGTGGAAAGTGCTGTAAAGCAAAATTCTGTAACAGCAATGATTATTCAAACAAATACTGAGCCTTTTGGAGATTGTGCTGAGAACAGGACTACTGAAGAACATCTGCACAGTGGTGAGGATAAAACTGATGTGATAATACAGACAGGCAGGGAGCACAGCACTTCAGGCTTCGCCAGTCAGCAGCAGAGAGACCCTGGTGGAAATGTGATGGATATACTGAACTGGGCCAAACCTCTCCCTGCTCTACTTTCTCCAGTACAGCTTTCACCACTGACTACACAGGTGAGTTTCAGGATGTGTCTGACTTGGCACTTAACTTGGTTTTAAAATTACTGAAGAAATTGCATAACGGTGATTTGGGAAGATTAATGTCATCACTCCAAATGTCCCACCCTTCCTTCTTTCCCTTTCTTTATATGCTTAGCATGATGCCATAACAGTGTGGGATGTCTCTTTGTCCATTGGAGTCAGCTGTCCCAACTGTGTCTCCTCCCAACTTCCTATGCACCCCCAGCACCCTCAACAGTGTGGCAGTAGGAGAAGCAGAAAAGCTCTTAATGCTGTGCAAGCACCACTCAGCAGTAATGAAAATATCTCTATATTATTAACACCGTTTTCAGCACAAATCCAAAATATTCCCCCACAGTAGCTACTGTGAAGAAAATTAACTATCCTAGCCAAAACCAGTACACCGTCACTTATGTCTCAACTTGCTGTTAAAATTTCCCAGTGGTGCAGTGGTCTCGCAATTTGTGTTCAATATAAGCATGGCTTTCATAGCAAAATTCCAGAGCTTGAAAGTTAAATGCTACTCAAATACTCTTTCCCAATCATTTTAGAATGCAAGTAGGTAGATAAAGAAGTCTCCTACTTTTTACAGATGTTCTTTCTTTTACTGTGAAGAGCAATGATAGAGAAGGTTGTAATTTTGTTGACCAGACTTAATCTCTCAAAACCACTGCATGTCAGGGCCTTAAGCATACTTGTTTAGAAAAGTACGTCTTAAAACTGATACTAGGGCTTAGATTATTAACTTTGTTTTTTTAATTGAAGGATATGTTGTTGGGAGATTCCAGTGATGAAGATGATTGCAGTACTTCTGCAGTGGAGTGTATTTTACAAGACCAAGTTCAGCCTCCGAGTTATAATGAAATCAGACCTGGTGATGAGTGCAACAGAAAGTCCAAATCACATGAGCCTGGTTTTGATACAGAAATCTCACTTAATCTGAGTTGGAATGAAAAGAAGGTTCATATCAGTCCAAAGATGTCAAGCAAGGAGGGGAGAGATGCTGAAAGAAAGCAAGCTGAAGGTGCTACTCTAATTACAAACATGGAAACTTACAATGATTGTTTGGAGGAGAATTCTGAGGATATGGAAACTGAGAACAGAGAACTAACTGGACCACATGAATCAGAAGACATGGAAGAACAGAAAGGAGATGGTGAGGACATGGACATTGAAGAGGGAGATTCTTCAGCAGATTTTATGTTACAAAGTTTCAAGCCTCAGAATCAGATAGAAAAATGTAGTGTGGTAGAGCAAACAGAGGAGAATGTAACCTTAATTAGAGCTGTTGATAATGCGGGTACACATGAAAAATGTGGTGAGTTAGTGGATGCAGAGAGAGAGAAATTAGTAGCGCAGAGAGAAACTCCCAGAGAAGCATCTGTTCGGCAAAGTGTTACTCATTGCCTTTCTGAGCAATGCATTGTGCTTCAGAGAGAAGATGCTGAGGAAGAATCTGATGTGTTGATAGAAAAAGAAGTGGTTGAAAATAAATCAAAAAATGTAATCAAATTAACTAATATGGCTGGAGCTATTGAGATCTCTGCACACTCTCAGTGCTCTGAAATAAAATATGACAGTGAAGAGATTCTGGAGAAACAATATATGCAAACAAAAGACAAAGCAAACAGAGAATGTGAACCAGAGATTGTTAAAGTCTCTAGGCATTACTTACCTGTATCTGCTACTGAAGGAATCAGAACTTTATGGTCAATCTTTCCAAAAGATGAACTGCTCAAAATTGAAGACATTAATGTAACCAGAGCTCCAACTGTTGAACTAGCTATGAAATTTAACAGAGGAAGTGTTCTAGAAGTAGCTGAATTGTCAGAGCTACTTCATAGTGCAGAAAATGTAAAATTAGTAGATATAAATGAAGGGGTATATTTACAAAGCAAACCACATCACAAGGAAGATGATAGTAATTTATCTCAAAGGAAGTCAAACATGGAAAATATACTTGCCCTACCAAAGATAGCACATATTATTGGTGCAGAAAGCAGTGTAGCTAAGTGTGAATCCTCTGTGTTAGATTTTACAGAAGTGAAAGGTGAAATAAAACAGTCTGAAAACTTAGGTAATACATTGGAATGTGGGCAGTCCAAATCTCAAAATTTTAGAGTGTTTGAATCTCTAAAGACTGAAGTCAAAGTTAATCTGGAAGATTGCAGAGGGGAAAGCAGTGAGTTGCTAACAAGAGGGGGTACTATTGAATCTGTCTTAGTAGAAAATAATCCTACTTCTCTGGAACAGTTTGCAAAACCTCTGACTCAGATCTTGATAACTGAAAATGTTAAATGTGATGAAATAGAAGGGAAATTAAATAAACAAAGCAAGGAATTGGTGACTGAGACTTGTTCTAGTTCACTGAAGCAGGAAAAGAATGTTGTGAAGAAAAATAATACTTCGGAGATCATTTGCCGACCTACTTCAGAAATGGATTATGGAAATAGTTTCGCTTTTTCTACTCAAAAAGACTTAGAGAAATGCTGTATAAATAATGAGGAAACCAATTCTCCTGTACAAGTGGGAATTGGCTTGGAATCCACAAGACCTCCAGATCTAAATTTCAGTCTTCAGAAAGTTGTTGGTTTCCTTGAAACTAATTTCAGAGGAAAGACTGCTTTTTCCTGTACATGGGAAAATAAGGGACATACAAATTCTGTCATGAGTAGTACATTTAACTGTTCTTCTGAAAACTTAGAAGAGGGTGCTGAGATTCTGTCTACTGAAAAATTGAACATGGGCAAAGAACTGGGCTGCCCTGAGAGAGAATATGTACACAAAAATGAAGTGAAAACTTCAGATAAGGAACAGCCAGTAGATGAAGATCCTCAGGCATCTGTTAAATCACAGATCATGTATGCAAACTCTTACAAGAAGAATGCTTTTCTCCAAAAGTTTGATTGCCAAAAATCAGGATGCAGGACTTCTACATGGAAGATTAGAACAGATCCTTCTACAACTGATTCACTAACAGATGGGGGAGAAAGTAAAGAACTGAATAGTTTTGAGGGTTCTGGGAAGAATGCCATAATGAGGTGTAAAAGTGATTTTGATATGCCAGAGCAGAGCAATGACTGTGAAAAGAAATACTCTTCTATACAAAAAGTTAGGTATGTGAAGTGTTCTGAATGTGTTCCAATGTTCAGAAACAAACTGAGAGCTTCCAGGAGAATTGCAGTGGGTGCTCTGGAAACTGGTGCAGTTTTTGATGCTGATTACCAAGTATGTGAGCTTCATTCAGTGATGCACCCAGGAAATACTTTCACAGTTAGTCACCTAAAAGCGGGCACTGTAGTGGATATGAATACACACTGTGAACCAAACAACTCTGGAGATGCTGTAAATGAATGGTCAAGTGTGACTGGGGAGGGTTATCCTGAAGACTCAGCCTCTTGGAAAAAGGAATGTATATTAGTAACTTCTGAAAATAGTGAGAGTGCTAATGAACTCATGGTGGAGTCTAACACAGCTGGATGCATTTGTCACCATGAGAAAGGTCTATTAAAATCTGGAACGTCAAAAGAAAGCCCTGTGATGCCAAATGCTTCAAAAAATAGGCTACCACTATGCAAGATGTTAAACAGATTCTCAGAAAATTGCAGGCTCACTGTAAAAGCCAGTAAATTAAACACAAGAATGTTATCACTTGGCAGTTTCTTAGAAGAAAATGATTCTGCAAAACTTCAGTCTAATGGGGAACAAAGTCTATTACACAGCATTGATATGGGGGTCTCAGGGTTTGAAGAATATAATAGTAATAATCAAACTTACACTGCTTGCAGCACAGGAGAAAGCAGAACTGATGTTATCATAGATAATGGTAGAAAAAAAATTTTACTCAAGTATCTTCCAAATCCAACCCTCTATGACATAAGATGCAGTTGTCAAACAGTTGGGCAGCTTTCTGAACCACAAAAGACAGTATTTGAGAAGTTACATACGGCGGAAGAACCATCTGAAATCTTGACTCTTTCTACCAAGACAGCTGCTCAAGTAAGGCATACCAAGCTATCAAAGAGACTGTTTCAAGGTAAAAGAAAAACAAAGACTCTTAAAGTTACTCAGCCAGTTCTTGCAAATGCTAATACTTCTGTGGCAACAAAATGCTCATCTGAGATGATAAATAAAATCAGGGAAGAGATAGGTCCTCCTCTGCCCCCCTTGTTACTGCCTCTGATTGCTACTCCTCCAAAAACTGCCTGTACTGTGTCCCCAGTAATGTCTTCTACAAGTCAATCCTCTTTGCTTTCCCCTCTTGATGACCTGATATCTCCACTATGCAAAACTCCTATTCTTCCTCTCACATCTCCATTAACAGATATGCCAGCAGTAAAATCTGGTCTTTTATTTTCTCCTCCCTCCCCCTCAGAAATGGCAGTAGGTAGAAGGATTCGCTCCTCACCTTTGAAATTTTGTACTTCCATTCCAAAGCATGCACTTCCTGTTCCAGGAAGATTTCCTCTCTTTGCAGCAGTTAGTGCTGGTCCAGGTGCCCCTCCGGAGAACTCTGTGAAAATATTGGACACTATGTATCCAGAGCTGTCTGCAAGGGCAAGGACACTAAACATTCTGAAAGGCAATATTCAGCTTAACCGATGTGCTTTTCCAGGCAGCCAAAGTTTGCCAGGACCTGTGTCTCAAACAGGTGGATTCAAAGCAATTGCATCTACATCAACTGCTTTTGTTAAAGCTGGGAGCAATTTGAAATCTGATTGTAGCAAAGATGAAGACAAAGATGTGCAAAATCAGCAATTGTTTTCAAGATCATCAAATCATCTTGAAAAAAGGACACTATTGCAGGTATCTATGCCGAGAAGTGCCAAAAGACTGAGGCTGGACAGTGAACCACTAATGATGGAGCCCAGTGATATTACTGCTGTCAGAAATACTAAAAATACCATCTCTGAAATGCAGGAGGCCTTCCATAGTAAAAGCTATGAAATCAGTGATTCATCACAGAGTTCTAATTTAGAAGAATCACTACCAGTAAAGAAGGATCCTGACTGCCATAAAGTTTCTTTGGCATTAAAGAAAGTTGCTGAATCCTGTTTTGACTTGTTACCAGTTATTAAAGGTCATGTGTATGTTGGTAATATCTCAAAGATTCCAGTAATGAGAGATGAAGAGAGAGAAGTTGTCTATGAATTTGGTATAAAAAACAAGGTAAGTAGCATAATTTTAAATTTTATGGTTTAATAAGCACTTCTGTGCAGATGGAAGGGAGTATAAGCTTGTAGTATTTGAATTCTCAATTGTTCTGGAAATCTCCCGGGCCAAACTGTAGTCTTGAAAGGTTATGAGAAATCTGAATTTGTATAACGTAAGAAAACACAGAACTGCGCAAGAAACTACTGTTCAGTCATGTCCAAGATGCAAAACGGCATTTATAAATACATATGCTTTTCTGATGTATGCATAAACCACTTAATTTTTTCAGCACATTTTGAAGTGGATAATATTAATAGTTGTAAGAGTTCCTCCAAAATTTCTCTATTATTTTTAACTAAAAAAGATAAACTTCATTGTATATGCTGGTATATAATTTTGTTCTATGTTTACCTTTACTGTTCTACATCGGGTTATTAAATTTAACAGAAAATTCTTCCCTTATTTTATTTCTCAGAACTTCCTTAGCATCAGTGTTCAAAAATTTCACTTCAGTTGCCATCTTTCTCATAGATAATTTGTAGTCTACAGCAAAGAAATTCACCAACTGATACATGACAGCATTTTGTCCTGTTACAGTCCTTGAACGTAATTAAGTTCTCCTGAGAAGTTGCTACCAAGATCTCAGGTCATCTTTGTTAGGAGTTGTCAAATCTGGTAACTTCACAGAAGCAAAGCTTGTAGCTTCATATTTTCAGGTCCAGCCAGTAGCATGGCTAAGTATGTACTACTAGAGAGACATGCACACAGTACACACCTACTCTTATTCCCTTGTCTGGCTAATCAGATTGAAATCCTGGTAGAGGAAAATACAATCATATATGTACAGGCAATATGGATTGCCCCAGCAGCTAACTGGGCATCCAGTAGATGACTGATATTCTTCCCACCTGTCTCACATGCACTGACAAACTTACAGGCACAGAAGTGTACACACATTCCTCCAGCAGCTGGTCCAAACTTGTGTCTGGCACTCAAGTCCCATGGTGTTTCAGGAAGCTGGCTTAGACCTTCTGGTTCCTCCCAAAGCTAACACTCAAAATCCCTGTTGTCCACAGGTACCCAGTCTGAACTGTGTACTCTCCAGCACCTGGCTTCTAAACCCCTCATTCTACTCTCCACTTTTAGGTCTCCCTCTAAGCATCCCCTAGTAAGTCATGCACAATGTGTACAATCCCAGTATTCTTTTTCCTTGCATTTCATATTGAGTCCCATGTTACTATAGGCAGCAATATCTCCTTCCCTAGCTCCTGCAGTGTGCACAGTGATCTGGGGAAAGACTGCTGTTACCTTACCTAGTAAATCTCACACCTGGACAATGTTTGTCCTTCTGTGGCATCTTTGGAAGCAGCTAAGTCAGGGTGCTTACATTTGTTCTGATTAGGTTATTTGGGTTACTCTGTCATTATTTCTCTCCTCATTCCTTGTACTTGTCATTATTCTTGTTCTTTGAGAAAGGTTGTTAATAACTAACCTATTTACATTCAAACAATAGTAGCCCTATTCTTCATTTGTCTATGGCATGTTTATTCTGGGAAGTTGCCCACTCTGCCCTCTTTTTTTCTTTCACTGGTTGCCTCTGATTTACTTTCCGCATTTTTAAATGTAGGCAGACAGTATTCTGGCAAATAAGATAGTAGTTCTTTTTACTTATACTACTATAATGTTGTCAAGTATTCTGAAGTATGTAACAGTCTAACAATATATTTTGTGTCTTACAGCATTTAGCAGAGTCCTTGCTGCATGTTATTCTCAATAAGCTGAAGGCTCAGAAGAATGCCACAAATGACAATTTCAGTCAGGCTCTGTGTCGAGTCTATGTAGGAATTTGTCGACAGTTGGGAGATTTGGAACGAGCCCGCCTTTTCTGCTATAGCCTACTTAAAGAAGGTATAGTGTGGCTTAGTGGCCTTATATCTTAAATATGCTGTGTGTCTTTTTGCTGTAGTGTGTTAGAATTATTATGTTTGTAAAAACAAACAAATCCTGTTAAAGGGTTGTTTTCCTTAGAACTTTTTTCTGTAATGCAGAAGTATAGACTCTTTTAGAATAAACTCCCCTTCTCATAGTTCTGCCACATATATGCTGTAGTTTTGTGGTCACCTGGGCTCTTAGTAATCTACTTATTTTTCCAAGGAAGTATTTTATTTAGGATACTCTATACTTTCATTTCCTCACCATCTCCAAAATGGTAACATGATTTCTGGGAATTTTGTCCTTTCAGCCTATTAGTATTTTCTTATTTTAATTAAGTAGGTACTGATTCATAAAGTAAATGTGAATTAAAACCAGGTATTTAAAATAGTGTCAGGAGTTGGCCATACCTTGACCAAAACCAGTGTATTTTATATGTCCCCCCTTAAAATGTTTTTATTTCCTGTTATCTAAATTGTTGCTTGGTTGAGAAGTTTTTTTCCATTTTGGTTCCTTTCCTTTACCCCCCCTGCCTTTTGGTCACAGGAACAAAGGTAACACACACATACTATTGCTAAGTTAAGAATCTTAGTTTTAGAAGTTTAAAACTCACTAAGTTTGAAAATAATATATTGGTATCTGTGTTTCACGTTAAAGTAAAATTCAAGAGTACTGACAAGCAAAGTGCTACAGTGCTACAAGTGCTTGAAATTCTTTCAATTACTTACTAGCTTTCATATAACATTCCTGTCTTTTTTTTTTTTTTTTTTAATCTTAAAAAGTTTTGTGATTTCATTTTGTTCTTAATTATCATTTTTGAGGGGGTGTAATGGTTTTGATTCTTTTTGGAATTTCTGTTATCTCCTCTGTTTTTCTATCCTTCAGTCCATTATAACTCTACTTTTACTTCTTTCATGTTAATCGTTTTAATACTGCACCATGTTAGAAACTATTATTTGTCAGATATATTTTCTTAATCTAAAATAATAATTAAGCCTTTTGTTTTGCAGTATCTTTCTGCTTTTTCTTTTTGTGGACTCTTGTAAATATTAAACATTCCCCCTTTTTTCCTTTCTTTTTCTGTCTAATAGCCAAACTTTAATAGTTAAATGCAGACTTTTATTAGATTATTTTCTCTCCTCTACATTGAATTGCATAAGTTTCTATTGTCATTGTTCTGTGGGTTTATAGTTACTTTTCGAATGGGAACAGCTGTAAACACATCTTACATGCTGTTTAGGCTTTTTAAAATTTGTTTGGTTTTATTTGATTACTATCCATTATTTTTAGGCTTTCCTCTTTCATGTAGTTTCACATATTCCTATCAGAATTATGACAACACAAGCTACACAATTAGCAAATTCAAATTCACTATAAACAGTCAGTATTACTACTTTAGACTACCATTACCTATTGTCTTGATGACTTGTCCATTGTTTTTGTTCTGTTCTCCTTTCAAGTATTCTGCCTTAAGTGACTACAAATAAAATGGTTAAGGGTTTTTTGGGGTTTTTTTTGGTTTTTTTTTTAATTTTTGGTTAATTTTTCTTTTACCACCTCCCCTCCCCTCCCTTCCCCTCCCCCCCCCCCCCTTTTTTTTTTTTTTTTTCCCCTGCTGCCCCTTGAACTCTTACTCATCAGAGAGTAAATTTTATAAGTGTTTAAAGTTCCTGGGTAGGCAGTTCAAGTTGTCAGTAATTCTTCACATGATGAGCTGCTTCGGGTAGAAGGTCCATCCAGGACACTTCATTGCAGTCTAAATTCTTCATGCTCATTAAAGCTCTTGATTTGATGTATTTCTGGTTCTTAAGATCTTTCCAAAAATGTAGAAGTTATGCTGAAGTGAAGACGGAAGGTACATTTAGCTTTTCAGATTTCATTGGTTTTTGTAGTGTCCCAGGCATATGTATTCCAGTATAGCATTTCATGCATGAAAGTAATACCTACTTTTTTACTTCTTCCAATGCATTTGTTATTGCTTATAGTCTACAGGGCTCATGTTTGATCTTAGTATTTTCCCTTGAAGCTCTCAGCTTTAGTATTCAGAAGGGTCTTTTGGCTTCCCATTGATGGCCCGGAACTCTGTCCTCTCTAACTGATAGTTGTCAGATACTTGCTCTGAATTACTTTAGTGAATGAATATTCTTCAATTACAAATTTTTACATCTATGGAAGTACAAATAGTAGCATGCAACATTCATATATGCTCACATACAACTTGCATAATATGTAATTTCTTTGCTACAGTCTGAGAAAACTGCTGAGCAATATCGGATTTTAATTGTGTGGAGGTTCTTTGCAGGCTTTATATATATATATATATTATATATATATATATATTTCACAGGTGCAAGATATTAGCAAGTACTGTAGATTAATTTTTTCTTTGGACTAATTTTAGTTTGGTCCAGTGATCAGAGTGCTTATTTGTGACTGAAACGTATTAAGTAGGTTGTTGGAGTGCATCTTCCAGTCTAATTTAATCCTAAAAGAATCCAGTTTCCATGCTCTAAGATCACTCTCCTTAGGGAACTAAAGTGCAGTAAGAAAGATGAAGGGGGAGGAAGTGATACTACAATGGAGGAGGTGGCTTAAGGTTTGTTGGGGTTCTACTGGTGTCTCCTGTTTGGTTTTTCTTTTGGATCTTTTCTTCTCATTTAGTCTCAGGACTGAGATGTGCTAGTATCACTCCCTTTCCTTAGGCTGCAGTCGTGATGTAACTTCTGTGCCTTTTTTCCTTCTGTGCCTTTCTGAATGTACGAGCTTTTAATGCCTTAAGATATATTTTTATGTTTTAAAGTGTTAAAAATTTACTTTGTTATTTCTTTTTTTCCTTAGACTTTCCAAACTCAGAAAAGTTGATTTTATTTATCACCAGTGTATGGTCTGACGTATTTCTCTTCCAATGTGCAATTAACAAAGCTATGCAATTAGTTGTCAGGCAAAGTGCAAGCAATGAGATGCTGGCCTGTTTAAGTGCTTATCTCAACTGGGAACAGGTAATGTCTGATTTCGTTGTCAGTATCAGCTTTTGTCTGCATTGGTCGCTTGGCTGGCTGAATCAAATCAAGGAACTTACTTTTCTAATGAAGGGTGTGAATATCCCATGGAGGCTGTACAATTGTGCACTATATTGCTTCAGGCCTTTTCCCCTAGTTGATCTAGACCATAATAGAATACAAACTTTTCTTGTTTTCCCCTGTTAAATACTAATCCATCTACTGAACATTAAAAAGTAAAGGTTGTTTTAAAACTTTAACTAGAACGTTGTAGGACTAGGGAATTCTTTTCCATCTCTGGAACTGTTCTTTGATATGGTTTTTGCTTTTGCTTGTATTGTTGCTTTTAAAAATGTGTTGGGTTTATCTTTCATAGTTCTCTGTGTAACAGGTAATACATTACTAACAGTTAATTTCAAGATGAGCCTGTCTCTTTTTTACTTTGACCGTTTTGCAAGGTAGACTGTAAATACCTGTTTATCACAAAAAAACCCCTTAAGTTAATTTCATAAGCAGTTGATGTGATCAATACAAAACCAGTGATATCAGAAGAAAGATGATCAGTGACAGCTGATTTCAAGTCTTTGAGCTGTTAGGCAAATCATTTAATTTCTATCAGTTTTCAGCAGGCACATATTTCCATCCTGAAAAGAATGTTGCAAGGAGGAAAAATTGAAATCATTGGGAGCAATTTGGTATCATGCTGATGGAAAGCCAGATGTGCTTTGCTTCTAAAGGAGTTTGTGTAACAGGTTTGTGTGTCTGTTTAAAGGCTAGGACCCCAGATTTTTGAAAACTGCAAATTAATGCCGGGCTTGCTTCATGGAAATAAAATAATTTTGTAAATATCAAGTGAACAAAATCATATTGATTATTCGTTGTCCTGGTCAGGACAGAGTTAATTTTTGCAGTAGCCAAAAGCGGGCATGGCTAGGACCTGGAGTTTTATTCTGTACCACCTCACATCATTACCAGGGATGTAGGGAAAGGAGTCTCTTCCAGGGAGAATGAGTCCCTTCCAGGTCAGCATAGTGTGGTGGAGGGAGAGGTTGGGTATTGTTGTTTCAACATCATGAATTGTTGGTCTCTCTTTTGTACCCTCCATAATTTATTGCTATTACCGTTCGTTTTCTTATCTCATTGCTGTTTCCAGTAAATTGTTCTTATCTCAGCCTGTGATCTTTACATTTTGTGCCTCCAATTCTCCTTTCCATCGTGCCACAGAGAAGAGGAAGGAAGGGAAGGGAGGAAGCAAGCAGTGCTTGGTTTCAATGAGAGAGAGAATACCATTCCTAAACCATGACAATAGCTCATCTATTCCCTATTTTAACATGCTGCTCTACAACTGCCTTGAGGAATGCAGTAGTCTCACTGCTGTCATCATAGCCTTTCTGTGCTGTATTTTTTTTTCTTTAACCTCTGAAGCCAGCCCTGAATTCAATATGGAATCACTGAAATTACAGCCCCCTAAACCTCCTGCTTTTGTGCGTGAGTGAGTTAATTTGGCCTGGTTTTGTATCAAGATTTTACTGTTAAATCACAGTTGTGGTGTAGCATTAAGCTCTAGTATTCAGAGTTATGCTTTACTGCATATGCTTTACTGCAGTCTCTGTTTAGCAATGAATTTGCATTCTCCATTCTATTAGGTTACAGCTTTTAGTGTCATGCCATTTGAGATGCACATAAGAATGTCCTAGTAAATGTTCCTGGAAATAATTCTTTGCACTCACACTACCTACTTTATTAATGGATCTCTGAAATAAGAGACTGTTGCAGCTGGGGAGAGAGACCTCAGAATTTTCTGTGTTGAAGACAGGAGATGACATCATTCTGTCTGTAAGCTCTGTTTTACTTGGGTAGAAATACAGGTAAAAGTTTCACGTAGATTGTGATTAACAGTCTGTTATGCATATAATTTTAGGAGAAGATTACTTCTGAAAGTGAAACTCACATGGAATGGGTATTTATTTCTTGGTCAAAGCATGTAATTTTAGTGACTTGTACCATGGCAGAACTTGCCAATTATATGAGGGTTTGTATTGGGAAGATCTGCCAAGTACCCACTCTTTTTATGTGATAAGCCTAGACTTTTTTTCTTAATATGTTAGTTATTAAAAAAAAAAAAAAAAAAATTCCTTTCTTCCCCTAGCTACTTAATTAGTAGAATAGTTTCACATGGCATGTTTGTTTCCCTCAACTATTGAAAATATTTGCTTGCAAATTTGCCCCCAATGAAGAATAAAGAGTAACGAATTTTAAAATTATTTAGAAAGTGAACAGTATTAGACTAATCTTCTTGCACTGGAAGAACACTCCTCTTACCTTAATGCTGCATTGAGAGAACAAAAATCCCCAAATTTTAGAATGAGATGAGAGAGTGGGTGTGAGATCTGTGTTTTTTCTTGTTTGGGTATTTTTTCCCAAAACTCTCCTTTTAGTAAAGGCATCAGGAAAAATACTAGTACTTGATGGTTTTGGTTTATGTACTCTATTTGTTTGTGTTAATTCAACCCAAAAGTTGGATTTATGGTGTAAGATGCTGTACACAGTCAGTATACAATATTTGTAAAGAGTTTGATTCTGGGCTGCTAACTTTTCATCCATTAAAATAATTACCTTCTAAAATTCCAGAGTTCATCTTTAGATGCTGGTATTATGGTCTCAAACCTGCTTTTAGAAATGCAGTCATGTACAAAAGTAGAATTTCACTTGAGTGAGCAGTATGGAGAAGATCTGAGTGAAGATGCTTGGCAGTATATATTTGCTGTTGATCTACTCTGCTCTCACATGAAGTGGGATTGGACACATGATAATGTTATAAGGTATTGTGGCAATCACTTCTTTCAGATATTTTCCTTTGTGTTTTTTTGTTTTCCAAATTCATTATGACTTCACTTTTAACATAATAAAATATTGCATAGGTATTTAGAAATGAGGATGTTTCAACCTGATGAGACCTAGACTAGTATGTATGTGTGCATTTTTTTAAGATAGAAGGAATGATCAGTGAGGAAATGAAGGATTTTATGGTATTGTCCTAAGAAATTAACCCTGTTACAACTGTTCTAGTAAAGAATTGTTTTCAAAATAGCTATAAGATTTTGAGATGAATTGTCTGTCATTGAAGCAAAGTGATTATCTTCTGAACTTACTTGTTGAATTCCCCTCCCCTCACAGTAGAAAATGAGGGTGGTATTCATGATAGGAAAATAACACTGCTTCAGTGCCAAAAGTGAAATATATCCATACTTATCTTTAATGCATTAGTTATCTTTAATGGATACTTATCTTTTATGTATTATCTTTATTTCAGTCTGATTTTATATTATACTTAGATTCAATGTCTTAAATTTTCTTTGAAGCTATAATCCAGGAAATGGACTGCTACCATACTTAACCTTGTTTGAAAGACTGCATTTTGGTTACATGACACTCATCTGACAGCCTTGATTTTCTATATAGAGGTTACATGACTTAGTAGACATTTGATTATCTGTGATATAACATAATAAGTAATACTTAGAGTCATCATTGTCTTCTATACAAGTTCCATAATTTCAGAAAGTAAAGAAGTAATTTTTGGAGAAATACTTTTAAAATTAATTCATAATAGCTTCAGTGAAACATGTAGTTTTAATTAAAGCCATACCAAGGTGATTGTGAGTTGTGCTGGTAATAGGTAACTACGTCCATTAGCGTAATTTTAAGGATTATAAAAGTTATACTTTGGGTCCTTTTAGGTTTAAAAACAAGCATCACGTCCTACGTAACATACAAACTGATTTTTCAGTCATATAAGAAACTTACAGAATATATCAGCATGACATTTGAAAGCAACATGATTTCATATACATCTGTGAAGTCAGTCTACCTAAAGTTAGTAATAAACAATAGAGTCATTTGCCTTCATTATTGTATGAATACTATAATCACCACTTCATGCAGTATGAGATTTTCAAATTCATTTTTCTTTCACAGCAAAGTGCTTTGGCCTTCTATGGATAACTGGATAAAGAAGAGAAAGGGGCGTGAGACTGCTCAATCCACTCGTGATAGTGTTATTGCATTGACACTCAGACTAATTGGTAAGTAATCTAAATTCTTGGTTGAACTTCTACTTTGTATAAGTATGTCCTTATGAAAGTGTCAGGCCTGTCTGGAAAGGGAGTAGAAATATTTTTGAATTTTACTGGATCTTTATGCAGATATTTTCAGCCTGTGGAAAGCAGGTACTTCAGTTTTAAAAGATGTTATATTGATTCATGATATCAAATACCAACATGTTTTATGTATTTAAAAGGAAGTCACCTGTAGCCACATATAGAATCATAGAAATACTGAGTTGGAAGGGACCCTCTAGGATCATTGAAGTACAACTTCTACCCTGAACAGGCCTGCCCCAGGAATCACACCATGTGCCTAATGCATCTTGAACTCAGAGAGTATTGGTGCGGTGACCAGATCCCTGAGGACCCTGTTCCAGTGCCTAATCACCCTTTGCATGAAGAACCTTTTCTAATAGCTAACCTAAACCTCCTATGACACAGCTTCATGCCATATGGTTTCCAGCAGTATAAAATACGGGGTTTTATGCAACTTAATACCATAATAAATTTAAGGTAGATTAATTTTTTTTAGGACCTAGGTAGCATTTGATATAAATAGAGAATAGTTTGAGTTTCAATAAATATTTTCAGTATGTAGACTATATGATATTGTTTATTAAACAAAAATTGCATTCTTTCCGAGTTTTACACTTAAAAATTGTAAACCTATGGGAGGTTGAATCAATCTGATGAAAAATGCCTTGGGGTCTTTAGTTACACAATAAATAGGACAACTATTGTTCCCAAGACAACATGGTAACAAAAATTACTTTTTTGTAGGTAAAATTTGCATTTTATGTTGATGCTTCAACAGACAATGTTGTTGGGAAGTATAAAAGCTGGGAAATTGACTGTCTAAATAGTCAGATATATAGTAATTTTTTTTTCTTTCAGGTCGATTAGGACAAATAGGTTTGAAGGAAGGCTATCTTGCTGCAGTGAAAAATATTAGTTCAGTAATTGGACTGTTTGTACAGCATGCAAAAGAGGAAGGTAATGTTTTTTTAGAGAAACTTGAGTGTAATGTCCACAATGTGAAGTTTTGCGATGCCAGAATATAAATTAAGGCACATATGGCAAAACAGCCTGCTTTTGCAGTTTATGTTAGTGCATAACAGATCAAACAGTTTTCAGTTTGAGTCCCTTTCTCTTACAAAGTTAATGAGTTATTAACAGTATTACCTTCTGCTTGAGAGAGAAAAATTCTGAGATGGTTTAAGACATCTTGGAATTGGACTGTTTAATGTAAGAGCCTATCAATTGCATTAGAGATAATTTAAGGGTGATCAAGTTAAGGTCACTTGAAGGGTGATTGTAACTTGAGCAGTAATAGCTATTTTTTTTTACCTTAGCAACTTATGCTGAAGCTTACTACTAACAAAATTGTTGTATTGGGATAAAGTTCAAGATATTGATGAGACAAAACAAGGCAGCAGCAGAGATCTATATTGCTAAGTTACTCTGGAGGTTAAGTACTTTTTGCAGTGAAGCATTTGTTAATGTTAATTTGTTAATTCACAAATTAATGTTAATATGTTAATGTTAGGGAGCTGTTTTGAACTACCTGTATAACTTCTCTTCCTTGCAATCTCAAGTTCTTCTAACTCAGTGATGTATGGTGTACAGTGTATGTCTGTGTTTGTTTCAAACTCAGTGTAAACCTTACTGTTTTCTGAAGTCTGATTATGCTTAACTAAAGTCACTAGATTCTCATCCCTTGTATGCCCTTTGAATACTGAAAAGTTGCTAAATTGAGAAAATTGGAAAGTGCTAGTATAAAATGAGATGTTACAGAATTTGTGTGCAGATTGTCATCTTTCTATGTTACAGTGTTAGGCATCACAACTGTTGATGCATTTTATTTTCAGTTCTTGAATAATAGTTTCTATAAATTCAGCATTCCCCAAAACATTCTTGCTTATCAAAGTTTCTATAAGCTGATTTTCTTTAACTTTTTGCAGGTGTTCCCTGGGGTGTACAGCTGGCAGCTGTATATTCACTATGTGACTTGGGTTCAAGCAATCCAGAAGGTATTGCTGAGGCCATCCATGCTTGGAAAGCAAAAGTTCTTAACAACATCCCTTCTGCTATCACAGACTGCATAGCTGAAATCACTTCTCTGTGTGAAATGGAGCTAAACTAGAATGTAGGGAAGTAGACTGATCTAAAGGAAGAAGTGCCTTACCAATTAAGCAGTAGTTGGTTCCAGTTAAAAACCATACAAAGTGGTGTGTCTTCTTGTATTTCATGTTTTTAATAAGAATGTCTGATCATGCAAAGCAAGGTCAAGTATTTTATTTGGCTTTTCGGATTGAAGGAAAAGTTTAAAAAAAACCCCAAAAATACTTGCTTTTCCTAGTAGCTGATTAGTGATCTGAAAACAAGTGCATCTTGAACTCCTGAGATATTTCTGGTTTGATGACAATAAAAATCAGTAAGAGTTTTTGTTCTTTTACCTACATCAGTTTGGAGTATGGACTATTTGACAGAATACTCAGCATGACTTGAAAACCTGGCTCTATTATTTTGTACTATTTTTATAAAGTAACCATTCAGATAGTAGAACATTCCCCAGATTCTGCTTTATTTTGTTTGGATTGTCTCATAAACTTAATTTAAAATACTTGTGGAAAACAGGTAGGAATTGAGTTTTTGTGTAGCCATCATGTATGGAGTAACAGAGATACTAAATCTCTGAACTCATATATATTGTCTATTCTGATGTGTCTCACATTTGGTATTGTTCCACTTGGGGAATTTTGTGTATGTAAATAGAGAGTTGGTTCAAAAAAAGTTCATGTTTCTAATGATAGCTTCACTACACTCTGTTTTTGTATCTTTCATAATAAAAGAGACAAACACCATTGTGTTCTTGTTGACCTTTTTAAATAACACAGTTAACTGTGTTTCTACTTTTTTAAATACTATTTTGGGGGGTAGCAGGAAATTACCTGTTGAGGTAATTTCACTGAATGAATTGCCCATAACACTGCAGTTCTGGACATCTCTCCAAAAGTTTTTGGTATGCTTTGGGGGCTTGGGAAGTAGCTTCAAAAAAATATTGACATTTTCTGTTTTCATTCCGTGGTTGTGCTCATATGAAGCAGTGAGCTTTGCTAATGCAGATTCTTATTGTAACTACTGACAGAGGTTTGTGGTGCTAAAATGCATTGTGATTTTTGTGCCTCTTCCAAGTGTGACTACCAGTGCAGTTTCCTAGCCCTCTGAGAGTTTCTTTCTTCTGAGGTGAAAGTGTGTAGAGTAGAGTGGCCATTGATTTCAGCTGCAGCTTTAGCTTCTAGCACTCTGGACATTAAATTGACCTCAGTGAGTTTACCACAGATAACTCAGTCAATGAAAAACAATCTAGTAGTATTGGTGATACCTGTGCACAACAGGCACTGCTACAGGTATTTATCAGGAAGGCTTCCAGTAAGGATTAATATAAATTAATTTGCCTCGGGTTGAAGCTGTATGATGTCTGGGACTCTGAGCATTTTGGTGATTGTGAAGGCTTTGGGGATTTTATGTGTAACCTTCATTCACCCTTCTTGCACTAAAATGAGAACAAAATATCTGAAGTGAAAGAAGGACAAAAGAAAGCACAAGTTGACAATAAAAGTATTGATCATAAATCTGAAAACTAAAGGAAATGGGAAACAGAACAAATAAAAGGACAAAGTGAGTAGAGGATCATAGATGTTTCGGTGCAAAAATATTGCAACCAAAAATCTTCACAGCAAATAAAAAAACCTATTTCCTTTGGAATTTTTATAATACACTGGAATTTGTAGTAGATGAGACTCAGGGAGTGTGAGAATTTTCCGGGACAAAAAAAATCTACAGCTATAATAATTTGGAACCACATATTAAAAAAAGGAAAAAAAAAAAAATTAACATACCCTCAAACCATTTTCATGAAAAATATTCTGCTTATGTAACTGTAAGAAAATTTCACATGTGTACAAGAAACATGAAATTTATTTTAATTCTGTGTTCCTCTCTACTGCCCAATTAAACTGCATTGGAATAAGTAAAATTAGAATAATTAATACCATGAAGGTGTTTGCTTCTGTTAAATACTAATCACTCATCACTCATAAAAAAATACATGGAACTCCCACACACAGTGTCAAATTTACCATATTTTAAAAGCTGTAAAATGTTGATATCCGTAAGGGATAGTGATTCTCAGTATATGGAATGCTTTATCCATCTTGCTGTCTGTTAATACTAAAGTTCTATTTTGTGCAAAACAATGTGTTACAACAGGGATTTTCAGGTTTCTATCATCATTTGCAGATTTTTGCACTTTTTTCATTCTTACATGAATATTGAGCATGTGGCTTGTCCAAAACTACGTGTATGAGGAAATGTTCAAGTTTTCAATTTCTCCATGCCTTCTCATATTCCTGAACTAGAACATAAAAAGCTGTCTCAACTGCTAAGACATTAATGTCAACAATCTAAGGCTAGGCAAAATGCTAATAGTCAAAATTCACGTCAGAATAAAAAGCTCAGCTCTAGCAGTTCTCCTAACTCAAATACAGAAGACAGTAAACATGTATAATAGTTTATTTAGAAGGGTAATTCTGACTATAGGCTTCTGACTTCATAACCATATTATTTGATATTTGAAAAATCCCTGATATATATTTACTCCAGGAAAAGAAACTTGTCATAAATATGAGAGAGCATTGTAACTTTGTGTGTAGATAAACAGGATGCTGGAGTAAGTTGTTCGAGGGAAAATTTTATTTATCTATTTTTCTTGTTTAGTTGTTGTGCTGGCTTGAAGGCAAAACTAGCGAGAGACTCCAAGTCAGAATAAAACCATTTAATAGGAGAGAAAAAAAAAAAGGTAAAATAAAATAAAACACATGCAATACTACAAAACATCACTGACAGAGTCAGAATACAACCTGAAACCGTGGTGGTAGCAGTCCAGATGAAGTGGTCTTGTTGAAGCAGTGTTCCCGCAGAAAGGTCTGGTAGCTCTTGTCCTCTGGGAATCCAGTGGGTAAGGCTGCCTGTGCTGTCCCAAATCCCAGATTATATCCAGGTGGGAATGCTTTGCTCCTCCCCCTGGGCAGAGCATCTCACAATGGGCTGATATCATTCTATGAGTCATGCAATGGGTTCTCTATTGCCCATTAAACAGAGATAGCTTCTGAAGGGAGTTACCTATGAGTCAGGCAGCAGGGCATTGATGGGCCGTTAACAGAAGATAATCTGGAGGTAGGGGGCAAGGAGAACACTGCCCAACCTAGTTTCAACATCTCATGTAGATGGTGACAGAATACATACTTTGGGCACATCTTACATTGTAACCTAGGACAGTTGTCTTCATACTAGAAGTTATTTTTAGAGTGTCTGTATCCTAACATGTCATATTCACAGAATTATTTGATTGTTTACTCACTCATCCCTTGCTGGAATACAAATTTTGGACATACATACCTTTTATTTAACTTCGTTTCTACAAAAAGCATTTTTGAGCTAGGCTACCTGTTACACCATTAGGGTATTTTCCAGGATGATTTTGCCTCCCTAGGTACAGCAGAAAATATTTCTCAGTGTGAATTTTTTCTTTGACTTCATAGAAGAAAAAAGGTTGTACTCTAGAGTGCTTAAAATTAAGCTCCAGTTATTTTATCAAACTCTCTGAAACTGATGTATGGTCTTCCATAGCTTCTGCTTTCACCTGCCTGTTTCGAACAAAAATGATTTTTGAACTGTACACTAGAATAAGACCAAAGCAGTTGCAAGTTTTCCAGTTTGAAATGACTAATGAAATTACATCCTGTACTCTGTTTTAATTGATGAAACTGCATTTATGAGTGGAAACCAATCAAGAAAATCTGAAGATTTGTTATAAAGAAGCTGAAATTAGGTGGTTAAAACACTTTGGATTATCATTTAGCTTACATTCTTCCCATTATACCTAATTTTTCGCTTCAAGAAAAGTCAGAGACTACTCTCGAAGGACTGACAAATTAGGAAGAAGGATTTCTTCAGAGACGGACTTTGTAATGATACTGTTACTGGGCTGGATAGGCTGAAGTCTTGATTTGCAAAATTCTGAACCTTGTTTTACTGTTCTGGGGTTTATAAATCCATGAAATGTTAATGATTTTGGGTGCTCTGAGCCCATCTATTACACTCAATTTAATGCAACTCATGCTATGAAATAACTTTTTGGACCTAATTGAGTTGAAATTTTGAAAAAAACCCCTACATTCTGAAGCTTAATGAAACACATAGGTAGGCAATGGGAAGTAGAGAGAAAATAAGGGAGATATTTATGCAAATGCCCTGAGTTTTGATTATTTTGAATTTTAATCTCAGATGGCTCAAATTCCTTCAGCTGCCACATAACCCTAGAAATGTCTAAATGTTTGCTACTGAAAATGGCCTGTGTTTTCAAAATAAAATCTGCATCTTGTTGCCATGCTTTGACTAGAACAGAATGAATTCCAACATGGTTTAAACATCAAGCAGGAGAAAGCTCAGTACTTGGCGCAACCCATCTCTTTGAGCTTCACATACAGTCACAAGCCTGTCTCCAAAGAGCTTTTGGTGACCACAGCTTCACAGAATGATCTAGGTTGGAAAAGACCTTTAAAATCACCTAGTCCTACCTATGACTTAACATCTCATCAGCCACTAAGTGCCATATCCAGTCTTTTTTTAAACACATCCAAGAACAGTGATTCCACCACCTCCCTAGGAAGATGATTCCAGTGTGCAACCACTCTTTCAGTGAGGAATTTCTTTGTAATATCTAATCTAAACTTCCCTTGGGAGCTTAAGACTGTCCACTCGTTCTGTCAGTTGTCGCCTGGGAGAAGAGACTAACCCCCACCTGACTACAATCACCTTTCAGGAAGTTGTAGAGAGTGATAAGGTCACCTCTGAGTCTCCTTTTCTCAAGGCTAAACCACCCCAGCTCCCTCAGTTGTTCCTCACAAGGCTTCTGTTTGCAAGCTGTTCACCAGCCTTATTACCCTCCTCTGGCCGCATTCAAGATTCTCAACATCCTTCCTAAACTGAAGGGCCCAGAACTGGTCACAGTACTCAAAGTGTGGCCTCACCAGTGCCAAGTACAGGGGAAGAATGACCTCCCTGGTCCTGCTGGCCACACTGTTCCTGATACAGGCCAGGATGCCATTGGCCTTTTTGGCCACATGGGCACACTGCTGGCTCCTGTTCAGTCAGCTGTCGACCCGTACCCCCAGGTCCCTTTCTACCTGAGCACTGTCCAGCCACTCTGTCCCCAGCCTGTAGCACTGCAGGGGGTTGCTGTTGCTAAAGTGCAGCACTCAGCACTTGGACTTGTTAAATTTCATGTTATTGGACTCGGCCCATCTATCCAGCCTGTCCAGGTCCCTTTGCAGAGTCCTCCTATCCACCAACAGATTGACACATACTCCCAGCTTGGTGTCATCTGCAAATTTACTGATAGTGGACTCAATCCCCTCATCCAGATCATCAGTGAAGACATCAAACAGGACTGGGCCCAGCACTGACCCCACTAGTGACTGGCTGCCAGCTGGATGCAGCACTACTCACCACCACTCTCAGGGCCCAGCCATCCAGTTAGTTTATAACCCTGTGAAAGGTGCACCTGTCCAAGCCATGGGCTGCCAGCTTTTCCAGGAATATGCTGTGGGAGACAGTATCAAAGGCTTTGCTGAAGTCCAGGTAGACAATGTGCACAGCCTTACCTGCATCCACCAGCTGGGTCACCTGGTCATAAAAGGAGACCAGGCTGGTCAAGCATGACCCACCCCTCCTAAACCTATGCTGGCTGGGTCTGATTCCCCAGCCATCTTGTAGGTGCTGTGTGATGGCACTCAAGATGATCTGCTTCATAACCCTGACAGGTACTGAGGTCACGCTGTAGTTTCCTGGATCCTCCTTTCAGCGCTTCTTGTGGGTGGGCCAGCTTTCAATCATCTGGGACCTCCCCACTGAGCCAGGACTGATGGTAAATGATGGAGAGCAGCTTTCCAAGCTCATCTGCCAGCTCTCTCATCACCCAAGGATGGATCCCATCTGGTCCTATAGATTTATGAGCATCTAAGTGGCTCAGCAGGTCTCTGACTGCTTCCTGCTGAATAATGGGCTATTCAGCTCCCTGACACCATAGGAGGGCAGTTGTCCTAAGGACAACCTGTCTTTTTGTTGAAAATTGAGGCAAAGAAGGTGTTCAGTACCTCTGCCTTTTCTTCATCTTTCATTACTAAATTCCCTCCCACATCTAATAGAGAATGGAGGTTTTCCTTACCCTTCCTTTTGCCATTAATGTATTTATAAAAATATTTTTACTGCCCTTCACAGAAGTTGCCAGTTTGAGTTCTAACTGGGCTTTTGCCTCTCTAATTTGGTGGATAATGATGGATTCATTGTTGAATGCACAGGCAGTAACTTGTTTGGGTTTTGTTTGGGGTTGTTTTTTTAATCACAGTATTTTAGGGACATATTGCTCATGCCTTCTATGCTTCAGTATTAGTAGTCAGCTTCGTAACTGCTGGAATATTGGCCCAAAAGCAAGTCTCAGCTGAAAACATGATCCCTACATATGCTAAAAAATTATGAGTCCTTTTTGACCTCCATATACCTTTTTTCAATAAATATGAGAAAAAATAAAGACAGGTGCTTCACAGACAATCAGCCTGTCTGTAATTCTAGCATATTGTTTTTCTCATTTGGTATGTTTTGTCTGCAAGCTGGCAGGTTTCCCACTAGAGGTTTTATGTGATGTGCTCACTTTAACATTACACCCAAATAGCAAAACAGCATGTAGGCAGCATATAAACAAGGTCCAATAATTGAAAATGAATGTGAATTACTTTGCCATGAAGGTACAAAGAGGGGCAAGCATCTCCTCCCTAAGAACGGTGAAGGAAATTTTGTTTAAATAAAACACACACAACTTGTTTTTAGTAAAATTATTTAACTCAAAACAATTTCTCATTATTGTCCCTATAGTCAGAACAACTTCAGTTCCAGTTTTGTGTAGATGATGATAGAAAATAATTCTTGAAATTCTCATTGCAGGTCATGTTTTATTCTTAATTTCATTTTCACTTTTCATGGTTTTTCATATCTAAATTACTATATTTTTAATTTGTGATGCACCACAGTGGATCCATTAACCATATCATTACAGAAGGATGTTAAAGACTGTATTTTGAAACTGATCATTGTTTTGTGGCTTGTTGTACTATACTTTTCTTGCTCAAAGCACCATTTAACATAGGGGTTTACACTAACAACTTTGAAACAGTGTATGAGAAAGGTGTGTTTTATTAAGTGTTAATTGAAAACACTGATTAACCCTAACATCTAGATATACATTATGGTCAGAGTCAATGCATTTACGTAAAATTACAGAAATTTTCCAAAACAGCCAAAAAATCCCCTTAATGCTATTTTACTACCTCTTCAGTCCAGTGATATAGACCTCTTCAGAGCTGAGTTTCAGCATACTGGGATCAAATCACATAGACTTTTCAAGCCAAATGATCAGTTGCAATAATACCCACTCATAGATCAAATTAATGTGGAAAGGACTTAATAGTACAGTTAAAACTGTTTTACAGAGAAAGAGCCCTTTCTAGTACCTATTCATTTTCTGTGGTGATATGTTCAGTGTCCCTCTGGTTCTCAGAGTTTATATTCTCAGATTTTTATTTCACTTTCTTTGTCTCTCCATCAAGCAACCTAAGCAGTATGAATGCCTTCTTCCCTAAATAATTATAAAGTTATTTAGATGGGCTTAAAAACATAGAACTCGTGGTTTCAAATGCATGTATAATCCATTTATTATGTAAATAACTAATAGAAAATTTGAAAAAAATACATCAACCAAGCAAACACAGCAGAAGAAATCGGCTTTGATCACAACAAGTAATTGTGTGGCAGCAGTACTCACTAGGTCTGAAGGCTGACGAATTTTCACATATATTCCAGGGGATCCCAAAGCATTTTCGAGCTAAGCTTTTCAGCTCGGATTGCGACCTCTAGCGCAGCGGAAGGAAGTCTGGCCCGCCTGTGCCAGACCCTGTCCAATTCCGCCGCACATCCGGTGAGCGGCTACAATGGCTGCTGCCCGCGCAGAACTCTTCCGTGTGAGGCCTCTCTCTCCCTGACCGCCTACTGTAGCAGCGGACGAGGGGGCGGGGGGGGCTGTGCCGCCATGCGATTTCGGGCTAAGATCGTGGATCTCGCTTGCCTCAACCACTTCAGCCGTGAGTATGACGGGGCAGACTGAAAGGCAGCAATGCCTCGCTTAGTGGCTGGGACCGGCTTTCTCGGGCAAAGGAAAGAGGAAGGGAGGTGAGAATTGTAGTCCTTTCCTGGGAGGAGGTGGCATGAGGCGCTTTCCTTCGCTCGGAGGTGTTAAAGATGTTTGCGCAGCAGCACGAGCTGCGTTTGTAAAAGCAGAAGGTTTTTCTGTCCCGCAGAGACTGTTTGCGCAGCAGCACGAGCTGCGTTTGTAAAAGCAGAAGGTTTTTCTGTCCCGCAGAGACCGGGTTGCATGGAGCCATCACCGCTGTAACGTCCTCCTTCCCTCCCTCCGGCAGGTATAATTAACACAATCGCCAAGTTAGCCAAGACCTGTATCCTGCGCCTTACTGTCTGCAAGCTGTATTTCATCCTCTCCGATAAAGTAGCAAATGGAGGCGCCAGTATGTGGTGTGAGCTGAACCAGGTAAGCCCAGGGAAGTTCACTAACCACATGTTGAAAATGAGAGCGTGCAATTTGGTTTGATGTACGAGGTGTTTTTTTGTAGCCTTGACCTTCGATGTGCCACGTCTCAAGGTCTGTCTGGCTGCACAGGTGTTTCAGGTTGGATATTCCCTTTACCTTGATTGTCACTTCAGTGTAAAGCTTCATTGTATGCTGGCCCACATGGACCTGCCCAAAACTGGAAACAGGAAAGCTTAACTCACTGTCTAATGGACTGATTAGGTGTTAAGGGGGGACATTAATTGGTTTAGGCTGAAGCAACAAGTCTTCATGGTTGTGCAGCCTGTTGTGATTCCTCAGGTGATGCCAGGCAGAGGGGAGTTTCTGCTGTACACATGCAGTTCTAAGCTTAAGGTCTGATAAATAAAACTTGCCCCTCTTGTTTATTTCTCAACTTTCAAAAATTGTAGGGGAATTTCTTCGATGAATTTCAGATGGAAGGAGTAGCTGCAGAGCACAATGAAATCTATTTAGAGCTGGTGCCTGAAAACCTGTCGAGAGCATTAAAAACTTCCCAGAGTGCTAAGGCAGTGAAGATCAAGTTGACTAATAAACACTGCCCTTGTCTCAGAGTTGCTGTGGAGCTAGTAAGTGCAACCATGCTTTCACATTCGTTCTTAAGAAAAAGTTCTTTTAAAATTTAGTGCCTTTCCTAAGATCAAAGGGTAATATTGCTGTAATTTTGGAAACTAAAGAAACATTGTGCCATTTTCCATTTCACTAGCCTTTCTTGCCATCATGGTTGGTAGCATACAGAACTGGCTTTGTATTTTCCAAAAGGCAAGGAGGAGGTGGAGTAAGAAAGAAAGCTATGTTATTGAAAGAACTTTTAAAAATGTTTGCTTTTCTCCATTCCTTTATCCTCTATATCTTCTGTGGATTATTGCCTTTTCATTGAAGCCAGTAGGTGAAGGAGGTTTCAGTGTTTGGCTCCATGTTTTGCCTTTGGTTTTCCTGATATTATATGCTGACTTCTGGTTCTTTTGTTGTTGCTAACTCTGCTGATTCACCTCTTCAGCTCTAAGGATAGCTTATAGATACACTAATGACTGATACATCACAAACTCTAGTCTTTCAAAAGGGAAGCCCACTTTAAGGCATATTGATAGGAACCTAGGGAAAACTGGAACTGGGTGTCAGGGCATGTAGTTATAGCATTTTCCAGAGTGGGTCTGAAAAATTTAAATTGAGAATTCCAGTCTTGTGTTTAACTGCAAGAGCATCCTCTTTTTTCCCTCAAGCCATCCTTGTCAAGCAGCAGTAGGATTGTGACACATGACATTCCTGTGGGAGTTATTCCCAGAAGAATGTGGAACGACTTCAGAGAGCCCAGTGTGCCGGACTTTGATGTAAGCCTCTTTTTTTATATTCCCTACTGAAAGGGGAGTTTGCAAGTGGAATGGTATTGCTACAGAGTATAATACTGGTGGGGTTTGGAAAGGAGTTGAAAGGAAAGAGGGAAGACTGGAGACTACAGTTTTAGAGGGGTATGGAGCATGGCTTCTACCCTGACAAGAGAGCCCAGAACCTATGGAAAGGTGGGTGATTGCCAATTGCTCCTGTGATGTTCATGGCAAAGGAAGGGAGGAGAAAAGGACTTGCATGACTTTAGTCTGGAGCACCTCTAAACCACACAAATTTAGATTGTTTCAGCTGTTCAAGTGCCAAGTGGCCCAAATAATCGGTTCTTTCTGAAATTTATGGCCTATCTAGCAGAGTTAAAGATATGCGTTTCCTCCTGCTTTTAATATATTTTCTCAATATTCTTTTTGACTTTTAGCAGAGTTGCAAGGAAAAGTCCTTGTACAAATGTGCTCCTGTTTGAGGTTATGGATGCCTGTTACCTCTATAGCTAAGAGTATTTAGATTCTGAAGACATACAAGAAGAAACTTGAAGTATTTTGTTCTTTTATTTCAGATTTACACTGCTGCAGTTCCAGAAATTACTGCAGTGTCATGGGAATCTTGTTATTTCCTTTTTTGCTATTGTAATTGACTATTTAGTAACACAGGTGTTCATGTGAGAGTCTGATATGCAAAAAACATGCCTTTATTTTGAACACAGGCTTGGAATATTATGTCTGGAACGACTGCTAGAATGATTTCTTGTTGGAATAATGGGAAGGAGTTCCTCTGTTCCTGAGACATTTGCTGATTTCAGATATTGTGCATCCTGAAAGCCATAGATAACTCAGTCCAAACTAAAATAGAATTGAAAGTAGAAATAAATGTGTTGCAATCACATCTGAAATACTTGTGTAAATGCAGTTCTTATATATTCCTAGGTCAGTATTTACCTTCCAGTGCTTAAAACAATGAAGAGTGTTGTGGAAAGAATGAAGAATCTCAGCAATTTTATTGTAAGTTAAGGCACTTAAAGCACATATACTACAAATGTTTTTTCATGAGGGACATAACATGTTGCCTAAACTGGTGCTGCCACATTATTTTATTTTGAGATGAGTTAGACATTGAAATCAAGGCATCTGAAGCCTGTGTAAAGATTAAAAAGAATGACGGGATTTATTTTAGGATTTACATTTAAGAGCTTTTCCTGGGCTTCTCAGTAAATGATGGTCTTTGTACTAGATCCATGAAAGAACATGGCACTGTGTTGCTACTAGCCACTCTTTATAGCTGGTAAGAAATGACAGTCCTTCAGGAAGCTAGCTGGAGACTTTCTAGGTTATTTCACTAGGGAAATGCCTATTAAGTGAGTGTTGTGTTAGGTGTCTGGGAATGAACTTTAGGTAACTTTGATGTATGATTTAAAGGAAATTCTACTAATGGCCCCAGGATGTCACACTGTGCTTTAGACTGACATACTGGGTTTGCAATCTAGCCTGTATTTCTAGAGTGCTGGTGGGCTTTTTAATTGAAAGAAGCCCTCTGGAGTTGGATAGGAAAGGGCTTTGGTTTTTTATTTAGTTGTTTTTGCTCACAGTCACTATAATTGACTGCCGTGAAAGTTAGTAAGTGTAGAGCTTTGGAATAGTTTGAGTTTGATGCTGTTCATACTAATTATGATAAACAGGAAATTTTGTTAACTGAGAATCCTGAAATTGGAACAGTTTCCATTTTTCAAGACTTGGAAGAGTTGAGAGATTACCCTGGGTTACTGGCAGTTTGGCAAATGTCAGTCATCTTGCAAATACACATGAAACTCTTTTATTTTGTGAGATATTTTGGGGGCTTAGTTTTTACTTTCTTTCCAGCCCCTATGCCCTTGATGGACATTGAGCACAGTGAGCACAAAGTTGAGCACAGTGCTTTTGTTTCTAGAGCTGAGGCTCTTTTCTCACAGGATAGTTGTATGATGGGATTGAACTTATACTAAATGCCTTGCTTTTATGCTGTTGGAGAGCAAAAATATTAAGTGTGACAATTAATTATTTTTGCAAGATGCATCCTGGTGATAAAACTGCTCAAGATCAGTGCTTCAAAATGGGCTTAGAAGCAATTTCTGATAGTACTTGTCCACTGTTTGGGAGCTTGGCATCTCCATTCTGTACAAGATTCTGGTTGCAGTATGCGTCTTTTTGGTTTTTGTGTTTTTTGTGATTTTTTTTTTAATTACTGAGAATTCATCTAATCACGGAAACAAAGTGCTTAGTTGTGCTTTAGGAATCCTCTGATCTGCATGGGATTTGTGTAAGACCCAAATCTTACATAAATCTTGTATAGTCTCCTTCAAATTCTTCCTTCAGCTTTCAGGATGGAATTTGAAAGCTTTTAGCACTTTCCCAGGATTTCTGTTAGTTCAGATTTCTTCTTGGAGTTACTGATCTCATCCAGCTGTTGTCTATTTTAAATTCTTGAAAGCACTGTCAGCTCCTGGTGCATCCCATTTACTGTGTGTGTCATATAGACTGTCTTGGTGTCTTTCTATTTGTTGAATAACTGAATGGAAATTCAGGAATCTCTGCATTTCTTCAGCCTGAGTCTCTTATTTTTGAAGCCTTTTCCTCAACATGGACTTCCCAAAGCCAATGCTTGCTCTAAAAGTACTGGAGATTAATTAAATTTCCTTTTTTTTCATAACTTCTGAAAGTTTGGCCTAGAGTAATTCACATGGGAATGATGGGAAATGCATTTTATAGTTGAACATTCAAATGTTCAAACTGTTTTCAGGAATTATGCTTGACTTGCACTGAAGTACTCCTGGAAGCTTGTATTTGAACAAAACCAAACTGTATTCTTCTGTAATTCTGCAGTGTGAAAGTGGGTTGCCTAAAACTGAGATTGATTGCAGGTAATTGAAGCAAACTTGAGTGGTGAAATGAACTTGAAAATAGAAACTGACTTAGTATCTGTGACAACACATTTTAAAGACTTGGGAAATCCTCCCTGGGGTAAGTTTCCCTGTTACCTCTTGTATCTGTCTAATCTCTTAAGTGTATTGCTTATAACAGTAATTACCTTTTAGTATTTAGAAAATAGTATCAAGTACTATGAAGTCTTCAAATGAAATCTTAAAAGAAGAAGTGGTCTATTTCATGTTTGGGGTGGTGGTGGGGAATCTCTTCCATTATTCCTTACAGTTTGGTAGGAAAACTGGGATTTCTTTTCTTTGCACTGTTCTGAAAAAGAAGTCATTTGAGTTCCAGCACTTCAGCAGTTTTCAGGCGTGTCGTTATGGGTGTTGAAACTGTTTTTTATGTTTGGACTAAGTGTTGTGTCCTTTTAGCATCAGAGGATGGATGTCAAAGCTCTACTCAAGGCAGAGATCTGGAAAGTATGGCTGAAGCATGCATAGACATCAAGAAGCTGCAGCAGCTGCTTGCTGGACAGCAGGTCAATCCTACAAAAGCACTGTGCAGTAAGTTCAACATCTCTACTTGTGAGCTGCAGTTAACTTTGCCATACTTAGTTTCAGCAGAATACCATATCTTCTGTTTTATCTGTTTGAAAGCTATTTTACGGTACCAAGAACTTCTAATATTTATTTTTTTAGGCAACAAGATTCAGGTGCTAGGCATTTGGGGAAGAAAAAATAAATCAGGCCCTTTTAAAAGTCTCAAGCTGAATACTCACTTATTAATAACGTGTGTTATCTTGTTGTCTTTGTTTTGAAGTTGTTATTAATTTTTATTATTATTTTGAGATATTATTTTTGAAAGTCTTAAAGCCTCTAGTGTCTAGCAGAGAAACTGGAATTTACTGGCATGGCTTTTTGGTTGGTGGGTTTTTTTCCTTTAGGTGCTTTCTTACACCGAGTCTAATACCAAAATGCTTTTTATACAGCTAGTGTTTCTAGACGTTACTAGAAACGTTACTTCCTGCAGAAGTTATGCAGGGCTTTATATCCTATTTTTATAACTGTGTGATTTTCCTAAGAACATCTGTTTGTTGTGGTTTAGTGCAGATGCTAAGAATTTCCCAAGGTGGATTTAAATAATGGGTGTAGCATTATAGTGTATATATATACACACACTATATATTTACTTTTTGGTGCCATCTTTCATAAACTGTTAATGCTTCACAGACCCTCAGGGATTTAAATTGTTTAGTTACTTTTCTGTCAGAAGTTGTGGAAGCATTGTTCTTACGGTGGCACCTTTAAAAGATGTAATTTTTAAGTATTTTTCCTGCTTTAAGGTGGATTTTTGTTTTAATTTTTTTTCCCTTTTTACAGATATTGTACGTAAAAGAATTGTCCACTTCATCTTGCTCCATGAGGAGGTTTCACTTCAGTATTTTATTCCAGCAATTGCCTGAGTCTTTTGGAATCTTGGTCGTTTTCCAACCTGAGGCCTCTTTCATGAAGTCTAAAATCTTTAATGAGCTGCTGGAATATTTGACATGAGACACTGTTAGACATAGCCATCAGATGGACATTATTTCAATATTTATGAA
This sequence comes from Hirundo rustica, assembly GCF_015227805.2. Classification (NCBI taxonomy): domain Eukaryota; kingdom Metazoa; phylum Chordata; class Aves; order Passeriformes; family Hirundinidae; genus Hirundo; species Hirundo rustica. Next base: position 98,138,567 of record NC_053450.1, read on the forward strand.
AGTATTCAAAATACCTCCTCATCCAGACAGCAATTTTTGTGAAGAGTTATAGGCTGTGAAAGACAATGCTGGGGAGTGTTGGTATATCTTAGTCTTAGGAGGAGCAAAACTGAAATTTGCCTTACCGCCACCTCAAAGCATCCCAAAAGCACACTCAGTTAAATACTTAAGTCTCCTCAAAAAACTAAAGATAGAATTCACCTCTAGAGTTGCTGCTGTGTGTATTCAGTATTGAGCAATGCAATCTGAGTTGAAGGATCTCTGAGCAAGCTATAATACTTCTATGAAACAGAAGAGCCTTCTGGAGGGTTGCCAGATTGGTATTTGCCTAGACAAGTATGCACAGCCCTCCTGAAGTGGTATGGAACTGAATTCTGTTCCAGTAGAAATCTTTTGATTAGACTTGCTGCAACCTATCTCCAGTAGCTCTCTTTGTGCTTACTCTTTGTTTAACTCTTGGTCTGAGAGGATGAGCAAATCAATCTAGATTAGTTTGTTAATGTGGACAGTGAAAATCCCTACGTACAGAATGAATATCATATGAGGATATGCGTGAACACAGCAATTGGTGTGAAATAAAGAACAAGTTATCTGTGGTTCACATTCTTTCCCTTTCCAGACAGAAAACATTGTACAACCTGGGACATCATGGTGTCAGACATGGTGAGATTGCATCTAGGCTTTCATGCCAAGCAGCCAAGAGCATGACTAAATTTCTCTCATGGGAGTACTGCCCCTGCTTCTACCTCCTGATTATTTTCTGAGGTCTTTTCCTCCTTATTCCATGTGTGATTTGTTATCCTGGCATGTTCCATATAGCTTCTGTTTTAGTGATTGAGTCTATGCTGCCAAATGAGTCTGAGAGTTTCTTCTAGAAGGTAACTTGTCATGGTCAGAAGTGCTGGGTTTTTGATTGTTGTTTTTTCAAGGGGCATTGATGTTAAGGGAGCAGTGAGTGAATCTTTTGTTCATGGAGGTGCAAATGCTCAAGAGAAGGCTGAAGGAGAGGCAGTGAGAAGACAGAATAGACTTGCAGTGATGAGTGTGTTGACTGTTTATAGGCCTTTCTGCCTACTCCCTCTTTGTTCCTCCCTGCTCTCCCTTGCCCTACACATTGCCTCATCAGTTGTCACCAGATATTTTCACCTACTGCCTGGAACATGCTGAGGTTTGCATCTTTACCATTTGCAAAGTCCCAATTTTGCCTATGTTGTGAGTTGACCTTAGTAAGCAGCCAGTCACTGGAGGGATGGGGGAGAGAATTGGAAGGGTAAAAGTGAAAAAATTCATGGGTTGAGATAAGGACGGCTTAATAGGCAAAGCAAAATATAGAATTCATTCGCTACTTCCCATCATTCCCAGGAAAGCAGGGCTCCATTGTGCTTAAGACTTGGTAACAGAGACTGCATAACTCCAAATGCCCTTTTCTTCTTTCTTCTTTTCCCTGAGATGAACATGATATTTTATGATACGGATATCCCTCTGGTCAGTTGGGGTCAGCTGTCCCAGCTGTGTCCCTATCAATTTCTTGTGCAGTCCCAGCATATTTGCTAGTGGGGCAGTGTGAGAGTAATGCCTTGGCGCTGTGTAAGTGCTGCTCAGCAATAACAAAACCATTACTGTGTTATCAACACTGTTTTGGTCATAAATCCAGAACATAGCACCATATGAGCTACTATGGAGAAAACTAATTCTATCACAGTCAGAACCAACATAGCCTGCTGTTTCTTTATAGCCCAACAATTAGTGCAAACAGATTTTTTTTTTTTTTAACTGTCTTTGTTAATGCTAATCATTCAGGGTTATATCTGTGTTTGCCTCCTTAGTTTTATTTTTATCATCCAGTATAGGATGTGATCCATCAGATAACGATGGAATAAATATTCCAACACTCATACAGATGCCTCCTAAAATATTTGCATCACTTTTTTGTCCCTTGGTGTCCCTTCATGTTTTTGGTTTCTTCCTCTTAACCCTTTTTTGTCATGGTATGGAAACTTATAACTTTCTCTTGTTTTGCTTGCTTTTTGGTTACATACTACATTACTGATCCTTACATTTATGCTGTATTGGAAAAAACCTTTGCATATAGTCTGATTTTCTTAATGTCTCAGCAATTAAAAAAGAATGACAATTTGATTAGAAAAATAAAACAAGAGAGGATGATAAAGAGCTGTGGAGAAATGTATTACTCTGCATTCCTAAGAAAAAGCTGGGAACAAGTAATGGACTGCAGTTAACCCTTGTGAGAGGGTGCGGTTATTTTTCATAAATCACGATTCTCAAATGGGCAAGTTGCCAGTGACTAAATGTAAGCCTGAAATTATGTCAACACTGTATGCAATGGAAAAAATACTGTTTTCAGAGCAAGCATCATGATTGACCCAGTTCAAATCATTCAGGCATAGACTGAGGTATGTTGCACACAGATTATGTGGCTAAATAGCTTATGTGATCTGGATTTAAATACCTCTGCTTCAG